>NC_086290.1:7500-307500 GCF_963924245.1 Chroicocephalus ridibundus | reverse complement strand
AGATGCGTTCCTGTTGCTGTCTCCTCTGTGACGCAATGCCTTTTAGACATAGCAGATAGGATGGAGGAAGCTGTCGGTACCACTGCTCTCGGGGTTCGTTCTTCCCACTTCTGCAAGGGCGGGAAGAGTAGATGTCACAGACCACATTCTAACATTAGGTACTTTCCTCTTGGGCTTCATTACGAAATACAGCAGTTACTCCCAGCATGCACATATTAAATCCTTTATATACACACTCAAATTATCACAACCTGTACGGGATACCTGACAAAGAATTGCATTCTTGTTCCCCGGAATACAGATAAAAAGAATGAGGCACTACTTGTTTCAACAACACTTACCCAAGTTTAGAACTTGTCACTTTACCTGCATATAGCCAGGTCCTTGGAGTCATCTCTTTTAGGTTTCTTTATAGCTGTGAAATTTTCTTGCTTTAATTGGCTTACAGAAACATTTTCATCCATTTTTCTTTTTTTAGGGTCTGTTTTTCCCCTTTTTAAGGAGGTGCTTGTAGTTGCACAGTCTTCATCCTCTGTATCTCCTGCTAATTTCCTGCTTCTCTTTTGTTCATTACTTTTTTTCCCTTTGATTTGAAGTTTTTTTATTTTTAGAGTTTGACCACTTGCCTACAACAGAGATAACTGAAATAAGCAATAACCCAGAAATTACAGAAACCTCTGTTATTGATAGACAGCAATGAAGATCAGAAAAACAGAAGCACCAAAACAACAGAAATAATTAATATCTGAGATTATTAACTTTTTACTCTCTCCTAAAGGTAGGTAAGGGTGTAGAAATTCCTGTTACTAGTGATTTATGTTCTCAACTTGTGACAATATAAAAGCACCTGGCCTTCAGATTGGTATAACAGCACCTCCTAACAAACCAGGCTGGCATAGTTTTAGAAAAACGTATTATTTCCAAGATACGGAAAACTGGAAGAGAGTTTTTAAAAAGCCAGTGATGGAATCAACTGATTGAAAGATTAAAAGCTAGATATGAAAGATACAGATAGGTGGCTACACAAGACAGCTACAGGAGAACATAAAAGGCGTATGACAATACAAGAATGCTACAAACTATGCAAAAAGGAACATTATTTAATACAGTACTATTTATAGACAGGAAGATGAAACTAAGGGGTACATTTAAGATGAAAAAAGTGAGTTATTATGAGCATTGACAGCATCATAACACGACACAGTATTTCAAGTCGCCATTCTGATCGTTAGAAGAGGAAATTTATGGAATGCCAAATGAAGCACATGATGCCATTGAAAAGACTCACCGACAGTCAAAGAATTAAAAAGATAGAAGACTATTTTCATGAAGAAAGAGGGAAAACATAGCTAACAAGTTTAGCAATAAATGCATTTAATTTTAGTACTAAGTAGGAATGGGAAAATTGTAGATTTTTAAACAGTACTAACCGCTAATTCAGTCATTTCAATAGAAGTATCCTAGAGTTCTATTTAGACTATTTACTTGGGAGGGGGAAAGAACCAAACCTCACACAGGAAACACACATAGCCTCTCCTTCAAACGTACTGTCTATCAAAAAAGTAAAACTAAAGTATGCTGTGCAAAAATGACAAAAAGTATTTACTATGTATTTTATCTGATTTTTCTTTTCAAACAGAACTAAGCCATTGGTCTGTCAACACTTAAGAATGAAGCTCCAAAGACAAATACTGAAAAAATTCTAAAAGAGAAATAAAACACTATTGTATTGAATCAGCAAGGAAATTCTGTATCTACTTACATTTAAAAAAAAATACAGTTTAAAACAAATAAAACTGTAGTCTTTACTGCCACTTAAATCCAAGTTAAATAAAGCTATTACTTCTGTTATTTAATAATCAGCCCAACATAAAACATACAGACCATTATTTTAATTGAAAAAAGCACTGGTAGACCTGTAACTTTACCATCTACAAAAAGGTCACTCTAAGCCGCTTCCCCTTTGTGGTTACTATTACCTTTGCTATGCAGGCAGGACAAAACCAGTCACCATCTGGTATGGTAGTGATCTTGGGTCGGTGGCAGTAGGTATGACAGCCTTTATCGCAGCCATCACAAAGGAGCAGCAGTTCCTCATTATCTCCCTTTCGACAAATTTGGCAGTACTGTGATACATGAAAAATGGCTTTAAATCAATTTTTAAAATTTGAAACACAGGAATGGTACCTAAACTACCCTTCCCCTCCAAACACACAAACTCACTCTCAAAATTCTTTTCCTTTAATTTTACCACAGAGTCAACTAATGATCACAGCTGTAAAAGAATATACGCAGTATGTGAGGAACCAATCTAAAGGCTATATTTGGAATGCTTTTGAAAAGCAATTCATTATAAGATAGGTGTCCTACAGCGCACCTATCTATGAATACTTCTTATATTTCATTAATGTCCATGAGAAGTAAAGGTATCTTATACCCATCAAAATCACTTGGCCCATACTATCTCAGGAATCTTCTCTTCATTTATGCCCACATTGCATATAAAAGTTGCTATTTCATAAAAATAATTTCTATTTTACAACAGTATTTTCAAATAATAATCAGTAAGGATCTTATCCAAAGGCCACCACGAAAAAATTCAGTAAAGCAAAACAAATCATCCTAGCATTTCCTAAAATTTACACTAACTTAAATGTATCTAACGTATTGAGTTTTCTTACATACATTGTGTGATTTTGATACTCTTCTCTATCTGGACTTCTTTTTCAGGAACTTAAAACATCTCCACGTATTTTCACCAAATACTTACGTTTACTGTGCAATTAAATGTATAAAACATTTCAATCAAATTGATAATGGTACTATACTTTTTTTTTTTTTGATAGTAAATTAATACACCTTGAAACATTCAAATGCCTTTTCAGGTGCTCCTACTAAATTCAGAAACTTTTTGCTCTAAAGATACAGCTTTAAACTTCCAGATACGTAAACTCAGAGTTACATCCTGACACTATATTTTTTATTTAAATCATCCTTTAATTGTCCAGATATAATTAGAATCTGCATAGGACTGTCAGAAGTTAAAAAATTAGGGGAAAACCAGTAACGGAAGAATCATTTTGGCCACTCACCACATAGCACTGGCCATACTTAAGCACATCATAATCACTACTGCTGTAGTAATAGTTTTCAGAAATTTGAGGTTCAAAGGTCCATGCACATTTTGACCCATGCATTCTGCATGCCTTCTTTGTATATGCAGTTAACACAGATCTACTTGTTAAGTGTACCAGGAAACGAGGTATTTCAGCCTATTTGCTCACACACTTGCCCAATTTATATCTTCATCTGTGAGAAGTGTGCGTGCAAAGAAGCCATGCATTTGAAGCATCTTAACTTCCTGAAAAATGAAGTCCTTAATTAGGATATGTGATGTTGAACCTCCATAAAGCTTATGTTGTGGGTGAGACCAGAAATATTCCATCAGATAGTATCTTACATCAGATGGTGCCAGAAATTACTCTTTTTTACCTAAATGTTAACAACAAAGAGTAATTACCATCTTAAATAAAGCAACCGGTTACAGGTTTTTTTTATCTTAGAAAGTTCAGGATGCTGAAATTTGGCAAGCAAGGGACAAGGCTAATATTTGTTTGTGCACCACGTACAGTTTAACCATACTGTTTTATAGGCAGTAATAAGAAATGCATTCATGGTATCTTAGAATGCCTAAAGTGGGAAAATAGGATACAGCAAAAATAGTTTAGTTACAGTATTAAAAAAGAAAAAAAAAAGGAAAAGAAAAGAAAACCACTTACAACTTTCATAATAGATTTTTCCCATGCTATTGATTTCTGTAACTGCTGAATGCACAGAGATACCTGTGCAGCACTGCGCGCTTCTGACAATGCCCTTCTCCATACCCTCAGCCCCGGAGCAATATCCTCTTCGGTTCTGCATTGAAATACAGAAAAATTAAGTAGGTCACGTCCGTGTCTGCTGATGTTTAAACGTGGAACAGTCATTATCACATTGAAAGCCAAGCAATGACAAAACGTACACAGCCAATAAGTATAAGGTTTAAGCAACTAAATTTCATGTAGTGCACAGACTGTGGCTACGTGCCTCAAAGCTTAGTCACAACCAGTTAAATATAACTTTGCAAGATTATCAACAAACGTAACAAAAAATATCTTTACAAAGCACCATGCAGAATAACATGACCCATATGGATCACAGACATACAAGAAAGTACATAGATAACAGGCAATAAGAAAATAGGCTCCAATTAGCAAAGAAGCACAATAATTTTTCAAGTTAATCTCAATAACCTACCCGTCACCATCACCACTAATGGATGGTGCAGGAGCAGGGACAGTAACTGTGCCCACATTATCCAGTTTGATCTGAATGGTGGTACTTAAGGGGCTCTTCAGATACCTTCGCTCTATGTTCCGCTCCAAGTCAGCAAGCCTGGTTACAGCTATATCTAGAGGGTTGTCACTCCTCCGCTCTAGAGAGCTGGCATTGCCTTCTCCGCCTCCAGCACAATCTCCATCGTGCTTCTTGTGCAATCTAGTAATTGACTTATGTTCACGATATACCAAGTCGTCTCGCTCTGATGCAGGTTCAGGACACAGCCAACCCTATGTTAATAGAAAGGTTTGTGCATTTATTGGTTGCTGTTAACTTAGTGTGTACACAGAGGAACTGTTTTACGGAATCAAACTAAGTAAGTGAAGCGCTGTTTCCAGTAGATCTTGGTTATTGTAATCCATCTGTAGAGACAGTTTCCAAAATATCCAGAGAACTAAAATAATTAATCAAAAAATACAAGCATTACCAGACTTTCTGAAGGGACCTTTCTGCAACAGTCTGCATTCTTATCTCCTTTTGAAGTATCCTGTTCTATTGCCGAAACATCAGAACAGGTCTACCTGTACAACAGGCTCAGGAGACAGTATCAGTTGATCACACAGAAAACACATCCACCCCTAGCGCAAACCAGATCCCAAATACTACATCTGTGCTATAACCGAACACATAGAATTTGATATCCTTACACCCACCTTGGAAAAATTTAAAATTGTAATGACAATCGGCGAATTCTTAACTCTTTCACACTCACAACCATCACATGTTCTCCATGACTCTGCAATACTCAAACAAAGTATTATTTTGTACTTGTAGGCTTTTCTGAAAGCATTAACAGTAACAATCACCCAAGCGAGGCAGAACTGTGGCAAACTCCATTATAATTAAGCAGTCTACATGCAGTAAAATCTTTGCATTCATAAAGGTTGACAAAACATGCGGGGAATTGCACAGTGTCCAAGAACACTCTCCAGCAACTGTCATTCTAGCATCTTCAGCTGAAGATTTAACTGCAATAAAGTGTTTCAAACACAAATATCCATGATATTGCTGCAGTGGATTTGTTTTATTTTCAGACAATTAGAGATGGAATAAGAAGGCACTTACCAACAGCAAAAGGACTGCTACTATCTACTTTAAATTCTTACCACTTATTTTAAAGAGACATTTTACTAAAAGTTAGTTTTACCTTAACTTGTAAACTAGCTGATGCAACTCTCCTCTCTAGATCTTCCACCTGCTGAAGAATAGCAAGATCCATCTCCATTGCTTGTTCTTCTACTGACCAGTTTTCCACAACATCTCGAGTTACCTGGTTATCTTCATTTTCATTGATATCAATAATTGCAACTGTATTTGAGAATCACATTTTTATTATTTTAATTAGTATAATAACTTCTGTGAGTAAAATCAAGCTGATTTACCTGTCAGTCCAGTCAAATGTTGAAGAACTGTTGTAAAAGTATGCTTCTCTTAAGATACCCAATATGGACAACAAATTCTGTACGTTTTCAAACTTGCAATTTAAAGGCAAGAAGGGGAAGGAGAGGCTGAGCTACAGCGTTACAGAGATGGGAAGAGCTTAAAGAGGTTACCAACGCTTATTCCACTACAGCAATTTATATTCAACAGGATTTTTCCTGTCCCGTAACTTTCCAGAATGAGGCTGCTAAAGAGGCAACTATGGACAACGAGGCCTTTACCTTTTTCCTCCAGCCGCTCCTCTAACTCTGTGTCTAAAGTAATCTCAAAGAGCTCTATGACAGTCGTCTTGTGCCCCAAAACCACATGTAACATAAATATCAATTACATACCATCCTTATTTTTGATGCAGGCCAAAGTGATATAATCCATGTGTTTCTGTATTTGCTTTTGTAAGGCCTTTTCTCTTATTCCCCTGAGGTGCAGCACTTTAAGCAAAGATTTTAGGTCCTCTGGATCAGTAATCCTCCACCACCCATACTGCATTTCTAAATGAAGACAAGCATGTAAACACTTTACAGGCATTTTTTTATGCGATTTCACACAATCAGATTAGAGAAATCATCTAGCCAAGTTATAAGAAAAACACATTGTAACATCGTAGTGGCACTGTAGAAATTATCCTTCACGTAGTTCCATCTTATTGTTGTATTATACTCACCTTCTGGTATAGGTTTTGGGTTAGGATAATCTACTGGCTTGGCTACTTCAACGGCTGTAGAAGGGGCAGAAGCTATTTTGTCTGTCTGTGGTGCTGGTGATTCACTTTTACTTGCAGGAACACTAGATGCCAAGAACGAGTTACCGTTTGCTTCCGATAATCCCAACCCTGATCCATGAGCAGGTAAAGGAGATGAAAATGGAACATTTGAAGTAAGAACTCCTGTAGGCCATCCACAAAACTGAAGTCCCATTATAGGCAATCCAGTCTTCATCTGCTACACAGAATAATATATTGTTAACACAATCACAACTACCATTATTAATTATTACCAAGAAGCCTGAATTATGATTAGGATGCTATTTGTCAAACTATAATCAAAACATAAAGCAGGCCTTTACTCAGTACTTTTGATTAGTTTAAGAAAAACTAATGTAACAGTAATGTTTAATACTCCCTACTAGGGCCCTGTTAATGCTTAAAAAAATAATAGCTTTTAAAGGGAGGGTGTGGTGTGTCACATTTCTGAAAACTAGTTTTTATTTATTTGCTTTTCATTTAATGCCAGTGTCCAACCTCATAAAACCAAATTAAATTACTGATATAAACATAAAAAGTAACATACATTGGCTTACCTAATTCTACCTATTTTAATATTTTTTATCAAAAAACTATACTATAAACTGTACTATAAAACATCTGTAACATGGAATTAGCTATTTAGAAACATTTAGAAATAACAGAAAAACCCAACCAAACAAATGAGGATATATAACGGCAGCGCTATTGTGAAACAATTTGTCTAAACAGAAATTCTGCCCAAATAAGCACAGCAAATTCAGACTATTCAAAAATTTATTTACCTGCAGTGGCGACAATGCGAAATGACTTAATCCCATTGGACTCTGTGTGGAGGCTGAGCCCAGAAGAGGTGACGGAACAGGTGACGGTGACTTTGATGGTGGATGTGACTGAGGGGTAAGTGAAGCTGTAGCAGCTGATGGATCTATGTGAGTAACGGACAGGTCATCACAGGGTGTTCTCGGTAAAAGGCTGAACCACTGCCTGCTCTTCTCAGTAAGAGTCTTTAACAACTGATCATTTGGAATTAGCGGAGAATTGTAAAACTTTCCTGTCCCACTTGCATTAGGACTGAAAAGATTATTAGAGTCAGACTTCTCACCAGTGCTCTGTGACACAGTGGGCTGAAGACTGCAGAGAGAGTTTTTTGAGTTACTTGGATATGATAACGCACAGCCGTTTGCTGCACTGCCATTAGGTTTTGTCGACATAATGTCAGACTCAGGTGGCATTTTTGCTACCTCTAACAGTTTGCTTAGTTTTGAAAATGACCCAGGCTTTTGTAAAAACAAATTTGTGTTGTCCTTTTCTTTCATATCTTCCTTTTGCTCACAGTGAGTTGTATTTAAAGAGTGTATTTTTTCTTCTGTCTCAAAGTCTTCTTCTTTGATATGCATGCTTTCTACCTTTTTCAACTTCTCTTTTTCTTTTGCAATTTCTTCTAGGCCTAAAAATGTACATGACATATAGATGAAATATAATAGACCAACCAATTTAGATCATTTCTATCATCATAGTGAAATAAAAATGACTTCACATGCTAGATCACAATGTCTTTTTTTTCCTCTTTTTTTTTTTTTTTAAATGAAATAACTTCTCACTTTACAGAACACTTTGTGGAAGGAGACATGTTCAAGACACACACAGATTTAAACCCTGCTAAACACCTGGAGGAAACCCAACCTCAATGTAGTTAACACAGCTATGGTATTCTCCCTTAAGATGCATGTATGTCAGAAACAGTTTGCCAGTGTGAAGCCTTTGAAAGGGACAAATTTTTGGTAGCTTGCTTTTTGCAAGACTCTCCATGCTTTATTGAAAAACTCCTGTTTATATCAAGAGGGTACAATGTTTATAGCCTTAAAGCTTATTTTTGCAAAAGACCATTTCATTAAACTCACAGCCAACGACGAAAAGGAAGACCAAAATTCCTGTTGTGAAGTCAAATATTCCCCAAATATCGAAAGCCAACATTAATATTTTACCTCTTTCAATAAAATCATTAACAACTTTGACTGTGAAAAAATGTCAGCATTCTTGAATCACGGAATCTTCAGAGTTGGAAGGGACCTCTAGAGATCATCTAGTCCAACTCCCCTGCTAGAGCAGGACTGCCTAAAGCACATCCCTCAGGGCTGCATCCAGGCGGGTCTTGAAAATCTCCAGAGAAGGGGACTCCACACCCTCCCTGGGCAGCCTGTTCCAGTGCTCTGTCACCCTCACTGTAAAGAAGTTTTTCCGTGTATTTGAACGGAACTTCCTATGTTCTAGCTTGTGCCCATTGCCCCTTATCCTGTCACTGGGAACCATTGAAAAGAGCCTGGCTCCGTCCTCCTTAAACCCACCCTTTAGATACTTGTAAAGATTAATCAGGTCCCCCCTCAACCTTCTCTTCTCCAGGCTAAAGAGTCCCAGCTCTTTCAGCCTTTCCTCATAAGGGAGGTGCTCCAGTCCCATAATCATCTTGGTTGCCCTTCGCTGGACTTGCTCCAGCAGTTCCCTGTCCCTCTTGAACTGGGGAGCACAAAACTGGGCACAGTACTCCAGTTGTGGCCTCACCAGTGCAGAGTAGAGGGGGAGAAGGACCTCCCTCGACCTACTGGCCACAGTCTTCCCTATGCAGCCCAGGATGCCATTGGCCTTCTTGGCGACAAGGGCACACTGCTGGCTCATGGATAATTTGCTGTCTACTAGGACCCCCAGGTCCTTCTCCTCAGAGCTGCTTCCCAGCATGTCCGCCCCTAACCTATACTGGTGCTTGGCATTCTTCCTTCCCAGGTGCAGGACCCTACACTTGCTTTTGTTGAACCTCATTAGGTTCTTCTCTGCCCAGCTCTCCAGCCTGTCCAGGTCACGCTGGATGGCAGCACGGCCCTCTGGAGTGTCGGCCACCCCTCCCAGCTTGGTATCATCAGCGAACTTGCTGAGGATACACTCTGTCCCCTCATCTAGGTCATTAATGAATATATTGAACAAAATTGGACCAAGAGAGAGTTTAAAACTCTTGCAAAAGCCACCCAACATGGCAACAGGGACTCTACACACAGCTAAGCAGATCAGAAAGTGTAACATCTAAGCAATTTGAATACAACATGCAGAAGCTGATTGCAAAAGCCAGTTTCTTCAAACATATGACGTGTGAAAGATCTATCTTTTATGAAAAGGGAAAACATTTTTCTGTCTTCTTTGCTCTCCTAAGAGAGGTTAAGAAAGACCTTAACCATTTCTCTTCTAGCCTTACACTGATGTGTTAACTTAAAGTCTTAAAAAGTGTAAAATGGGATGGGAGAATGTCAGGAAAAGGGGGAGGAGGTAAAAAATCCAACATTCCAACTCCTTAAATTACCTTCATCCGATACTGCAATTGCAAATAAACAAAGGTCCTCTTTATGGCTTATGGCCAGAACATCCACAAAAGTTTACTTGCTCATTCCGGAAAAATCATAATTTCTACAAAGATAATTAATTAAAGAGAAGAATATCCCCTCCCATTAAAACTTCAAAATGTGTCCACAGTTATAACGTATGTCAAAATATAAACAATTTGAGTTTCAGCATGAGAACTAAAATCACTACACGAAGAGGGAAGAAGTATTTTTTAAATGGACAGATTGTTCAACAGTTTATGTCTCACATTTCCAATGTTTAGATAAAGGAATTAGGAGTGGATAAACTGTGTAATTTACTGGAACGGGGCAAACTAAGAGCTGAGGGGAAGAGGGTGTAGTTGAGAACTGAAGAATGCGTCCATTTTGCTGTTCAAGGAGATTAAACTTTCATTAAGACAATATATTAAAAAATACAGGTTTGCCCTAGAGTTCTAGGCTAAAACTTTTGTGTATTTTGTATTTGTTTTTACTATCTTAAAACAGGTAGATGTATTTTAATTATTTTCTTTGTGTACAACTTCTGAAGTATTTGGGAATTCATCTGGTTAAAATAAAATAAAATACAGTGAACAAAAGGAATGCAAGCAGTACAGCAACGACAGTTTACCTTCTGTATCCAGTTAATTCATGTGCAAAACAGTTCCTAACACACAGCATAAAATAATGCAGAACTGAAGACACAGAAGAATTATTTTTTTATGCTACCCATTTTAGAAAGGTAACTTGAAGATCAAGATTAGATTTGAGAAAAGTTCTACAGCTTATTTTTGGGGCCAAACAGGGCTCAGATTTCATTCCATGCTGTAACATTTATTTTAATTAAATGGCTCTCTAGAATGACGCAATTCTCATGAGATCATGCAATTCTGATGTGTGTCAGAGATTTGTTTTGTTCTTTTCTTGGGGAAAATTATAAGAGTAATGGGGTTTTGCTTCATTTATATCAGAATTGGAAAGGATTCTTCTGTGACCAAAATGAAGGTTTATGTTTAAAAATTCTAATATCCACAAAAAGGTCAGATTAATACATACTTTCTGCATCTATCCAACTATCTAACTAATCACAATTAGTATACAATCACAAAATTACATTTTTAGCAAAAATAACTTCATTTGCTGTATTGGAAGAAAGATCATTTGGTAAAATGCAGAAACTAAATCATATTGTTGATTAGAAAACACAATACTTCACTGTGTGAAAGTAATTTTCGTATTTTTGCAGACAAATACCAAGTCTTCACGCACAGAATCGTCTGCGTATTTGCACAACTGAAGATGAAAAGAATTTTTTTGCACTGTATGGTCATCCTGGTTTTCATAAGCAGAGTTCACTGCCATAGAGAAATGTGAAGTAGTTCAGAAAGAGCCAAAAAATACCCCATGCAGACAAGTATGAAAAACTAACATACAGAACTATAACAACTGAAAACTTCCAAAATATTAATCCTCATTTTGAAAGATATTAACTGATATTTCGTGATCAGAAAGTGTATCAGGGAGCACCATATGAATAGTAGCCTGCTTAGCTTCTGGTTGAAGGCAAAGCTTAAACACCTTGCTGCAAAAAATTACAGCCTGCAGAGATGGGCAGTATGTCTTGGCATAGTGCACCTTGGCATCACATTATTCCTTTATGTGTTTCTTACCTTCACCACTTTCCATGCCTTCTACAAAAATACCACCACACTGGGGCAGAATCCAGAATCGGCGCCTGTAACGATCTTGACCGAACATCATTGAACGCAAACAGTGTGAAGCTTCAAATAACTTCTTTCTGTACTGGCTTTGTTGCTGTTTTAAAAAAGGGAAAGCATTATAATTCAATAAGGGAAAAAATCCATTATAACAGAAAACATCTCCTGGCTGCCAGACTGAACAGAACTACAGGGGTCACACGAGGAGGCTCTCTTAGAGATTTTGTGCGTGTTTTATGTGATGTCCTACTCACGACTTGCTGCCCTGATGATTCTTCTTTCAGGGCTCCCTTTAAAAAAAAACAATTTAATCACTTCCTGGTTTAGCTTAAGTTTATCAGTCTTCCTTAAAAAACACATTTTGCAATGGTAGGTCCTGTCTTTTGAATCCTGACTCTCAGAGAACAACAGGATAAAAATGTCATTGCACAAGAACAGCTGAAATCCTATCAATTATACAGTAACAGCAAATGGTAAACAGAGCACTGGAGATAGCTGATACTGCAGCTCCTGATGGGAAACTAATGAGCTATTTTAACTGGTTCATAAAAGAATGAGAACAATAATGTCTGAAAATAAATTCTGTATTCAAACACAAAGAGTTCTCGGGGGGGTGACGGGGGTGCGGCACAGGGGGAACAACAAGAATTTGAATTTCAATTTGTTTATTCAATTTTTGCTGTGCTAAATTGACACTCCTGGAAGTCAGGTGTAATTCTGGACTGCTAATTTCTTGCCATTTGGAACACGAGAGAAACCAAGAGACTAAGTTTTAAATGACAAACTTTCTAATACGCAGAATAAAAACATGGGCCAGGCGTACCCCTATCTACAGCATTCTATCTGTCTTGTTTACATTTCTCCTCCTATTCCATTGTTTCAAAGCCTGAAGCAAAGAGCTCTCTGTACTGGCTTGGAACACAGCTGCAGAAATTAGCCAACTGTAGGAGGGAACAAGAACTGCAGTCGTTCATTTAAGAGAAGAGTCATTGCTTCTCGTACACAAAATTTATTATCACTTTCTAAGATCAACAAAACAGAAGTATATCAATAAGCTTCGATAAAAATTGTAACACCTTTTATTCTGAGACGTGCAAATATATTACCATCAGCTTTCTGTCTTTTGAGTCAGATCCACTTACTGCCACTAGACTAAACTCATAACTCAGGTGTCACGAACAGCAGCATCATTCACGTTTTCACAAAACAAAAGCCAATGCTTTCTTCAATTTATATTAAGTTGGAGCACTGAAAATGATGGTTAACTTTCTAACTCATGACATCCAGTGATCAAATCTGTAGTATAACAAAAGACAAATGACCTCTCACCTTTGTCAGTTTTTCAATCTGCTTCTCCAGTTCTTCAACACTTGCTGTCTGGTCCCCATCATCCTAAAAATCATCAAATACACTGTCACGCCAAATTTATTTCAGGATGAAATCGTACTGCCATGCCTTACTAATATTACAGTAAAAAGACGTAACAGAAAATGAGAGGCCAATTCTAAGGGTAAAAAAGTTGAAATTTTGTGCTTGTTCAATATACTTGACTAGGAACAACGTAACCAGAAAGAAGGTATATATTGAATCTTTCTAATCCATTCCAGATGCAGACAAAGGAGAAAGCTCATGGCCAAATGTTCGCTGAAAATATTCTTTTACCAGAAGAAATAATTCAGTTTGTACATGAAACACTTAAGACTATAATCTAAGTTTCTATGAAGGTTTTTGGATATTCAAATTTATTTCTAAGCATTTTTCATGCATGAAATAAAGGGATCTGTCAAAATCTTACCAACCAGTCTTTGGTCAGTGCACACTTGCATTTTATTTCAATGACTACCAGAAATCGTAGAGCGACTTTAAATTACAAGTCTGCTATAAGAGTTCCAGTATTATCTTGCTGATTTTTGAAGAGGAATACACCTGTGATTAAGTCTGTGGTTCACTTCTTGACACAAATTAGAGTCATTTCCAGAAAAAGAGTTTTCATTTAATTCAAGAAAGTTTTCTGGGATAACAGTAAGTTTCCAAAAGAATACAACCAAAATCCCAGGAGCTCCTAATCACCTGCACCGTAAGATACTACTGGTCTTATATTTCTTGGCTCTGTAGAAGTGTACCAGAGTGAAATACCACATATAGCATGAACGCAGTGGAACATCCGTTACATCAGAAAATTAATCTCTCTACATGAGTTACAGGACTTTTATCTACAAGATGCCCAGTGCACCAAAAAAGGAGATTGTACTGAAGGGAAAAAAGATTAAGAAATGGATGTGAGATTAGACACCTAAATATTACTTATTTTTAATTCTGAAGTATCAATTTGAAAGAACTTCGTGCTACGCCTCCAAGGTATTCTCTTAAATTCATTATAGTACTTCAAATAAATCCGGAATAATAGCACAAAGGGCGGTTCCTACCCTAGAAAGTAGCTGGGTTTCTACTGAAGAGTGTTTGCAAAGATTTGAATTCAAAATCACGTTGATACGTGCACTGTTCAAGCAGCGATACCCACAGCACCCATAAAACCTTACTCTGAACTTCAATAACCTTGCATAAATGGATCATTTTCTGGCAAACAGTGCACTACCCAGGGTGCTAAAATGTCATATTCTGTATCGCTTGTCTCCCTTATCAGGTTTCATCCAGGAGAGAATTCTAGACTTCTGCAGTGAATCTTACAGGCCTGTGGCACTTCTACTAAAAATGTTTTGACTATTGTAGGTAATTCTAAACGAGCTAAAAATGTTTCAGTGATCCTTCCTGCATCTTATCTGATATCGACTAGTAAAATTTATCACCTTGTGATCAAATACTGTCGGGCAGTGACTACCCTAGAAAAGTTATGAAAAAAAAAAATATACACAGGAAGGTCACAGACAAGCTTTAAAATAGATAATGTTAAATATAACTTTGCATTTCTGTATTATTTTGTTAATTAATAAATGACCTTTATTTTTCTCTAAGAGAAAATTACAGTTACGCTCATTTGCTAACAAAGCTGCAGCTCTCTGGATCTGTTACAACCTTTCAGAATTTCAGAGAAATTTAGACTAAGTCAAAACAAGTAAGCAGGGAAAAAACAGAACCAAACCCAAAACAAACCAAACAAAAAACCCCCTACCAATCCATACTATAATAGCTATCAAAAAAAAGAAAAAAATACCCCAGAAAATAAACTTATTGCAAAAATTTAAGAACACCGGAAGAAAGTTGTTCTTCCTTCCTTTTTCTCATGAGATTTTGGGGAAGCAGTGTCATATTGTAGAGAAACAGAAGGAAAAACAAGTTTTAACTTATTAGTTAATTCAGTTTCACTATACTTAAAATATCCCACCTCATCCTCACAAACTTCTGCCTTCTTTCCTTTTTTATCTTCTTTGTCTTCTTCATCCTCATCATCCTCATCTGCCTGATCATCGCTGTCGTCATCGTCGTCGTCATCGTAATCACTGTCCCCCCCCTTTCGCCTGCGCTTGCGGCCTGGTGTCGGTGTTTCCAGGGAGTGCTGCTCCTCTCCTGCGTCACCACCCCCTGTGGCATCTCTTTTGCCAGTTTTCTTGGCATGAATGATCCTAAGCCTTGAAAGACACGACAAGGGGTGAAATTATGGAGTATGTCTGCAGCAGAAACGTACCTTTCTTTCTGTGCGATTGAAAGTACATCACGCATTTTGGATTGAAATTAGCTCTTCTGTTCTAATATGACATTGTATTTTCTCAATATTTATTGCCATTAGTCAAAAAGAAAAATTCAGGTTATAAAGCCCCTTAAGCTTCTTATTCAGTTCTGATTAGAATTTCTGCTTCTCCCAGGTGAATTTTATTGTGTAACTGTTCAGAAGAAATGAAACACAAGAGGGATTTTTTAAAAGTCAGGAAAGACAATTAGAAGAAAGAACCATTTCAACTTCCTTATCTTTTGTTTTATGCATTTAAGAATATGATCATAAAATACCTGTGTTGGGGGGGGGGGGGGGGCGGGCCGCGGTCGGAGAAGGCAAGAATCCTCAGGAGAAGGCAAAAATCCTCAGTTGGAAGGATGAAATTATTTACATTTGCATGGCAAGAGCAAAGTTCATTTATTTTTTTTTTTCATTTCAGATTTTTATGCGTTTTTAGTTTATTATATATTACCTGACTTTAGTTCTTTGGGTGATCTTTTCATTCTAGGACATACTTTTCTGAGAAATCTTAGCTACCTAACTACTAGGAGATTACTCCATCAAACTCTCATTTTTCCTTTTATGAAAGAAAAAGGAAACTTACATACCAGTAATTATGGTTGTAGTAGACCTTCTTCTTCTATAAAAACCCTATAAGACAAGATTCCACACAGCAAAAATTATAGTTCCACCTATCGGGGAGCTAGCAGGCAAACATGCTGAATCACAGGAGGTATAAATAGCCAGGCCTAACCAGTCACTTATAATGCAGACCAAAAATGCAACTGACTTGGAAGAGAGTCATAAATTTGTGTAGGAAGGACAAAGATTTTTGTAAGAGATGACTGGAAGAAGGTAGGATGGGAAAAGTAGAACAGTAACGACAAACACAATTACCAGTACGTAATTTTTCCTTGTCGCACTTCTCTCTCTTCCCATCCTACAAAACAATATTCCATACAGCAAGTGGCTACGGGTGCAATGAGTTGTGGCAGCTCCCGGGCACGCGGACCAACGTGTCCGCCTCCAGCACCGCCCTGACAAAGCCAGGCTCAAGGGCACAGACCGAAACGAAGCTGTAACCGCGCAACTGGTAGCAGCATTTTAAAAAGACCTTTAGCAAGAAATCATCAAGGGAACTTTTGTTTGCTTGAAAACAGCTGGACTGTGGTTGGTTTGTTGTTGTTTTGGGGTGGTTTTTTGTTTGTTTGTTTTTTAAGGGGGGGGGCTTGTTGGGTTTTTTGTTTGTCGTCGTTTGGGTTTTTTGGTTTGTTGTTGTTGGTTTTCAATGCACTGGTTAATCCACCAGAGAATTTAGGAAGTTTTACGCTTTTATTTTTCCAATACAAATGGAGTTTTAGTTATTTTAGCTATTTAAAATAATTTTTGATAAAAAAAAATTTCTCAAGCCCCCCAGTGAATTTGGAAGCAAGTAACACTTTCAGGTTGGGTGCAAAAAATCTTAGTCTCACTGAGTATCAATACTACTCAGGCTTCCACTGAGTTAAGTTTCTGAGACAGAAAATCTTCCTTTTTACAAAGATAACTTCCAACCATCAAATATTCTTCATCTGGACTGGAAATTCCCGCCTATACACAGGAATTAACTATCAAACAAAGCCACTAGTCAATGACTGGACTGACTGCTGCCTGACTGCATAATTTTAGAGACAAAATAGACTAAGATAATCTTGAAGACGATTCAATAATTAATAAAGATGGTAGGTGGAAGTTCAACAACCAGCAAACACCTCTTTCATATACCTAAAAGAAATGAGAAGAAATAAAAAAGGCTCCTTTTGCTGAAAGCAAAACTAGAGATATAATGCTGTCGAGGACTAAAGGAAGCCTGTGCTACAAATTATAAGGACGGAAACGAACCAAAAGATGCTCTCTTTCAAAGCACAGAAGCATAAGGCGGCAGCAGTCAGCATCCAAGGTAGCGCAGAGGCAGAAAGCAGTGAGAGCGTAACTTAAAAAATGTTCAGGTATTTCAAGAGGCAGCATAATTTTCCTGCTGCTACCTAGATATATGGCTCACAGAGAAGAAAACCTTCACTCAGAAAACTGTTTCATCTTTCTCGCTTTCAGGTATATACCAGAACAACATCTGCAACTGCTGGGAGAATTATAACGTCTATTGGCGTATAAAGAGTGTGTGTGACCCATCAGATAATTAGATGTGTGGCTTAAGATCATAAAAGGAAAATTCACCTTTTGACTTAATTTTCATGCCTTCTGCATAGTTTTTGCGCATGAATATGGAGTAGTAGCAAGGCAGAGAAATTCTAAACATCATACTTTAAACGCACTTTTAACATACTTCAGCTTGGGTCTCAAAAACGAAAGTTTCCCAGATCAGCATTACCACCCCCTACCCAAACTCAGGGTGTAATTTCTTCCCTCGTGTAACACTGCTTTTGATATACCATCTTCGTTTACAGTTGAGATGGCCTCACTGAAAAGAAATTAATTTACAAGGAGTATGCCATACTGGCATGTTAAAAAGAACATTGTTGAAGTGGAAAACCTCGTTCTGCAGTATTTCCAGTCTTGTAAGGAAACATATACTACTTAATCCTTCAAGTAGCTGTATTTCATTTTCATTCCCTTTTATATTGATCAAGCTACAAGAGATGCCAAAGAGAAGACATGTAATGGAAATAGGAGATGCTGAGTTTATGATGATGTAGTTATAAAACAGCTGAATCACCTCAGGTGAGACAGTCTTCTGACTACAGCTGTGATACGAGAAAGCACAACGAAAGACAAACTAAGTGTGTGAGACAGGTGCCTTCACAAGAACGGCGATTAGTATCAAGATTCACGTGTAAATGTGATAGAGAAGGAATCAGACTCAACCTCTCACTGACCATCGGCCCATCAGAAACAGTCCAGGCAGCTCAGAATTCAATTTCCGACCATATATATTATACTTATTAAGGAATTCTGTTCAACATCCCTGAGATGGGGAAAAAGAAAAAAAAAAAAAAAAGAAAAAAGGCATTCCTATAGGCATTTATACAATGGTGGGGTTTTTTTCCAATCTTGTATTATAATGTTGGGTTTTTGTATCTTACAGACACTGGCTTTCATATTATCTTTTTTGTCCCCCTCCCCAGATATCCAGTTGTGGAGTTAATCTCATAAAAAGTGAGAACGTAGACAAAAAAAAAAATCACTAAGTGAAAACATCTGATACAGGTAGAGTCTTTTCTCATCCCACTTGGGTATGCTCCGAGACAGCCTGGACACACTGGTGTGGAGACTGACCACAACTAGCACTGGCAAACCAGGCTGAGATGAAATAAATCCATCCCTTGGCATCCTTCATTCTACCACTACACACTTCCCACACACGACAGGCTTATGCTGAGGGTCGTGTGAAGGTCTATATGCATATGGAAGGAGTACACAGCCGCTGATCACATGGCGAGTAGTCAAGAAACCAGATACTCCTATGCAAAACTATTTGGGACTGGGATGCTTAAAAACCAGACTGAGCTTTTGAAATGGATGGGGGAGATAACATACATAAGAATGAAGTCTAGAAGCAGAAAAAAAGACCTAACAGAAGACTGAAATGGACAGATTTCTTTTCAGAGAAGCCCCAGAACAGTTGTAAGACTTTATGAAAAACACCAACTGACATAATAAAGAAGAAAACACTGTCTAAATTTGATCGAAGAAGGCTCTTCTAAAAAGCTCATCAGAAATTCATGAGAAAAAGTGGAAAATCCAAGGATTTTGAGCCAGAGAGATGAAACAAGTCCAGTGAATTCAAAGAAGCAGAAGAACAATGTTTCTGAGCACTTCCACGATACTTACGCTCAAAAATAAGGACAGAATTACTGGAACCTAAAATCCACACGAGAGGAAAACACAAGAAATAGAGAAATGACTGTAGAAAGGAAGAGGGGCTTGTGACTTCAGGGTATTTTGCCCACTATTTGAAAGGGAAGAAGAGGGAGGTCATGAGGAAAAGGGAAGATCCTACATCTACAAGTACTTACAGTTTGATGGAGGGAGAGAAAGACTAGGCAGTCCCTAAGGAGACAGGACAGGTAAGGGTCCCGCTCCACTAATGGACAGTTGGCTACATCAGAAATGCAGAAACACTTTTAAAACTGTTTCCCATAGAAGGAATACAGATGAAGACAGGAAAAGGTATTTGGATTGTCATTAGAGATAAAATACATTAACCCTGTGCAGACTGAGGTCTGCAGTATTAGTAGAGAATTTCTTTTTATTGGTCTAATTTTTTTCCTCTACCTCCCTCTTGTCCTTCTTCTTTACTTCTTTCCTTCTTCCTTCTGAGATACATTAAAGGGAAAAAAGGGAGACATAAGATTAGAAACACAAGTACCTAAAGAAAGGACTAAGAAAGGATTCACTGTTCCTAGTAAGAGGTAAAGATGACAGGGGTGGGGTGGGAGGGAGGGAGAAGAAAATAAAAAAGAGTCTGGCTATGTATTTTCACCCCCTGTGATTCATGAACTTTATGCCTTCTAGCTTCCTGGTTAAGGTGGAGCCTTTATGCTTGCTGTATGGAATTTTGTCTTGTAGGATGGGAGAACAGTGGATATGAATCTTACAACCCTTAAAAAGTTCCAATTTTACCTTACATAAAAATATAAAAAATATCTCAAAGTTTGCATTCTACACATGATCCCTAGGTATAGGGAACAACTCAATATTGACAGATGGGAAACACTAAGTTAACATAATACAAATTAGCAAAATTCAGTTGGTAATTGTTTTATGAAAATCATTTCTTCTTAAAATGCCTTTCAGAATGAACGTTGGTAATTATGGTAAGTCCAAATAAACTTTCATAATGACAATAGCAATTTGGCAGCTCCTGTAATATTCCAATTAAGAAAAATTTTACTTTCTTCCAAAGAATACACACCTTGTGACTTTGCTCCGATTTTGAGGGACTCTAACACTCTAAACCTCATGCATCTTTAATAGATTTAAAAGACTAGTGCTGCACCATTCTAAATCCACATCCATCTTATTTGAGCAGTTCAGTTACTAACTCCTTGGTAAACCTGTAATTTGCATCAGTCGATTCTGTCCTTAGAACCAACTGCCTATATAACAGCATATCTGAGCAAATGAAAAAAGCAATATATTGTAATATATGAAGAAATTGAACTTACTTCCGAAGTTTGCCTTCAACCATCCATTTATCTCTCCTTAAGTTTGACATATAATCAATGTTTTTATCAATTTCACTGTCAAAGACAAAATAATCCATTAACTGTGAACTTACATATCTTTTTCTGACAGACATTTACGTACAGAAACTTTGTCTCAAGGAACTGTCTTGGAGAAATGTTTACAATTAAAAATAAATACTTTTAAAGCTAGGAAGTTCCGATACTAGGAATGCCGATGTAGCGTACTGCTGTGTCTATATCAGGCAGTCTTTATTTACAGTATCACGTAAGCTTTCTTTCCATAAGACGCATGTCATCCAAAGAATTCGACGTTTCTTTCAATAGCTCTAATCCAATGTCAAGCCTCTAGATGTATTTGCCACAAAACATCTAGCCCTCTGCTGAGATGCAGGCTATCACTGGTACAGCTGTGGTATTCTACCTAGGATTCATGTGATCTACCACCTAATTTTCACTGCAGAAATGGAAGAACCAAAAAAAGTGCTTCAGGACAGTGACCGTCTGCGAGCACACTTCCGAGACATCCCAACCTCAAAAATTTAGCAGATTATGGTTGTTTCTATGATGAAAATATAGAAACGCAAGTTCTTAATGATCATTTCTACATATCTGACTTAACAGTTGGTCATCTGCAATAAGATGAAGTTTCTTACTATGATGAATTTGATGAGTGCAGATTACCTCTCTTGCGCAGTACGTACATAGGGGTTTTTTCAATTATGAAACACTATACATTACTGACCACAAATGAAGTATACACTTTCTGGAATTACTACCATGATAAATCAAGCTTGCCACCTCAGCTTATGACCCAAGTTAAAAGTATTTAGACAAAAGAGGTCTTGAAAACCAAAAGGAAAAAAGGGAAAACAGAGTACTGCAGAACCCTTATACGGCTCTTCTAAATTATTCCCTAGAACTGTTAATAAATTTCTTTGTAATCAACCTCATCTTTTACTCCGCAAAGAGCTGAAGAAATTTTGGTGCAAGCTTTGAAAACAAACTTACAGACCAAACATGGAAAAGTTCTACTCTTCCATCGTATCAGAATTGCATAAATGTAAGGAGCAGTAACAGCAAATTTCAGCTTTCACTGTAAGCACACGAAGAATCCTCTCATAACAGAACACAGCATATACAGTATTTTTGAACTATTACGCTTTTATAATTTTATTTTTAGAGACCTATTTGGGAAAAATCTTACCTTACTACACTTTTGCTGCATGCTAACTCATTGACAAGAAAAGCAAGTACTGATGCTTTCTGAGATGGAGTATGTGCCTGGAAAGCTTTTGTCTTCAAGCTTTCTGTCAGCTCAGTTTGCCCACAGTGAGCCTCCATGAATATCTGCAGAATCTCAGACACATTATCTCGATTGATACCAACATTCAGCAAGTGTTCCCCAAGAATAGTTTTAGCCTAAAAAGAATAGAGAGGTTTTGAACAATCACATTTTAAAATATTATTCTCCTCTGCAGGCTACATTATTGTTTCTAAAACAGTGGGGTGGTTTGTTTGCATTCTTACAGAAGGACTTTAATCGGGATTTTTCTTTAAAATTATTCAAATGTAAATCTTGAATAGAGTAACAAATTAGAATGTCATCACTTTGAAGTTTTTAAGAGCAGAGATAATATTAATGAAATAGGTTAAATGAAAAAAGACATGATCCAACTGGGACGTGATGAACACTGTTCTGTACAATCATGCTATCTAGAGTAGAAAAGAGATATGCTGGCTTGGAAAAGAAGGATAATAAGAAAGAGTATCATGAATGAATCAGAGTTTTGATGAAGTGATGTAGAGAGCAGACTGTGGAGAAAGAAACGGCAATATTCACTGAAAGCATAACATGAGGATAAGAATAAAAGGGGAGGGGAAGAATTAAAAGACCTGGCTACAGATGTGACAGTACCTTTCAAGAGGTCCAACTGAAAATGTGGGAGGGTAGGGCAAATGCACATAAATATATCACTTCTGGAAAATGGGAGGGCAGACAGGGCGCAGAAAGTCATTGAGTAACATTAGAACAGTGATACCAAAGAGAAGAAAACAGAAAGGGAATGGCAATCCAAATCAGAGAGGTGTCAAAGAAGCACTAAGAAGAACGCATTCATAAATACAGGGTGTTCGTTATGGACTTTTTTCCTTCTTTTTTTTACCTTGTATCCTGTAACGAGTCCCGGATCACAAACAGCTGCAGAGACAAGCTTTACAAGCAAGTCTTGTACTTCTCCCATGCTGTCCCCTATGTTTAGCAAACCCTCTTGAAGAATGCTCAGGGAAGGAACATCCACATTCACATCAAAGCCAAGAACTTTACCGAAGTTACGCAGGAACTGCACTACCATGAGACAATCTGAAAATGTGCTTCCATCAAGAACAAGACCTGGGATGCGAGGCAACTCTGGCAAAGGCTGAAAGAGACAGAAAAACAATGAAAGATTCAGTAGTATATTTTCAAAGAAAACTTTTTTGATCCTAGCCAGAGAAATTGGTTGAAACTTCCACATGACCTACAGCACGACAATGCTAGAAGGTAAAAGCTGTACAGAAGCTGCCCCTCCACATCCCATCCAGTAAATTTAATTCAAGGCTGAAGCATGTTTACCTTTTCACATAATGTAAGAGGCAAGAGTAAGAAATACTTACTTTTGGGCGAGGAGATGCTCTCAGGCTCTATTCTGAGCCAAAATACTATAAAAGGTGATGGAAAAATATCAGGGGGACACAGGAAGGGGAATTATCTGGAATAGAGGGCTGGAACCTGAGGTATGTCAAGCCCTGAAGGACAAGAACTAAGAACACAGAAGACTGGGAGAGTAACTTTTTTCAGTAACAGCTTAGAATAGTTGCACGTATGAGAAAAGCTCTATCTAGCGCCTCGATCTTGAGACATGATGCCTATTCCTGCTGCAAAAATAACTCAGAGTAGTCAATTTTTTTTGAAGCAATCATGAGAGTGCTTTTTGGGAAGCAGGCCACTTTTAAAGAAAATGCTTTTTATTAACTAAACATATGCTACTTGAGCGTTTGTAGTATCTTGTATTTGTGTGTATTTCAAACAGGGGAGCGGGTGCAAGAAAAAAAGTTACTGTCACAATGGCAAAATAGAGAAACAAGAGGCAAGAAAATAAGTTTACATTATTATGATTACCTTCTGGTCTGCTAAGCACATATCTTCGTTAGGCTTCTTTAGCTCCTTTGCCATTTCTAATTCCAATCTACGCTGTTCCAATTTACGTTCTTTATTTAATCTTTTTTCATCACGTTTCTCTTGCTTTAACCGCTCTTTTTCCTTATGTAGAATTAAAAGGACAGAAAATAAAACCTTCTTATTATACTTACAACGGAATAATCTAAGAATTTGAAAAGCACTACTTACGCAATCTTAATAATTACCACAGCAATTGAGAAACTTGCATTCAAGTAAAGGGAAGGGGAAAACTACAGAAATAGAACAAAACCATCAAATTTGTGAGGAAATCTAAGATTCACTTTTGTTCTCTCCTGTCCACAAGGAAATGGGTATGGAGTGAAAACCTGGTACAGAACTGCCGTATGTGCAAGGCATCTGACTTTCAAGGCCCCCTTACACACCAGTATCATTGATGAGCATCTGCTAAAGCACAGATGACTCAAGAAGCCTGTAGTTGGGAAGGCACCTCTGGACAGCACATGGTTTAAAAATTCCCTTAATACATAAATGGATACGTGTAACTTATAAAACACCATCGATCTTTTCAACACACATGGCTTCTGGCCTTCGATTACCACACACTTAGCATGAATCTGAAAACTGAACAGTCATTAGTATCTTATTCTGTACAACAAGAAAACAGGGACAGTAAGTGAGAAGCCAAGCATCTATTATTTTTCTCCTCCAGCACCCCCCAACGTTGGTGTCAAGAAACAAAACAAGATGAAAAAAATCTAGATGGTTAGATGATCAGCCTCAAAAGCAGCCTGAAATTTTGGAAAGTGACATCAACCCCTTTTTTGTTATCACCTTAATGTTACTGCTTTCAAAAAAGAAAACAAGTTAAATAACTAGATTCAGAGATAGATAAAGTAACATGCTTCTACACAAAATGACACACATACACATTTAGGACTGTAGCCTTCCCTATCTCTTGGTTCAGAATTTCTGATGCATATTTTTAGTAAAACAAAACGAGAAATGAAGCGTTTATTTTCTATAGCACAGCAGTACTTTCTATTGAAGGAGAAAAAATAAAATTATTAAGGCATAATAATCCTATTTGTGTGGTTTCATCATGGTCCAAATCTAGAATCATCTACAAAATCCGCAAGTTCTAAGAAGCCTGGACGGGAAGAAGATGTGTACTTTTACCCCTGGATAAGTATTGAGGAAAACCGGCTCAGCAAGTATGGCAAGTCAATATGATGAAGTCCTTACTCCTCTTATACACATGAACAATGTCAAGAAGAGAAAATAAAGCTTCCTTTCCAGGAAATACCAAAGACTCTGGAGTGACTATTCCATTATTTGCTTCTTGCGCAGAATCACTGGAGATCGAAGGGACCCTCTTGAGATCATCCAGTCCCATCCCTGTGTGTGTCCTGTCCCTGCTGCTGTCCCCCCCAGCATCAGCTCCAGCAGGCTGCACTTCCACAGTCTGCCTGGGCAATCTGTGCCAGTGTTGCAACATCACCCTCTGAGTAAAAAAGTTCTTCTTACATTTAAACCGAATTTCCTGTATTTCAATTCGTGCCTAGTGCTTCTTGTCCTGCCCCACCATGTATACAAATGAAACTACACATACAGGTACATCAAAGAGATTGCTCTTCCACGGATCACTGCAGAATGGAACCATGAAAACGTCAAACTTTGAGAGGTTAATACTCACTTCTGCTTTTTTACGTGCTTCCATGGCTTTCATAAGCATCATATGTTGTCTTCTCCTTTCTCGTTCCTATTGAAGCAGGTAAGATTAGAACAAAACTAATCGACATTTTCAAATCAGTAAAAAAGCTGAGTAACAAATTTAGCATTAATAGACAAGTCACAGTAAATACTAAATATAGGACAAGAATGGCCAAGTCTGTGCATGTTTTAGTTCAGGTTTAGAAAGCAAATACAAGAACAATCAAAAGCAAAAAGGTAAAGCAATGAACATGGAGACAGTGTAAAAAAGAAGCATACAGATTTACTTATGGTCAGTTGTGATGCTCCTTCATAAGCTGGCAGAACAAAAAGCATAATGGTTGGCTGGAACAGGTCAGTTACCTTACATCTGCTATCACGGGACTTGCAATTTACTTCTTCAATAGCCAATTCAGCAGAAATTTTTACTAGTCACTTTCAAACATTTCAAATATTAACATTTTTGTAACCAAGCAATAAATTAATTTGATTCATTTTCTCAGCTCTAGATCCGTTTTAATCAAGCTAGTGGTGGCGTATATACATACGCAATGACGCTTGCATTTACTGATGCCTGTCCCTCAAAAAATTATGTCAGTAACTTCAAGTGCATTGAAGAGATGTATTCTAGAGCATCAAGTATCAATTTTTTTTCCTTAAAAGCTGTAGAGTAAATCTTGGCCCCAGTAAAGGCTACGGGAATTTCATCATCTAATTCGGTGAGGCTAGGATTACATTCTAATGTTTCATTGTATAATTATAACATTATGTATTTACCGCTGACTGAAAACTTATCTCCTCAGTACCTTAAAAACTTAGGAAAGAAATCATCCTGATTTGTGAAATAGGTTAATTCAAATTGTATTTAAAATATCTGGATTCGTTCCCAGTGAACGGGGACAAGGCTTGCAAAAATTATTCAAGTGACTGCCTATTAATTTTGCAATAATTAATCTCTGACTTTATACAGTAGTCCAATTTCCATTCGGACATCAGTAACAAAGATTTCTGGCTTAAAACCTCATTTAATTATTGCCATGTTCAATTTATACACATGTTCGAGACATGTCTTTTTTTTCCCCTCAACAGACAGACAAGCAGATGTATGCAATGCACTGTGCTGTAAAGCCATGCAGCAGTATGTAATATGACAGCAGCCAGTGCTACATTTTATGCATTGCTATGACAACCATATCACAACCAAATCACAATGCGGTGTTAGATGTACAAAAATAAACATACCCATACCATATCTAGTCTATGCCTCTCCAACTCCTGGTAGAAAGAGTTGGCACAACATTATGAAACAGAAATCACAAAGTCATAAAACCACTTTATAATCCCCCAAAAGACCCCAATACCAAAGCAAAGCAACAAATCATAAGGTGAAAGAAAATCTGTGCAGGAATCAAACCCAGAAATTTAAAAGGACGTATTTTGAAGGATCCCCCCGCCCCATATAGCTTAAGTAGTAGTTCACAATTGGCATTCTGTCTGTTTGGTCAACTGAACGTATACCAACCTGGTGTTTCAGAAGAACAGCTTGCTGCCTTCGCATCTCTTTTTCCTTAAACAAAAGAACAAAAGTGAATTGAAAAAGTCTATCAAAATTTACTTACAAGTTGCACATTTTTGCCACACTAAAACAGCACATCTCCATTAAATTCTTACTTCCCCACCCCCCTACACTGACCACAGAGAAGCAGACAGTGTACATGACAGCACGCCTACTGAGTTGCAAGTTTCATGTTAGAACACACTAAGAATGCCAAAACAGTAACAGAAGTACATATATAAACTGTATTTTCCAGTGTTTTTAAGGAGTTCTGTAGTCTCGTGTACTTGTTGAGAAGCAACAAAGTTACTTGATACAGTGTGCTTAAGAGAATATTGTGCTTGTTACTGCACAGAAGTTTTAAGTCATGCAAACCAAGCGTCATGTAAGGAAAACTCATGGAAATGGCACACAAAAAATTACTGTCTCTCTGTATGTTCACATGTGTATGTATGAATGTATGTATGCGTGTTTGTCACACAAACTTCTCTCTGTGTATGCTTCATGTATTTATATAAACATATGTACATGTTATTCATATGCCATCTCTATTTACAGTTTCATTATCAATTAATTTCCTTCCAAATTTACTGATTTTATACACATCAACATATATTATACACCATAACGTAGTTCTTGTTTTTGGAGCTCCTCTAAACTAACCTTTATTCGTTTTTCGGCCTCCAATAATTTGGCATTTGCTGCTTCTTCCTTCTTTTTCTTTTTTGCCTGTGCATGCAAAACAGGTCACAAAACAGCACCATCACAACGTGAAAATAAACTGACTAAAAATCAATTTACGTGCCTTTACAAGTTCAAAACATCATTACACATCGTGCACATTGCAACAGATTTCTTCCCCAATGCAGCTTTCATAATCAATCAAGTCACAATTCATTTACTTTTTAAAGTTAAGCCAGAATTTCAAGTCCCACTCAAAATTGCTTCACCTGACTTTTATAATTAAGAAAGTGAGTGTACACAGAAACAGTAAGAAATAAATAGCAAAGAGATCACCATTAATTTTTCCATGAATGGAGACTTGAAAACTAGCAATCTATCTTTGCGAGTATCCTAGCAAGCTAATATATTATACCAGTATATTGTAGCATATATATAAACTTAGTATTTTAAATCCACTGCACTTCAGGCAGAGCAGAGCATGATACTGCTTTAACATCCTATTATTGAAAACTTATTTCCTAACAAAGGAATAGTTATGCTGCTAACTTTAGCAAATACAAAACTAATTGTGTAGAAAGTCAGGAACTCAAGTGAACATTTGCAAGATTTGGGTCACAGTTAATATAGATTTTTTTTAAGAACAGTATTTTAAGACACGTTTTTGAACTGGCCTTTGGAAGTCCAGGTTGTTAGAGCCATTATATTTAGTTACATTCCTAAGCGCATGTGTGACTATAAAATCACAACATTCTTTAAAATGGCAACACAAAAATTATATTTGAGCAATTATTTTTACCTCTAAAATTTGCTGAGCTCTAAGTTCTTTCTCCATTCTGATTTGCTGGATTCGCTTAATTTTTTCCTACAAGGGGAAGAAAGTTATTTCTTTTTAAAAAACCAATATTGAGAAAGTAAATTTACTTTTACATTTTAAAAAATGACCAAGTTTAAACATATATACTTTTTGTTATTGAGTCTCACACCTATTGTAGTCAATTCTTCCCATATAACAATGTAAATTTATAATTTTTACTAGCATTGGAAGACATCTGGCATATCCTTGAAGGAACCAACACTTAGTTATGCACAGGTGCTCATTTTTAAGTTATCATGGTATTTTAGCTTCTTTTAACAGCTTTAAGGGGGACAGATTTATGATAATGCAAATAAGCTAGCAGCATTCAAATTCTAATTAGCAATGGGTGGAGCTATTTAGGAATGAATGGAAATGGGAGCTGTGACATGAAAAACATGTTTTTGTGATCTCCTTCAATAAGAAATATGGGGTTCTGCCAAAACACTATTTTCTGCCTTGGTTCTAGCAGCCTTATGGTACCGAGGGCAACGTGGAGAACCCGAGTACGGTGAAAGCTCAAGCACATCCTCTGTCCGCCAGTAACAGTCACTGACGTGCACCTGGATAATATATTCACAGTTCAGTACACTTCAGTTTCTCCATGTTTTTAGAGCATTCAGGAAATTGATGACGAGTTTGGATGCCTTAATATGTAGTTTAGGGGACTGAGTTTTATACATACTGAAGAGTAAAATAACAAAAAAAAGTAACCAAAACAGCAGCCACAGGCAGTACAACACATTTCAGCATATTTCATCGTGGCAAGAAGAAAATGATCATGCTAAGCACTCCACAGATGGCTGCTGTGTAACAATATTCTAATTTATTCTTTTTCAGGAATTGGTTCCTGAAATATGAATAAAGTCTTATTACATTGATTTAGAAATGCAATCATTGCAAACTTTGGGATTAGTTCACGTTTCCTGTGCTGTATAGATTTTGTCCGTTAAACAGTAATAACCCAAGCTCAAATTAAAAATTTCTTAGCACATTATTTGCGGTTTTATTATCTCAAAAAAGCTGCTTGAGCCATGGTGACTAGGAAGGGACCATATAAAGAGAAGTGTTGCAATACACTCAGCTGGACCTGCTGTAAAGTTTTAACAGTAAAACTCGGACCATGGAAAAGCCCTGCAAGCTGGGAGGCCTAAATCAGAAGCCTGAAATGGAGCTCAATGCTCTTCTCTGCATCAGCAGGTGTTTTTACAACAGTGAGGGTAAAGCCCATCTGCATGGAAGACACTGTTTTCTTGTGAGCTGGTCTGAGACTCTAGGAACATGGACTACTATAAAATTTTTACTTTCTAGAGAACACACAGCGATGTATATACTTCATCAAAAAATAGCAAAACACAACATTAAGCCCCTAAGAAAAGATTATCCATAATATGTAACATAAAACGAGCAGTCACAGAAAAGAAAGACATACAGAGGTTCCTGAAGAATAGAGCTTGAATACAAGAAGACCTCATGAGGTCTTACCAACTTCAGGTAAATCTTACCAGCTCCTTAAAGTGTTTAGAAGTCCAGTGTAAGACTATTTTATCCAGCAAAGTAATTCGGGAGCCTTGTTTATACAGTGTTGAACTTTTTAAACATGCAAAGCTCACAGCATGGATCTTAAGTCTCTATTATCCCCTATTATACTTTACAAACAAAACTGTACAAAAGTTGAGAGCGTGTACCACACTCTCTCAATTTCACAAAGGCTAGAGCTAATACAGAACAAACTTCTCAGTTTCGGGCTAAAGAAATATCTCAGAGAAAAGAAATACCCTACACATTGGAATAATGAAAATTTGATTAGTTTATACATCAAGAAGGAACATGGTGATGATAAACAAGGTCTGGATTTGATGTATTTGCCAATTAAGCAGTTTGTGCTCCCTGTGCACCTAAGAATGCAAGGGCCACTTTATAATCACAGGGTGATGTGAGTTAATCGAAGTCCAATGCTCTTGGGGGGGGATAAATGGAAAAGTGTGCGTTATTGGCCTGTCTTTAACAAGTATCAGTTGCTTTCAGAAGTGGAAACTTTGAAGCTGTCGCTATCTACAAAAGCTCAGAATGGTAGAGGTTGGAAAGGACCTCCGGAGGTCACCTTGTCCAACCCCCCACTCAAGAAGGGTCCCCTAGAGCCAGTTACCCAGGACCATGTCAGACAGCTGCTGAGAACTGCTGAGGTGGGAGACTCCACAGCCTCCCTGGGCCACCCCTTCCAGTGCTCAGTCTTAGTCTTAGGTCTTTCCCAACCTAAACGATTCTATCATTATATTATTTCATCCTAATTAATTGATCTCTGAGATAAAAAAAAACAAACCAAAATAAATCAAATAAAGACATGTTTTGGTTTGCTGATTTCTGAATATTAGATAGGAAGCCTGTATAGAGATCTAAATGCAACTTGGCTGCTTCTGTAAGTAGCTTCATTTGGTAAAGTTTATAAGGATTCACTATTATTGGAAGTATTTGCTGTGACAGTATTTAACAATACTTGTATGTTTAAAAGCACGTATTATTTCACTGGCATACTGAGATACAACCCTTCACATACAACCTAAAACCACGGACAGGCAGCCAGAATGATTGAAGCAGCTAATCACACTACTCCAGTATTTACATAATCAGATAGAACACTGTTTGTTTTCACAGAACCAAATAAAGGAAGACCACATCACTGTACTTTAGTAGCAGGGTTTTTAATTTCTTACCGATATTGGCAAGCAATTACATATGTTGGGTGGCTTAAATCAACAGACAAAATTGGTATATCCTGACAACATGAATAACAACTACAGAGTTTAGAATTTTAAGTAATATACACTGTGTGCTCTTTAAAACTAGATCTAAAACATTCACTTTGTAATCAGCATACTTAGTAATTTACTAAATAATTAAAATACCCCTAGTTCATTCAGTAATTCAAAACATAATTCATAGAGCTTATTTAGCAGTCACAAAGTTTACCTGCTGCTTCATTATCTTTATCTGCTCCTTTTGCTTTCGCTTTTCTTCAGCTGCCATAATAGCTAACAAACACAAGCAAACAAAAAATTAGTATCAGCAGAACATGACAAGAGACAGGTAACTTTTCATTAATACTTTTCAAAATAATCTGCTAGCTTGCACAAACTTTTACAAGTAATACTTACCTTGCTGTTTTTTGGCTTCTTTAGCAGCTCGAGCTTGTTCCTGCTTCTGGAGTTTTCTCAGTAGCTTTATTTGTGCTGCTTGCCTAGCTATTTCTGTTACCAAAAGAAAATATTACGTTCATAAAAACAGTGCTGTCCAACGATAAAGATGTAGCTCATATTCCAGACATCTGCTTGAGGTAAAGTCAGAGAAAACAGCAGATTTGTTTTGCATACATTTATCTTGGCAACATTTCACTATCAGCTACCTTTAGTGGTATCGCATTTATCAGTAACTATATGAACAACGCAAATGAACATGGATACTTTCTACATAAAACAAAGTACAACCTTTGGAGCAAAAAAATCATCTATTAAGTGATAGCATAAGACCAATAATGCTGCTTTATTTAAAAACTGATTTCTGCTTTCTTTTTAAAGTAGAAAACATTTGTTTCAGAGTACTAAATCAACATTTTATTCAGAAAGCATGGAATTACTGTTTTCCCTGTAAGTTACCTCATGTAATTATCTAATCCTTTGTTAACAGTGCTGTAAAAGCACACTCATCTGGGTCACGCTTCTCTTTCCCGTGGCTACCTATAGCCAGCCACTCTTCCGCTAATTAGTAACTTCCTGAAGCGTTCTTCTATTTTAAATGAGAATGTGAAATTTGGATGAACTGTGCATGGACACACTGATGTAAGACAGCTATAGGAAGGATTTCTGGAGGTTGAATTCAGCTTGCTATTCACAGGACTGAGGTCCAGGACCTCTTTGACAGCAAAACACTGTCACCTTCCTGGGCAACGACCAAGAACAGGCAGACTTATGGAAAATCCATGTACAGATAAGATGATGCTGCAGATAACAACGGTAGTGTAAATAGGTACACGACAACAGGGAAGCCTTCAGGGTCAAGGGGAAACCATCCAGAAGAGAAAAGTGACACCTCAATCAAAACAGAACCAGTAGCTGGAAATTAGAATTTACATTATAGAGGGGAACTTAAACTATGAACTATGGAAAGGCCAACAGATGCAGAGGACTGCTTAGTCTGAACTGACACAACCCGTGAGGAGGATGTAGTTAATGTTCAGCATGTACCTGATAGGGACAGATGGGAAACAAACACCTATACTGCAAAAAACAGGGATGAAAAATCAGACCACCTGTATTTCTGTTCAACTAGTATGTGCTGTGTTGAACAAAATTTAAGGGCTTCTAAATCAAGCCAAGAAGTCTCAAAAGAAATGAGGGAAACTAAAATTCTTGGTATCAAATGATAACCCCGATGTAACAGACACCTCACAGACACAGTAGAACGATGATTAATAATACATGGTGTTGCCAGCTACCAACGTTAAAGGAATACAAGAAAGATATGGACGTGCTGGAACGCGTCCAGAGAAGGGCCACGAGGATGATCAGGGGGCTGGAGCACCTCTCCTGTGAGGACAGACTGAGAGAGTTGGGGTTGTTCAGTTGGAGGAAAAGAAGGCTCCGAGGAGACCTTATAGTGGCCTACCAGTATCTTAAGGGGGCCTCCAAGAAAGCTGGCGAGGGACTCCTTAGGATGTCAGGTAATGGTAGGAGTAGAGGGAGTGGATCAAAACTAGGGATGGGTCGATTCAGACCAGACGTTAGGAAGAAGTTCTTCACCATGAGGGTGGTGAGACACTGGAACAGGTTGCCCAGAGAGGTGGTGGAAGCCCCATCCCTGGAAGTTTTTAAGGCCGGGCTGGAGGGGTCTCTGAGCAACCTGGTCTAGTGGGAGGTGACCCTGCCCATGGCATGGGGGGTTGGAACTAGATGGTCTTTAAGGTCCCTTCCAACCCTAACGATTCTATGATTCTATACCAGAATGAGATGTACAGGCAGAAGACCAGCTTTCTATGCAGTCACATAGCATAAAAACAGTAAATGAAGAGACATCTATGTAGTCCGTTTGATGTGGCCCTAAAAAAAAGCTGTACAAAAGCAGTCTTCAAGCATGCATACTCTTCAAGTGAGCAACCTAGAAGCAGATAAAAAAATGTCTACTTGTCCAGGTAAACACTGAGACGCATTTAAAAAGGTAGTCTATATGCGATTCTTCAGAAAAGGAGGCCATCATAGGAAAATGGTGAGCATGTAAAAAATGTAAAGCTTGTTAAGTAAGAACAGGAAAGCCTATGACGCGACAACCTTAAAGAGTGAGTTCAAAAGGCTAAAAAAGAATCTGAAGAGCACCTTGAAAGGATGCCTGCGCAGACAGTAAAAGATCCTTACATACATGACAACAGGAAGCCAAAAATGCAATCAGTGGGACCTAACGATGAGCAGGATAGAAAAAAGAGCCTTATGAAAAAAAGGTTACTTAATTCCTTGTGCCAGTCTCTATTGCTGAGGATGTTGGGTATATTGTCCTACTCAGTGCACCGTCTACAGCAGACAGGTCAGAAGAGCTAAATGAATTTGAGGTAATTTTAAAAGAAGCATTACATCAAGAAGGCAAGTCAGATGTTAACAGACACCAGGACGGGACAGAGTAAGCTGAGAAATCTGAAGGAACACTAACATGAACCCAGAGACTTTGTGGTCTGGCTGTTTACCATATTGTTAACAACAGCCACCGAGTCACAGGACTGGCGACTCATCCACAACAAAAGGGCTCTAGCAGAAGTCTTGGAAACTGCAGATCAGTTAGTCTGATTTTCCTTTCCTGTTGAGGTGGTACAGGCTTATTGTATATATTATGTCTTACATATACTAACTGAGTGCATTATAAAACATCATCAGTTTGGACAGTCAGCATGGCTTCTAGGAACGGAAATTCAGCCTAATTTCAAGTCTCAATGAGAGTGTCAGTAACAGGAAGATAAAGAGGATCTAATGGACATAACTTATTCGGAATTTCATAAAGTATTTCACTAGGTTCTAACTCAAATATTATTAATAAAACTAAGCTGTTATGTCATTGAAGGAAAGCTTTGCAGGCTGAAAGTTCTTTAAATGATAGCAGGCAAAGGGCAGAGGTCAGCAGCACCTTTCGTAATGAAGAAGAGTTAGTGGATGGTTTCTTCACAAATTCTTCAATATTAGAACCAGCTCTATTTAATAACTTTTTTCATCAATTAAGCCTGTAAAGGGGACTGCAAAGTTAAATCCCAAAATGGGAAGATGATATTAAGCATTCTGGAAAATCCAAGGCTATGCTGACAGCAAGGAACCCTGGAAGAGCCCTGCAAAACAGTGGGCAAAGGCAGCAGAGGAGCCTCATCATACACCCAGAAAAGAAATACTGAAATTGGAGGACACACAAGAGGATCAAAGGAATGGAACAACTACTTTTTGAGAAAAGACTAAAAATACTTGGGCTTTTCAGTTTGGAGAGAAGACTAAGGACAGAGAGGATCATGGTCTGCAAAATCATCAAGGTGGTGGATAATATATTGGAGAACTGTTTTTCTCCAAACCCTGTATAATGGAACTAGGGAACATCCACTGACAGTAACAGATGATCATTTTTTTAGAATGAAAATGGTCTAGTAGTTAGCAGACTTCTGGAACTTGCTGCCACAGGAGGCTGGTAGAGAGAGCATTGTCAGGAGGTTAAAAAACAAAGAACAGGCTAGTTCATGGGCAACAGTTCCATAAACAGAAAATAAACGGAGCAAGAAAAAACATGCTCTACAACATCACTCATAAAATACCTTGGGATGTCACATACAGGTGCACATACAAGGAAATAAACGGACCAAACAGTGATCAGGTTCCCATGCCTTCTGTGAGCAGCATCTCCTATGGCCACTACTGGCGACAGAACTCAGCACTAGATGAACCCCTGGGCTAAGCCACTGAGACATTTCTTATGTTCTCACGAGGGGAAAAAAGCAGCAAGGTAGATATGAACACACGTAACATCAAATATTATACATTTGAATCTCCTTGCATATACAGACCCCATGTTTTTGTTCATTTTATTAAATGCTACAGTGCATGGTGGGGAAATAGACATGGGAGAGTGCTCTTAAATACTCCCCCCCACCCCTTACAGGGTCTAATATAGGGAAAGGGAAGAAGCAAAGTGAAGCAAAATGGTTTAGTGACTAGGGCTTATCTTTTCCAATGAGAAGAAAAGACTTCTGGAATCAGTTACCGTGTCTCAACAATAAACACACAGCCTCTCAGTAAATGCTTCGATGCTTTAGCCGTCAACACTTGTAATTGCCTAATTCTCAGACTGAACAAAAGGTGGAGGTGAACTTAACACACAAGTAAAATATCTGTGACATGCTACAAGACATACCATGTACTAAGGTATTTCTAGAATTGCCTTCTCTCTGTCCAAATCATTACCATTGCATGCTTTAAATATATCTATATGCAACAGTACTCCTTGCAGGCAACAAGGTAAAAAGATGCAAGGCATCGCTCCAAGGCAGATACAAAGGCACATGTACTGTTAGCAAGGACATTATGCAAAATACAAGGCAGCTAAACAAACATGTCCACAGTCAGCACAAGAAAGAACAGTTAAATCTTAAGTTAAAACAAACATCCTGACTCCTGGGCTTTAAGAATTTGTCATAATTGATTAGATGCATTCAGAAAATATGATACAGTTATGGACTAAAGAACTGAAATTCAAAAGTCACGTACCCCATGTTTATTTAAAACCAGGCCCTTGTGCTTTTGATATATAGCAATACTTGATGCCATGAAAGTTCTGCTCTCAAGATTGGTACTACTTATTCTAGGAACCTACTCAACATTATGGTCACTTAAATCTTGTCACTATCAGGGGTTTCACAAGAAAAGCATTTTCACTGAACAGCCAAAAGATTCACAGAAAAGCAAACTTCAGTAGTTCTCACTTTCAATTTCTTGGTCCACTGTTGTTTGAGCTGATACAGGGGAAAACAGAGATCTGTTAATTTTTGCCTGTTTAAAAAAAATACACCAGTGGTAACCTGATTATTGGACGTCTGCCTTTTTAAATTTTATAAATCTAAATAAAGTAACTATAGAGTAAGCTCTTAGACATGCATTTACACACACACGTCTTCCTTTGAATCATATATGCGTTTACTGATCTTGAAAAAGGTTTCAGTAAAAGCACGTGACAAATTTCCAAAATAAGATGCTGTATACTAATATCCTAGTGAAACACATCACTTCTCTTTAGAAAAAACATTAACTCAGTATATACTGATACCCTCCGTTCGTGAAAACAGTAAATACTTCTTACCTTGAGCCTGGAGCTTTCTTAAGAGCTTTGCGTCGGTGTTCGCTAGAAATTCAGTGCTACCAACATTCGGAGGTCGGCCTTTGCGTCGTCTCATTCTCGACTCCTCTCGAGAGTGCTGTCTGTCTGGATTTGGTGGTCGTCCTCTACGCCCTTCCATAGCTCTGATACGGGGAATGACTTCCTCTTCCTTCAGAAGACACCACTGCACACCCTTTTAATTGACACATTTCACAGACAGGTATTACAAACACAGATTAAAAAAAGAAAGAATAAACCTAAGACACTTGAGAACCTTAACCGCAAGAGATACGGGTTGTTCTTTTTTTCCAAGTAAGTGGTTTATATATATATATATATATATATATATATATATATATATATAAATATATATATATAAGTATATATATTTATATATTATATATATTTAAAAAAGCGAGAGGTGTGATGTACTGTTTTGGTACTACACGTTTGATGATGCACAGAAGCTATTTATTGACAGCTTATCACTACGAGCTTTTGTAAATTGTACTGCTATGCAAGACTTTGAAGACTATTCAGTGATATAAACAGTTATTACCAAGCAGGTATGCCACTACTCTGTTATTTTTAATTATTTCTGGCCAAATTGCTTATTGCTCAACCCTTTTAAAAGGCAAAATAGATTCTTCCCAATTACGTAAACTCAAAAATAACTACTCTGCTTTCATATAAGCCACTGTTCAATATGAATGAAAAAAATGCATCAAGCTACAATTTATTGTCTTCAAACTGCTAATGTTTACAGAAATTTTGACATACACTACTGTGTTTGCTTGTTATGTATTTTCAAATATTGCTTTCTGTAGTGCTGTAGATCTCCACAACTGAGATGAAAAAACACAGACTCATTTTGACCTTGAAGGTTTTTTTAGTACAATTTAGTTCTCCCCTTATCCACTGCAAAAAAGTTAATTTCGGTGCCAACTTGAAGCAATCAAAAGTTTTTAACTTTTAAGAATCCATCTATCTGAACTAAAAGTTATGTTAACTATATTCTCTAACTAAACAAAGCATGCAGCAATCCATTCAACCCTTTCTTTCACTATTACCACTGGGGTTTTTTGTGGAATCTCAAAAACCAATACTGAATTACTTTGTTAATACAAATACCCAAGTTAGTCCTCACACAGAAATGGCTTTACTTCAATTGATAAGAATATAGTTTATTACATCTACTGAGTAGAACTGGAACACAGTCTATCTGATCCTGTGTGACTGACCATGAGTATTTAAAAATTTTAACATCTTTTACCGTTTTCCCAATTTTTTGAAAAATGCAGGTGAAAAACATAAACTAAGTTATCCTTCAGGATTATTCCATAATTTGCCTTCAAAAGGTTTGTAAAACATTTTGAAAATGTCTGCTAAAGCAAGAATGAAAGTTGGTAACTTCTAAAACACATTAATTATCTGTTCAGAAAACATACATTTGTATTACCACAGTTTTCACACTTACACATAAATACTGCAAATTTACTGTACCTTAAATACATTTTAACTTGCTTATTCTGACAATTTATCTTTTAATTCTTTCTGCTCATTCTTCACAATTACAAATGCTTAATATAAGATTCGACAAAAGAAATGGCATTTTGCTAATGACACATTCAGATTCCAAGGAAGCTATCGGTATCTGTGAAGATACCTTTTTCTGAAGTCTGAATCCCTCCCAGTTAAGACCATCCCAAGAGTACATCTCACACTTAGTTAGCAGGCATTTCAAAGGGCTTTGGTATTAGCTATGTTCCTAAAAAAAAGCTGTTCAGAATCACGACCATATCACTATGTGTACAATGCACCATCACTAAGAACTTTTTAATCCAAAATAGCTACCTCTACCACTTAAACAGAAGTTAATTCTTTTTCTATCTTTAAAAGTACTACTTAGGGGTACGCTTTCATTTCACCGCCTCCCACCTGACTGACAAACTATCACAGGTTCAGTTTGTTGAGCAACATAAGCTAGATTTAATACTGTACTTATCACCTACACCAACCTTCAACCTGGGATATCTTATCCCATACACTGCAAGCGCCAGAGGAAGGGGGGAGGGGGAAGGCAAAATATAATTCAAAGGAAAGAAGGAAAAGCAGCCATATTTTACGAACTACCTTAGATCCTGCCATGGAGATTGCTCGTGCTCTGTATTTGTATTTTCTACGGTTAATGATGCTAATGATAACAAATATGTGGAAAAGAAAGATGGAGGTCTATGAGATCCTTAGTGCCACAGAGACCATGGATAGGTATCGCATTTCCCTAATTCCTCCCAAAAGAGAAACTACAGGCCATCAAATGAAGCTAGTAAAAGGTTCAATAAGCAGAGAGAGATGGCTTTTCAAGGAATGGGGAGAAGACTGTTTAAAGTCCTGCCAAAGGATGTTGAGGATGTAAGAAGTTTCTACAAGTTTAAGAGAGAACAAGACAAAATAAGCCCAGAACAGATCCATTAAGGCTTAAGCAGGAGTTAACTGACAATCTATATTTTTGTGCTCAGGTATCTTTTAAAATCTGACCCAAAATACAGTTCTATTAAAAGAATGTGTAATATGATATTCTGTGGATTTTCAACATTCTAAAGAAAAAAATCATAGAATCATAGGGTTGGAAAGGACCTCTGGAGATCATCTAGTCCAACCCCCTGCCAGAGCAGGGTCACCCAGAGCAGGTGGCACAGGAACGCGTCCAGACGGGTTTGAATGTCTCCAGAGACGGAGACTCCACCACCTCTCTGGGCAGCCTGTGCCAGGGCTCTGCCACCCTCAGGGTAAAGAAGTTCCTCCTCATGTTTAGGTGGAACTTTCTATGCTCAAGTTTGTGCCCATTGCCTCTTGTCCTGTGCCCACACACCACTGAAAGGAGCCTGTCCCCATCCTCCTGACACCCACCCTTTACGTATTTATAGGTGTGGATAAGATCCCCCCTCAATATGGGGGTTGTGCCCCAAACATAGGAAAATCAGAGGCTTCCATAAAATTTAAGTTTCACTACACAAACATTAGAGAGAAAATAGGAATAAGACTGTGAAATGCTGTTTTATTGTTGAAACTAATCAAAATAAGAACGTACTTCCGTTTCTCACCTTCAGGCATCCGCCATTGATTGCACTACTGTAATGTAATCAGGACATTTGCCAAAAAGGCACCAGGTAACTATGCATGGAAGCAGAATCAAGCTCAAAGCCTGTTAACAAAACTAATGAATAAAATCATAGGCGCTTTGCAAGAAGCAGACGTCCTCATTAATTTCAGTTTAGATTTGTGAGAAAACGCTAACAACAAAGCTTTCTAAATTCCATTGCAGAATTCAGAATAGGACAAACATTTTAAATGCCAGTTTTTAGAAAATGAAGCAAATAATTACTTCTACATTACAAACATGTGTGACAGCTGATTTTACCATTGGCTGTTCTGTATGGTATTTCTATTGCGTCTATAATAAACATGCTAGACTTCTAAATACTTACTCACATAATAAGTCTTTTAGGTATACAACAGTACCCTTAAGAACTGGCTTAAAAGAGGTAGACTTCATGCCTTATAAAGATACACTGTATTTTTTCTGAGGCAGCAACATAATCAGATACTCTGAGAAAGACTAATAAAAGACTTAAGAGATGGGAAAAAGTACTTTAAGCTCTTCCCTCCTTTCCTGTTCCTGAATTCAGGTGCCTTCCTATGCAAGCATTCAGACTCATTGGAAAAAAACCAACAACGTCATTATTTTCTCAGCTTTACACAAAATCTTATTGGTGAAAAAAGTGCATGCCACGTTTACCATGATTTAACGATTACTCCCAAAGAGCTATATCCCCGTTAAAAAGTCTGTATTTTGCCCTTACTGATATTTCATCTTCAGCTGAAATGGAACTGAATGGAGCTGCATGAAGAATCAAGTTTTCTCCAACTCCATAATGACCCTGCAAAGGGAAGGGCGGAAGGAGCTGGGGCTGCTCAGCCCGGAGGGGAGAAGGCTCTGGGGGATCTCCCCAATGTGTATAAACACCTGGAGGGAGGGTGGCACGGGAGGGAGCCAGGCTCTTCTCAGAGGTGCCCCGTGACAGGACAAGAGGCCAAGGGCACACACTGGAATGTAGTAGGTTCCCCCTGAACATCAGGGAAATACCGCGTCACTGTGGCGGTGGCTGAGCACTGGAAGGGGTGGCCCAGGGAGGCTGTGGAGTCTCCCACCTCAGCAATTCTCAGCAGCTGTCTGACATGGTCCTGGGTAACTGGCTCTAGGGGACCCTTCTTGAGCAGGGGGGTTGGACAAGGTGACCTCCGGAGGTCCTTTCCAACCTCTACCATCTGTGATGGATACTGTTGCTGTTATATATTAATCAAAGCCAGCAAGATACAAACTTAGGGCACAGCTCAGATTCACACCACAACACTCTTCCACCTACTACTGGCCGCAGTACTCCCACCCTTATTACTCAAACTCATAAGGACCCGCCCCATGCCCTCTCCATCAACCCAATTCACACATTCATGCTGATCTTTCTAGGCCACAGCAGTTTAAAGGTTCTGTCACTGAATTTCCACATTTGCCAGACTTCAAACATTCCTCTAACCCCTCTGTTTCATGGCCCATTTCTGCAAGATATGCTCCTCTGTTACAGCAGTTAATCACCGCTTTGCATAACCCGTAGTATCTGGTTGCTTGGGTACGGCAGAAACACAGGTGCTATCAGAAGCAGGTAATACATGTATTTTGACTTGCTATAGGTAATTTTTCAGTAGAACTGGTTTAGCCCTTAGATAATTTTCTTCGCTTCTTGCTGCATCTTTGAGTTTTGTGAAACTTACCCAGTCATTTTGGATACATGCTGCATGTCTCAAAAGATGACAGAAATAAATAACAAAGAAAGGAAAGAGAAACAAAGAAAGGCTATACAGAATAATCGAAATTACAGCAAAAGCAGAAATAAAATTCCTGGAATTACTTCCAGACATCCATGAAGATATAATTATCATATATTGTTTTGAAGCTTGACAAATCAAAAAATTTCAGTAAAAAGGGTGCAAATTCTCTTCACGATGCATCACTTACCACATACTGCTTTACTAAGTGTAATTATCAGCCTGAATGTAGCTCTACTGCCTAGATCATAATCTTCTCATTCAAAATCTCATATGTAAAACGTGAATACATTTTAGCACATCTGAAACAAATGCCCTTGGTCTCCTCCCCCCCTTTTTTTTAATCAAGAAAACTTTTGTCTAACCACGTCTCAAAGGAACCTACCACAGACAATACAAGTAGAAACTACAGTGAGATGTACAGCAATTCAATATTGATACTGCCAACCTTGCCTACAGAAACCTGTCCTTCCTGATGCCTTGATTCTGAAGTTTTCTAGTATCAAAGAAGGGCAAAATCTGCAAATCATCTCATGAATTAAAGGGAGAAGAAAGAGGTAACTAGAGAAGAGAACAAGACTGATGAAGTAACATGGGCAACAGACACAAAAAAGGTAACAGAGTAAAAAGAGAGCAAATACCCTGACATTACATTACGTTCACAGTATAAGGAATTCTTTCAGTCAAATATAAAGGAGTTCACAGCTACATGAATTTGTCACTGTTGTTATATGAAGGCCAAACATGAAGAGGGTTTAGCAATGTTTCATCCTGTAAGCCAGGAATCAGGAAGCACCACCTAGAAGTAGCTGCTTACTATGAACTCCATCGTTATTGTTTTTAAATTTATACTATGTAAATTTTATGTATTTCTACAGGGTTCGCAAGGACCTACGGCTTAACTAGAGCCCGAATTCAAGATTGCTGACAGCGTAATGTCTGTCCACATTCCTGTAGTAACATATTCAGAATATTTCTCTTTTACAGAAGCAAATATGTTCATTGACAGAAGTCCAAAAACTTCTATGCACATCCTGAAGAAATGGCAACATGACCAAAACACAGTAACACAGTGTGGCACAGACATAATATTAATTTCTTTAAGATTCTAATTTTATTTATCCTTGTGTGGTTTATCTACACAAAGTCTAAAAGTTCTACCTCTGTAAAGTATAACTAGCACAACCCAGCGTTTCTCTCTGTAAAAATCCCGTGTTTCAGGAAGGTCACATGGTATTCTCGATATGGGAAACACTTGTATTTAAACATGTCTTTTATATATATTACGCACATGAACACACAAAAAGAGTGATTTAAGGCATACACATAAATTACTATCAACATTAGGTTTATATAGTAAAGGAAGAAATAGAGTTTTAGTCAGAAACATCTGAACACTGACTAAGATAAAATATGTAGCTCAGAGTTCTTTCGTAGTGGACAAGTCCAGGCTCAGAGCAGATCACAAGGCATGCCCAACGCCTGCCGCCTCCTAAGGATATCGCCGAGGGGAGCCGTTTTCAGCACTGCCCAGGATCAAGCTCTCGTCATCTCAATGTAACTACTATTAAGAAATATGCACAATTTTTAGAAAGAATTATCTAAAAACAGGCAACGCTTCAGATTGTAGCAAAAATTACTTCACCTAAATTTAAGTTAATGTTCCTCGGATCAAAGACTTTACTTTTTAAAAAGCAGATACCTGCGGTCCATCTCTGGCTTCATAGAAGTCACCCACTCCTATTTTTGCACTGAAGCTGAAATTGTCCCTTGAGATATCCATTATTCCATTTCTGCTGAGATACTGAAAAAATCACATATTTTTCCACTTCAGCTTGTAAATAATTACAACCCAGCTTTGATGTACAGCTAACTTTGTGAGTGTAATGTTTTGCATATTCTATCAAAGGGATATGCATTTATAGGAGATCAAATCAGTAACTTACTGAGATACATTACGCCTCACATCACAGGATATTTTGAAATAAGCATCTTTATCGGAGGGAAAAAAATGGCATTTTTTAATTGCAAGCATGCTTAATAGCATTAGAACACAGAAGTTAAAAAGCGGAATGTACCTTTACTACTTCCGGATACTGTCTCAGCTTCTTTCCACAAGGTGCAAAATATGCTACTTCTCCTTGAAGACGACCACCGAAGTTTCTGATTCGGGTTTCTCTCTGCCAGCTACAGTAATAATGAAATAGTTGCATGCAACAATACACTTTTTAAAAAATGAGTAATTAATGTAAATTTAAGATTTTTACATAAAAAGGCACATATCTAAAATGTGACAAGAGTATCATAAATCAAATAGACAAAACCAGAAGTTGTTATTATGTAGACCGTCCAAACTCTAACTATATATGGATTTATTTTGATCAAGCTACTTGCATCTTACCAGATTTTAAATGGCTCAGAACTATATTTCAGGGAGTTATTTGGAGCCTATAATGGCTCAGATCTAACCATCAGAATTAATTTCCAGGGGCAAAACTGCTAAATGACAGGTCATGTTTGCAAAAAGAGACAATTTGATGAACAAAAATTAACACATGAAATATGCTGACACTTTTAAAGAGATCCACAGTCACTGGGAGTTGAAAATTGAAGTTGTTCAAGCCCTTTCCTTATTATTTTGCCTTAAATTTTTTTTAAACGGCCATTTCTTTACCAACTGACTTTTGAAGGTATTATCTTCCTTTAAGGAATATCAGGTACACGCATAACTTACCCGTATTCAAGAGGAACACGCAGCTCCCGTTCATCTGTTACTCTTCGTCTTTTTGAAATACCTAAGACAGAATTTCTGATTAACACCTAAGAGAATTTACAAAATGAAAACACGTTCCTAAAATACACCTTTTATCCTTATATCCCCAAACTACAAGATAAATCATTTTTACATTCTAGCCATTATATACCTCAAGTACAAAGAAAATTAATGTAACTATTCTCCCTTTGAAATATATTATCCTCTGAGTTCCCTTTAACCTCTTCTTCTAAAATTTTAAACAGAAGAAAACCTAATTTTGCCATACAGAACTGCTTGCCTTGTTTGGCTCTCTTAGATATAGCTAAAATAATTCCCTGCACACCTGTTTTTCTATAGTAGACCACATTTAAATTTCTTCAGTACAGAAGATGAAAATGAAAACACTCTTTACTTTAAAAATCCATACATTACGATAGGCTCAGTCTTCAAACAGCACTGTGTATAGATTGCGGTCAACTGCCAAACGCAAAAAGTTTTTGGGACTATTCCAGCTTTTCAAAGTTCAAACACATGTTGTGCTTGGTGCTGGTCAAGAGACTGAATCAATAATATGATAGAGACAATTGCCAAACATGGGGCTTTACGGAGTGCCAAAGGCTGGTGCTTTTCTCGCCTTTGAGAGAACTGTAGGACACAAACAATGTACACAGACAAACTTTTGGAAGATGCACTTCTCAAAAAGGTAGTTTGGACCTTGTGTAAAGAAGGTGACACATCTCTCCTCTGGGGAAGTGGACACGAGGGAGCATCATTATCAGAGTGAACCCTTGGAACTTGCTCCAACCCTGACAGCAAGGGAGGGCATCGTGTGGGGCGATGGTGCAGGTCCCACACCGAGACGCCTGCGCAACCGTCAAGGGACTGCCCAGAGTCCTCGTCAGAGAGCACGGAGCAACTGCCTGTGCCTGGATGCCAGACTCCTCGGACACATTGCAGCCTTGAGCCAACGTGACTGACTGTTACGTTACTTCTAACAGTCACAGCGGAGGGAGGGCGACTGCCTGCCCAAACACCAGTGAATTGAGAAAGTGAGTTGTTCAAGGAAAAACAGATACAGAGAAGAGACACGAGACCTATTCACTGACTGACCAGCTTTAGGTGAAACGGACACAAAAATATTAAATTGTATTATGGTGATTCTTATCAGGAAAGAGTACTACAGCTAAAACAAGGACACAAAATTAATTTATTCTATCTCCCTCCTCTGTAAACCGGACCAAAAAAAAAAAAAAAAAAATCACTATCAGCCTTTTCAAAGCACCATTAATCAACACTGATTCCTGAGCAAAAAAATTATCTTTGTATTTTTACAATCTGGTTTAGTCCTAAGGCATGGGAAATCTTTTACGAACTGTGCAAACAACAGGTCTGTTTCTGGGAAAAATATGAAGTAGATCACATTACACGGCTTCAAAGTTAATGCCCCTGATGACTTGGAATGAAATTCCTATTCCACTGAATCCCAATGTAACAGTTTACAAGCAGATGTCCCCATTTAAAATCTACTTACTTGTATATTAATTAAATATCAAGTTTCTGATCGAAGTAGTAAATATGCAATTTCATTGAATTTTTACCATGCAAGTTGTGAAATGTGACTTTCAAAAATGCATTCTTTTCTGTTGCAGTAGCAGTTACTAACGCTTACAAATTAGTCACCAAATGAAGGATTATAAACAGCATGTAACATCAGGGAAATAACTGTACTCTTCATGAACCTTTTAAAAATAATTGCACATAATCTATAATGTCCACTGAGAATTTTGAAAGAATAATGAATAAAATTGTATTGTAACTAAATACAGTTATTAAATTTGTTACGGAATAGGCAGAAATATAAGATTCAGAATGAAAACTATAACACACAGAAATTAGAAATAAATAAGAATAACTAGTTTAGCATAAAATGATAAATACAGATACTAAATAATGAAGAGTTTTAATGTAATAAATATCAACTCTGGCTATTTCCTGCTACCTTCTCTCAAACAATTATATGAGCTAAAGGGTCCTTGACTAAGTGTAACGTTCAGGTCTTGAGAACTTGCAATTCTGCTGACTGATTCTACTGCCTGTTGCAAACACCCATGACCAGATCACAGCACCACAGAATCACCCAGGCTAGACTCAGAAGACCATCTGGTCCAGCCTTTCATGGAAAGGGAGCCTGGATGAGGTTACCCAGCCCCCTGTGCAACTGCATCTTGAACACCTCCCGAGTCGGGGACCCACCACACCCCTGGGAAGGTTGTGGCAGTGAATGATTGCGCTTACTGTAAAAAATTTCCTTCTTATGTTGATATCTCTCTTGATACCAGTGCCTAAACTGGTATAACTCTACTGAAAGTATAACGACTTTTACAGCACATGCCACTTAGATGTTATATCGTAGTATAACAAAAAACATCCAGATACCACAGTGTGTACTTGGTGTAAGAGCAGATGGTGCTGTCCCAAGAAAAACCGCGGGCTGAGACTCGGGACATAAGGCAGCTGGCGCAGAGCCTGGGGTCTTGGCTGCTTGGAGATTAAGAGGTGTGGAGTGAGCTGCGTGACCAATGGAAGAGCTCTTCACAGAGGAGGAACTTTTATTCAGTTTCAGTGGAGTTTTTTCTCCCTCGGTGTCTGTATCCGATTCATCTTGATCTTTGTCATCCTCATCATCTTCATCCTCAGACCCTTCTGTATCTGACTCAGAATTACTGTCAGACTCTGTTTAAAAAAGTGTGGCAAAAGGTATGTTATGACTTGATAACTAATGGCAAATACATGAAAGTTCTAACACTTGCAAAGTCCTTTGTCTTATTTAACAGCAAGCAATAGTCTTATTTAATAGCAAGCTTTTCTGATTTCAATTTTTCTTAAAACATCTCTTGAGTATAAATAGAAGGCTATAATTAACTACCTACATTTTAAAATTACTACAAACATGACAGCATAAAGTAAGAATCTGCATGAAAATGCACTGTTGTTTTAGATGGAATTCTTTGTTTTTCCATGAGGAATGAGAGAGAGAGGCTGAATATTTTAAGAGGTTGTTTACCCCAGAATGAGCTACACCGAGGACACCCCCTGTGAGGCAAGCAGTGGCTGAACACTGCCACAGGAAGGGCACTCCATAGGTGGTGAAATCTGGCATGAAGAGGAGGCAAACCATGGAACTGGGAACAGGCTGAAAGGTGGTCAGAATTGGAAGTGTGGAGACAGAGTAAAGGGTAGACAGGATAAAGAACTGAAGATAGGCTACAGCTGTGAGGAAAAAAAAAGAGGATTAGTATAGGGTCTGTGGATGAGAAGAGGAAAGAGAATGATGAAGGCAGAGCTGGACTCAAGGAAGGAGTGACTGCGAATAAAATAAAGGCTTTAAAACAGGCCGTGCCCTTCTGAATTGCTTAAGAGCCTTTGAAATAGTAGTCAATGCTATCTATGAACACTGCAGCCCTTACAACTGTCCTGGTACTTTTCTCCAATCCTGCTCATTGACTATTGTGCTCCTGAATGAAGCCCAGAAACATGATTTTCTTGTCACTTTTGACAATTTGAAGGCCTTTGTTTAGTCCCTCTCTGGTTGGGGAAGCCTGTTCTGCCAATGGGCTCTGCCTGCCAGAAAAACTGACCATCAACCAGCCTATTCTCCCCATCCCCTCCTGGGCACCTTGCCACAGCAGCAGTCCACGAGCTGCAGGCTGGGTGACTGATGTGGAAGGTAGGTCTCCAACAGCCCTTCCAGGAGACTGGGGAGCCATCTTACCAGGACAGCTGGAAGTATACTTTCCATATGACCAACTATCAGAATACCCAAACCATGATTTTGGATACGACACAATGGGGGACGGGGAGACTTGTGCTACTTTCCAGGATATCTGTAGGACATTGTGTGGGCCAAGCAGCCCCAAAATTTGCCACCCCAGTTTTAAAATACAGTGGGAAATGCATGTTTTCAAGACTCAAAAAATAAAGTTTCTGCTTTTCCTATTAAAAAGGTTAAACCACCTGATTGGCTATCATCAGAATCATCATCTTCATCGTCCTCATCTTCATCTTCGTCATCGTCGTCGTCATCATTTGAGTCATCAGAGTCCTTACTGCTGGGGGCATCTGAGTCTACCCCTCTGAACTGCTCCACCACCAGTTTTGCAGAATGAAGGCGGTGTTGGGTTTTTACTGCATTTACTGCATTATTGCTGACTGTTTTATCCTTTCCTGAACCAGGTAACACAGGAGAGGTAGAGGGCATAACAGGAGTCCGGTTACCAGCTGGTTTTTTCCCACATGCGCTCATGTTTACTGGCAAAGAAAAGGGGGCACTACTAGAAATGGCTACACTTTCATTGATCTTGGTCTGGGATTTCAGTTTCGTAGTAAGTGCAAGAGGAGCCTCCTGGATGACGCTCTGAATAACTCCATTGGGTTGGTGATTACCTAAAAGTGCATTTGTCAGGAATGGATTAGAATGGTTGTTTTCCAAGGATGTGAGTTTTTGATGAGCTGGTGAACTAGATGTTGGTTTGGGGCTTGACAAAGCTGCAATAACCTTCTTCAGGTTCTTAGATGACTCCTGTTTCTTTAGCTGTGCTGCTGGGAATGTCTGTTTATATTGTTCCTAAAGAAATAAGAAGACAAAAGGAATAAAATGTGTATTTTTTTATTTTTTTTTTTTTTTTAAGTATTCAGGCAGGTGAACTCTATGAAATCTTACACATCTGCTAAGCTATTTTTAGTATGTCGAAAGCAGGTGCCAGCTACAACAGAAGAAATGAGTAACTACAAGTTATATAAGTCTCTCTCATGATTTTCACTGTAAATAACAGTAGGAAAGGACAAACTGAACTCAAGATGAAGCTGATCTAAATTACGCAGGGAAGCTTTTTCACATGCTATATTTCTCTAGAAGTGATTTTCATAAAGATATTGAGCATCTTGAAACAAGACGTTTTTAGTAAGAGACTACACTTATGTACTGGCATAGGAAAAACCCTGCTTTTTACTTATTTCAGCATATAAAAATCTCATTAGTGAATGTAAAACTAGTTTTAGTGATTTGTTCATTTTACAGTACAAGGTAAATACAACACACTAATGGCTACAACACTAGCAGGAAACCAACAGAATGCTCTATGGTATAGAAAAAAAATTTCTCAAACAAAACCAAGGGGGGAAAGGTACTACTCAGAAGTACCGTGATATGCTAGTTTTTTAACTCTGAAAAACTAGTACCTGAAAGTTCTTCAGGTAAAACTTAAATCATTAATGGCTCAGAAACGTCTTTAGTCTCAAGCCTTTTCTAAGGAAAAAGAAAATGCATAATCTTTGACAGAAAAAAATAACACAATAGATAAAGATGTTACATTTTAAATCAATGTCAAATACAACATTCTTGAAGTTCCTAACATTCAAAACTGAATATGAAATTATGAAAATCTGTAAAAATAAATATTCACAGTGCATGTTTCCAGTAAAAGGTTTAAAGAAATCAAACCACTAAATGGGTTATGTATCATCAGCTAAAGACTTGTAACATAATCTTGAATACAGAAGCCTCTTCAAATGGCAAAGACATACATTTTCGTAATTATAATTTCTTTAACCATTCCATGTAAATGACTAACTTATTTGAATTTTATGAAGTAATTGGGAGTTGAAAGGACAAATAGTGTTTCTCCTCTGGTCTAGGAATAAAAACTATGTGACAAAAATATTTTTCAATCCCCTCTGAGGACTATGAGTTAGCTGTGAATCAGAGCTCACTTTCCTGTTCACCAATACTACTTAGTTTATTTTTAATAATTAAATTTGCCTTGGTAAATGTCCTTTTTAATATATTTTTTTATATATATATATATACACACACACATCCCCACCCCAAACCTAACATTTCTAAAATGCTAGATTTTCCTTCTAGTCCCCATTCAAATCTAACTGAATAGAAATTATGAAAATTCATCACTAGTCACCCCATAAGCACTATTAACAAAATAAACGAACTAAGAATCTACAAAGAATTTCTGTAAGCTACAGAACTGTTAAGAAAGACACGTGTAAACATATTGTACAGTCCTGACCAGTGAAAAGGTCAAATTTATTGCGATGGCTGTATTGAGTTTTAAATAGCTATCAGTGCATGAATATCCTTCTGTCTTTAAAGAGCAAAAAAACCCCAATATTGAAACGAACTTGTTTTTAGAAAGGCTTTCGGCTACTTTGTTTAAAATCATGATTAAAATAGGTAATTTTAATTACTTTGCCTTAAAACTATCCAATTTGAAACAAAGCAAAGTCATGCTTACATACTAAATATGGGAAGTATTAAACCAGCATTCTGACAAACTCAGAAAAGCACAGGAAAAATAACCCATGAGAACTTTTCTTATTTTGATACTGATTTTAGCTGTTCATTTTCCTTAAGAGATGCATGACAAAATCCTTTGCTTACGTTGTACCCATTACACTCACCAGTACACTGATTGCTTTCAGCAGGGCTGCAAAGTTCCACTACGTGATGAGCACAAAACTCGTGTTTGGCATTATGTGACCGGAAGTCGTGTATATGATTACATCACGTATACATTGGGTTATGCATACATGCACGTGCACCGACTAGATGACTTTTCTCCGAGGTAAACTTATGGAATAGTTCAGGGTACTTGTATAGTGAAGTATCTCTAAAATTAAAGCCTAATATTTGCTGCTCTTTAAAAAAAAGAAACAAAACAGCAAACAAACAAGAACAAAAAAACCCAACACACACACGCAACACCAAAAAACCAATGACCACAGTTCAGAGCACCTATTACCCACACACTTTAGTTAAATTACATCATTCAGAAATCCATACCAACTCTGAAAACACACCAAAAAACGATACAAAAATAATATAATTTTAAAACATTGTATTTAAAAGATCTTCATAGCACAATGTTTTATCTTGTTGAGCAGGCAACACAGGTTACAAATAATCAAAAAACCAGTGACTTTTCACTCACCCGTTTTGATCTTACATCGCTGGTCAAAGAGACAGATTCTTCAGAGGTATTTTTATTCCCTGCTTTGAGTAGTTCAGGGGAAGGAACTATGAGTTTTAAATAGGTTTCCTTTTTGGCTTGATGTACCAAAGACAAAGGTTTCACATGGGGAACCAATCCCGTAGACTGTATTACACTTGTGTGTTTGTTCACAGATTCCTCCTTTGCCTGAGAGCTTTGGAAAATAAACGGAAGCTGCTGTGACAAAACCTGAGGCTGCTTCTGCTGGGACTGGAATGATGAGTGAGTCTGGGAATCAGACACAAGAGGTATCTGCTGGTGTGTTCTTTTTTCTTGGGACTTTTCATGTGGTTTTTGTCCATCATTTTTCACATCTGTTACACCACTATGCATTAGCACCTGCAAAATATGAATTTTTGACTGTTCATATTAGATCAGTTAAGGAACCTTTAAAAAAAAAAAAAAAACACCAAAAAAACCCCAAACCGACAAAACAACCCACCATCAGTCCCCAGGAAACAATTATACTATTCTTGCCAGAGGATGAACAATAATAACTTTTAAATCAATCTTGTCATGTATTTATTGTTTAGGGTTTTTTTTTTCCCCTAGGTAGTTTCAGCATGTGAAGACAATGCTTAGTAGTACTAAATCATTGTTGTTTTTAAATGTATTTTTGACTGTAAACCTAACAGGATACCCAAGATTCCAATCTTTTTCTTGTATCGGCTACCAGGAAAAGTAACCACTCTGACAGAAAGCAAGCAACTGCCAAAGCCATTATCTATAGAGAGATGTAGTTCCAATACACTACCAGCACACAGCACTTATTTTCTGTATATTTCCCACTTTCTAACAAAAACAACAGTCTACCAACTGTTAAACTCCAAGTCCATAAAGGATGCACACACACAAAGTAAGCAAAAAAAAAAAAAAAAAACACACAAAACAAAACAAAACACAAAACCAAACCAAAACCAAAAAAACCACACCAGAAAACCCTGAAGAAAACCAAAACCAGTATTCTCAGCATTTATTAATGTGTAGTTAATTAACTGCTCACTGGTATAAATGTGAACAGGTCGATTTTTCACACACAGCTTTCAGTGACAAGCCTGTGAGCAGCGGAGTGAGGTGTCATACCTTGTTCTTGTTTTTGTGATGTGCTTCATTTTCAGAATCAGATTCGTCATCTTCACTCTCTTCAGCACTCTGGTCCTCCTCCTCCTCCTCTTCATCCTCCTCTAGATCATCAGAGTCACTGCTACTTATGCCTTCACTTGAGGTGTCTGAAGAGGAGCCCGAGTCACTGTCGCTGTTACTAGAGCTTTCCACTGTTTTTTTTCTGGGCTTCTACCAGGAAGACGAACGCTCTATTAATGGTTCAGCTTTAATCTGTTATATCATCTTATTACTATGCATAATCTTTAAAACAAAAAATAAAAATTGGCCTGGAATTCAGGTCAGGCAAACATCCACAGAATGTACTGCTTCCAAAAAAATTTAAAACCAAAAGCTTTATTGCAAGCTAACATAGAAAGAACAATCCACAGAAGATTCATCAATATGTTTCAGTGACACATTCATTTAACCACGTTACTTAACTTGTAATTTCACAGTATGCACTGTTCAGCAATTTAAGGTTTTGAGGACTGAAAAGAATATGCTCATCAAATAGCTTCTGGGATTTGCTTCTAAAAAATGGACCAAAAATCTGTTGGAATACTCTGACAACTGTATAATATTTACATTCTTGGAAAAAAACAAATTTGCAGACCAGAAGGCGAAAGTAAAAGAAGCAGCAAACAAGAACACAGAGAGAAGAAAGGTGTAAAAAACACAGGAACTCCCAAGATGTTGACGTTGCTAGACCAGATTTTGAAGTGCAATGGATGAAGAAAGTTAGCTTTTTGGGAAGCGAACTGAAACGGATGCGTGTATTTTACCAACGCACCTGAAGGAGGTACGTGTGGACTTGAGCATTATCATGGTGGCTACGCGAGAGAGATGCAAAAGTATGTATTATCACATTAAAGCGCATTTAATCATTAAAGAGAGTTTGCAGAATGATGCTGGGAGGTAGTGAAAGGTGTGAAACAAGATTACAGATGTCAGGGAGGAGCAGCAAAGTTTTATGTAGCATCTCAACAGGGCACATGGAGTCATTGAGGCAACTGTGGTTAAAATCAGTCAAAAGGAGGATATGCGGACAGCAAAAGTCTTGTTACAAAACAAGAGGACAAAAAGAACAATTTTATGTCAAAGGTCCTTGTCTTATGAAGAAGAAATTAACTTAAATTAATTAAAGTGGGAGAACAAAACAAATTTATTCCAAGTGGGTGTTTTGGTTTTGCATGGGGTAGAGTTCTCTTTATCAATTCCTGTGATGAACACAGCAATACTTCCTATCATTATACCTTCTACATACTGTCACATGCATTGCTTCACTGTTGGAAAATCTTAAGAAATTAAGTGTATTTCTTTGGATTTAGTGTTTCACTGCTCAATTGAGAAAAGTGTCAATTAATACTTCACATGAGGCAATGATCTGAATGAATGCAGACGCTGAAAACAGATCTAAATAACTGGGCCATTCAATGGTAGGACCTATATGTTTCATTACTGGTGTCCTTTACATCATATTTAAGTACCTTCCTGTCTAATATTTGGCACAGATACAGAATATCTCTTCATGAAGGTTAAGATCATAAAATGAAGGACAAGACCGTCATCTGAAGCAGTAAAAGTAACAATGCCTCCCAGAATCACATCTCTAGGATTCTATTCTAGCTTTTCCCCATCATGGTTCTCCATTTATCTCTGTATGAGGAAAGGGAAACACCCAAAACACTGCAATACTAAAATCAGAAATATCAGTTTATTCATAATGCTAATGAAATACATATTCATAACATCAGCTTCTTAAGAGACGCATGTAAGAGTCTGGAAAAGGACAAGCACGTCAATGGGCTTACTCAGCTGACAGAGTTTACTTCCACTCACCAGCACTTGAAAACTTTTGCTGTCCATCTACCTTCATAAAATGTGATAGTTGCTGTATCTTACAAATCTGTCTAAATTACTGGACCAAGAAAAGAGTCAGGAAGGCATATTCTTGTGAAAAAGGAGGTGGCAAGTGCCAAGCAATATCTGACACACAACACTGATTCACAAAGAACTGCCTCGATTAAGAAAAGGGACAGCTGATTTTGACAAAATGTGGTATAACTTGTAAGCAATCAAATGCTTCAAAACAAATCACTTAAATACACTGTGGAATGCAAGCGCTTCCCGGGAAGTTTTTACTTCATAAACAAATAGAACTTTTTGACATAGATAAAACCAATACAAAGAAGTTGGATTAGCAGGATTCCACAAGAAGGAATGGCAAATCAGTAGCTTAGAGAAAATGTAATAATAGGGAAAATTTAAAGTCATGAATTTAGTGGATACAAAGGATTAATCTTGATGGAGAAGTTTCTAGCAAATCCAGCACAAAAGGCAATGTGGGGGGGAGGAGGGAATGGGGGGCAGTAAACTGCCTAGAGGAGAAATATTTCAGACTAAATCAAATAACGTAAAGCAAAAATATCTCTGTAAAGACATAAAGAAATTCCAAAAGCTTGCTGACACAAAAGAAAATAGTCAAGAAAGAGAAGAAAATGTACAGTTCTAGTACATAGACTAGTTCCTCTGTTGGCAACAATATAGTCATAAAAGTTGAAGCAAGAGTGGTTTCAATTAAAATAAATTTCATATTTGATTTTGGTTCACTGGCTTTAGCAAATCTGCTGATGGTTATGCTACCTGAGATTGTCCATTGTTCAGAAAGCAATAATTTAGACTGAACACAAGTACCATGAAAAGCAGCCCGACCTTAACGACCCGATGGGATGGTCCCATAAAAAGGTGACTAAAGTGACAGTTTAAAAAGATTTTAGACATGATTTCAAAGTACTGAAATTTACAAAGGAAATACAACATGGTAATTGCCAAGAAGAGATATTAAAGGTAAAGTATTTGACTACAGTCAATAGCCCAGCATCCTGATGCTGATTCTGGAATCCAGGGAAGTAAGAGCCCCCAGCGCAAGGTCTTGGAGCAGATTCCCATCTCACCAGCTGCCCATACTGGTAGGGGACTTTCTCCACGCCAAACGAGACTCAGGCTCACCAGTTATGCCTTCTTTCCCTGGAGACTTGCTTTGCCAGGGTAAAAATCCTGCCGACCTTCCTCATCCCAGAAATTCACTAATGCAATCAACAGAGGGGCAGTCAGTTTTACTTTTTTCTGTGAGGCTGAAGCGGCACGTTCTGACGAATGAGTATTTAAAAAGTGTATCTATCTGCTTATTCAGTTTTATCTCTAGACACAAACAGGGCAGGCTTAAAAGCAGACAATTAAAGCATGCTAAAGTTATCAACACGGTGACCAAAGCAGCAAATTAAAAGGTAACGCAGTTACCATATTTTTTTGTATGTAAGAAATAAGTCATGGATAGTACACCACATCATCACGACGACATCTATCTTCAATACAACATTGTTATGCTCAGCAGACCTAACAGGATATGCCACAAATATACAGTGATGAGTTGGCACAATTTTAAACTCATGTTTCAGACAGATTCCAGTTTATCGTTGTCTGATACGTACAGCCCTCTGAATGATCAAATAACACACACTATACAGAGGAACTTCTAATCACTACAGCTTTGAAGATCAGATGCTTCTGTCAACTTAGAAGTTGTTTTTCACACTGCTGGCAAAAAAAATTATATAATACAAGTTACTATCAGACCGCACTTTATGACTCCCTAACACGGTAGGACAACAGAACTAGAATTCAACCAGAAGAAAACACTGCACAAAAAGTAACTCTTCAGATTTTCACCAACAGTGTAAACCAGCCTGGTATCAGCTTTGCCTTTTTTTTTTTTTTTTTTTTTTTTAAAAACAACTTAGAAGAAAATTACAACTAAGCATATGACTGAAGAAATCAGCAGGTGAATACTAAAAAAATAACAACCTAAAGAAAGGAACATTCAGAGAAGTGTAACTAAAATGTTTTAAAATAAACTGTGCTCTTTAGAAAAATAGGCAAGTGTTGTTACACTTTGAAATTTAAGAACAACAAATCACTTGTAGAAAGCCCAGAACAAAATAACTCTATCTGCCGACTGGCCCCTTCAGTTCCAGTTGTGGCTTTGTTCCAACACACTGAAATAAAAATACTGATGATTTATTTATTTATTGAATCAAATCTCTTGATCTTCTCCTCATGTTGGAGCTCTCATTTAGAGTATTCTGTATGTTTTGATCGGAAATCTTATTCCAATCCTTACATTGACAAATACCAATTACCTCAAAAAGTTTGAGAGGAAAAGAAGTTAAGAATAAGGATTAGAGGAATGTCTAGCATGTCAGCATATTGAGTAAGACCAGGAACAAAACTGCACTTCAGTATTAGAAAAATTACTACAAAAAACTTAGGAAACAAAACTGTTGACATCCTGGAATTTATCTGCATTAGATAAATGATTTAAAGGTTAAGATACAAAACTAAACAAATATAAGAAAGGACTATGCTAATTGATTGAGTACATTGTTTTAAAGCAACTCGATACTTAGCAAATTGAAACTGGAGTTTGAAATCAGTACCCACATCAAAATAAAATGTTTCAAGGATACAGAATTCTACTTAACGACAAATGGTAATATGAGGGAGAAGATAACAATGCTGACAAACATCCTGACTGAAATTGGGGAGAGAAAAAAAATAGGGGGTAGGGGGCAAAAAGAGAGGAAATGTTCACTGATAGTCACATTAACAAGTTACTAGCTTAACCAGCTCAGTTTTCTGAATAAGACAAAGAGCCCAAAAGTGAACAGAAAAGAGTTCGTTCACTTACTTATGATATAAACTTTTGAGGAGGTATTTGGAGATATTAAATGATAGTAGTTTATTTGGTATTCTGCATAACTGCAGCAACAGTCAAGAAATGCAGAGACCTCTGCACCACAGAAACAAAGTTTACGTTTTGCACAAACATATCCAGGATAAAACCAGAATTTTAGAAAGGAAAGAGACATTTCTTCTGACAAATAGGAATTAATGCCTGAAAAGCATTTTTCTTTAAAGTCTAAAAATTTCATTTTGCTTCTGAAATTTTTTATATTTTAAGTTACACAAAAATATAATTAGTTATAATTTATAATAAGTTGTAATTTATGATTTTAATACGAATACTTATACTGTAATGTAACATCAAATATTGGTGTTAGAACTTATATACTTTATTTTTATAATTACATAAATAATATAAAATAAAAATATGTCATCACATACAGCTATTAACTAGTGGGATCAGTGCTAATGGTAGCTTTTGGTTCAAAAACATGTCAAAAAACAAATACACAGCAAAAAGACCAATCACAAAAACCCCAACACAAAAAAACAACCACAGAGAGAAGATCTTCCTCTAATGAATAATAAGAAGAAAAACCCAGAATATTTTGTACTGGGAGAGAACGCTCTAAAATGCTGCTGTGTGCGCAATCAGAGCACTTACCACATCAATTTTTTATCTGAATCTTAAGGTTTTTTCTGTATATTTACCTTATCTTTGATTTTGTCAGCTCTGGTGTCCAAAAGCTGAGCTTTGCTTTGCTCCTGGTTGTATTTGCGGCCTCCTGCTCCCGAGGTTACAACTTTCACTTGTCCTGGAGGTGTTGCGATGCTAGTGGATAGTACAGATGTGCTGACACCAGACACGGCAGTGGTACTGTTCCCATTCAGTGATCCATTTATACCTTAAGATGACAGATTTATAAAGTGATGTTTAAAAAAATCTGAAGTAGCAGATACTTTCCTTGCGACATTGCAGTCACACTCACCTAGCTTCCATAAACATCTAACAAGAGATAAAACTACCCATAAGTGACTCCCAACATACGTTTAAAGTTTGCCGTCCAAGAGTCACTTTGATTTGCTCACGGAGTCATTGTTATTAAAACATGCAGAGCACCCATGATTTAAAGGGCAAATACATTTAATGCTGTAAGAGTAAAAAACCCCAAAACCTGAAATTGCCCATTTTTAAGCCCACGTGATCCTTGAGTTTAGTCAGGGGCAGAAAAATAAGACTTTGAAGAAAGAAGACACAAAAACATACATTCCAATAACCATCTCTTAGAATAATTCGTTTACAATTCTGAAGTATCAACCAGCTCCAAGGAAAACCACATGAAGTCCAAGATATTTTATGAGCTTTGCATGCAACGTGTAAAACGATGTGAGGGGGACGTTGTGGGAATGCTATTTGAAATAACAACCACATTCAAGCTCGCTTACTGATTTGTCAAGATGACTGTTATTTTCTAAGAAAATACCCCTAACCACACAAACTTGCTACTCTGCAATCCCAGGACTACTATTAGATGGATTCTGAAACACAACAGCAGGTCCTAAAAGCTCCCAAAACTATTAAAAAAAAAATAAATTGTGCATCATAGAATCACAGAACAGAATATCCTGAGCTGGAAGGAATCCACAAGGATCATCAAGTCCAACTCCTGACTCCACACAACTTAAACCATAGATCTGAGCATTGTCCAAACGCTTCTTGAATGCAGACAGGCTTGGGGCCATGACCACTGCTCTGGCGAGCCTGCTCACCCTCTCAGGGAACAACGTATCCTAATATCCAGTGTGAGCTTCCCCTGACACAGCTTTAAGCCATCCCCCGGTACCCTGTTATGGGAAACTAAAGAGACCAGGACCTCCCTCTCCGCGGCCCCCTCATGAAAGGACATGAACAGCAACGAGGTCACCCTTCAGCCTCCTCTCCTCTCAGCTGAACGAACCTAGGATCAAACGTCAAACAAACCTATCTTGTATTTTCAAAAGGTGTGCAATACCACTACATAAAATAGTGATTCGAAACGCAAGAAAACGTTCCAATGTCACTGGACTATTTCCATCAAGATCCCGCAGATGCAGCCATCCCTCCCTCATGCCCCCAGCACACAAGTACCTGATGCTTGATTCTTATATACAGAGGAATGGCATTCACCATAGAAGCACAAGGCCTCCTAAATCAAACCGCAAACTTTAAAACAAAACTTTTCCCTACTACTCAGTCCCAGAAAAAGTATCTAAGGAAAAACAGGAGGAAAAATATTAGTAGAAAGAGTATGTCCGTACTGACAGCCCATACTTGGATCTCTCAGGCCTAGCTAACAGAATCAATTTTTACAGAACTGTTCAGGAATGGGAAGAACAATGACAGGTAAAGCTCAAATTCCACATCTTTCTGCACGTGCAGAAGTTTGACACGATAATTCCCTCAAGAACTTTAGCCATTACCTTTTTCTGTACTGCTCCGACTATTTTTTCCTGTAGCTCTCGAGTGGAATGAAGCAGAATCATGATTCTGTGCAGGAGATGCAAACAGTGGTGGAATTCCCAAGAGCGGTGGGAAAAAAGTTGCCCCAGGACGAGAGTGTGCGTCCGCTGTTCGCCACCATTCTGCACCGCAAAGGAAATAAAAGCAAACTTCAGTTGTTCTAATAATATATGTAAATATTTCTGCAAGCATGTTGCTGTGCATAATCTACTGCAGATTTACTAAATCTGGGAGTAAGAAGAAAACACAAGACTTCTAAATGGCATGAATTTCCTGCAGCAATTCTTGTCTTAGGTCGTTAAGACCATTCTAGTAAAGATTTGAACACAGTTTTATTTAAACACATTTTGAAAATAAATAATAGAAACCTATGTGACAGTGATCACGCCAAAATGAAACTGCTAGTCTTATGAACAGGATCACTATTCACAGACCACTTCTGAACATTCGTTATTACCTCAGCAGCCTTCCTACATCAGCACTGTGAACAAGCACAACAGCTTTAAATCACCTCTGCAATCCCAGACTTGCAACACTCCAAGGCCTCCACCACAAAAACACACCTAAAGCAGTTCGCCATGAAATGACCAATTTAACAAAGGAATCTCTAGCTTCTCTATAGCCACTCTAAGAGGTTTCTACCCTGGAGTTTGACACTGGATTTTTTTCCTGTAACATCCCACTAAAATGGTTGTTTCACAACCAGAAACAGGGCTACTCTGTGCTGCTTGTTACATAAATTCAGCAAGGAATAAAGATTTCTTATTTTAAAAACAATCTAATACTCTTTTTGGTTTTGTTGCTGTTTAAACTTTCATCTTAAATGGTTATTGATTTTTGTTTTTCAGGAAAATGAACTTCAAACAAGTTGATACAGTCCCTACAACTTTCAATTTCTGAAGTTCTTTACTACCACAGCAACTAGTTAGAGTATTTCTGCAACCCTTATGTAATCCTTTTCTGAAGTTTCTTGTAACCAAACTGACTATATATATTTTTTTTTCCATAAGGCACTGCTAAGCCTAAACAGCCGTGTCAAGAGGTAAGTATCGAGTGCACTGCTCTTGTTATAGGTTTCGGTGCTTAAACAGAAACGGTGTGCAGATTTGCGTAGTGGAATTCCTTAAATATGTCAGGGTCTTCTTTCGTAATAGCTGTTGCAGTAGCTAAAACAACATTTCGTAACACATTTGATAGTCAACTAAAAAAAACACAAAGGAAAATTAAACAACCTCTCAAATCCCTCAGAAGGGAAAGAATCTTTTTGAATAGAGATCCTATGCTAAAAATTATACATGTGAGAGAAAATGTGCATGCTTTGGAAAAAAAAAAAAAGCAGTAATATTTTGTCAGGAAAGAAAAAACTCTTCCAAACTCCTCTCAAAACGAACTCTCCCCACCCACCACCAATTGAAACAGAAATGATATCACATTACGAGACGCAGAAGAATCAGAAACATGACACATAAATGCCATTGTGACAAGGCATATGTTTGGTCTACATAAAACCAAAATCTAACAAGCAAGTGCACATAAAGTAAATCGAGCTGTGGAAGAGTTGATTGTCTCTTGGGCAGGTCCTACAGCGGCCATACGATTCTGAGACGGTGTTTAAAGGGTAGCGGTGCCAAGTGTTTTGGTAGAGTTGACTCCTACAAAAAAAGCTGTAAAAACACAGTGCTTTTTTTATGCTTAAAATACCAGATTTGTGAGTATGCTTTCCAGTCTTATATTGGAACCTTAATTATCTAATACTAAACGCTAGAAATACACTGGAAGGAGGCATAATCTACACAAGTGACAGGACAGAGTAGGCAGTAAATCTTTTCTGACTTCTGGGATTGACTGCTCGTCCTCTCCTTGAAAATTATTTCTTTAGGGCTTAAGTGCAATTATGATTTTTTTTCTTTTCAACGCTGAAACAGATTAAGTAGCATCATACATTCAGGACAGAAACAGTTTTGCATAGTATCCCTGTGAACAGCTGAGAAAGAGCAAAATCTGTGGTTTAGGCCACTGGAATGCTTCATTTCTTAAAATAAAAATATCAAGTTTTGTACATTACAAGAACTGTCTTGATATACATTACTCCATGTATACTCCATATATATTATACCACGTATACATGGTATACATTATTTCTAAATCTTTTTCCACAGCAGTTAGGTCTAATCTCACACTGTATTTTCAAAGCTCACAACTTCATTTAAAACTCCTAGACCTCTAATTTCCAATCCCATGAATCAAACCACAGGAAGCATTACAATGCTTTGTCTGACTTCTGTCAACAGCCACGTCAAATGACTTTACCCATCAAACTTGATTATGTTACAGCTCTTTGTAGCCTCCATTTTGGTAAGACTTTTCTCCTTTTCTGAACTGCCTTAAGGCTTTGCCTTAGAGCCAAATGCTGGAGTGTTGTTTTTTTTAAAAAACCCCTACCTTACAATAGGTTAGCTTTCACATAGCTGGACTTAAAACAATAGCATATACAGATGATGAAAGCAGTAAGAATCAACAGTACCACAAGCACCTCCACACACGTCCAAGAACAAGTTATTTACAACTAGTTCTATTTAGCAGCATACACCTCATACATGCAGTTATGACAAATATACCTAAAAATATAGCAAATATTTAGTCGTAAATAAAAATATTTTCTTTTACCTAGGTATTTTTGCTTCCAGTTTAAATTTTTAATTTACAGAAGTCTTGACAGTGTTCTGTACCACTCTAGTACCTTATAATTTACACAAGATTTTCTTTTTAAAAAAAGTTACTATTGACAGGCGCATATGCAGAAAGGCCATTTTAAGCTTCTTTCTTGTAATTTGTTAGTGTCCAGAAGAACATTCTGACATGACTTTTGACGCTAGTACAGCTATACCACAATGATGCCTTTCCCATTATGACTGCATACAGTGGATATATTGCAAACTCTCATCACCATTATGTACTTAACTGTCACCATTTCTAGCCAAATCAGGCCATCGCTGTAGTTTGACTCAAGGATAGAACCAGACAATGCAATGACAAGGCCACACTCTATCATCTTTCAAAGGTCATGCAGATTAGGGGAAGTCTCCAACAACTGGAAAAAGGCCAACGTTGCACCCTCTTCCAAAGAGATCAAGATGACAATCAAAGGAACTGCAGAACGGTCAGACTTATGCTAGTCCTCCGGAATATCATGCAGTGAGCCCTCTCTATGAACCACGTAGGAACACATTCCTGGCCACGTGCAGAATGCCTTCTCTGACAAAATTACTGGGTTTATGGACAAGAGGAGAACAGTTCATGTCATTAACCTCTAATTCCGTGTGGCTTTCGATACAGTCTCCCGCAAATGCTCCTAAATCCAAATTAGGACATTATGGTCTGGATGGGGTGTCATCTAGTTGTGTAAGGAAACAGTAGGATGCTCAGAGTGTTACCTGAAATAAAAGTCCTCGAAACCAGAAGTAGTTTAGCGAGGAGATACTGCTTTATTCAACGTTGGGCGCTAGGGGGAAAACCCACAAATCTAGCACACCTTACTGGGGATATTCCTCCATTATTTATACACAAAATATTCTCATAATTCTGCCTACCTAATACATAACTCCACCTAGGCTTCCATATTCATTAGGATGACCAAACAGCCTTTTTGCACACGCTTATTGAATTTTGCTGCGTCAGTAAAACACTTCTGCGCGAGCGTGAGTGTCTCGGTGGTCGTTTGGGTAAGGAGACCCCTCCTTGCATTTATCCTTTTATTGAGTCTTCTCAGGACAGTAAAAGTTTGCTGTAAGTTTGCCAACTTAGAATCATAGAATCTTCATAGTTGGAAAGGACCTTTGAGATCATCGAGTCCAACCAAACAACGTACAATCTCTGCCACTAGAGCATGCCCTGAAGTGCCACATCTAGATACTTCTTAAATACCTCTAGGGATGGGGACTCCACCCACTCCCTGGGCAGGCTGTTCCAGTGCCTGACCACTCTTTTAGTAAAGTCATTCTTCCTAATATCTAACCTAAACCTCCCCTGCCGCAACTTCAGACCATTTCCTCTGGTCCTGTCATTATTTACCTGGGAGAAGAGGCCAACACCCACCTCTCTACAACATCCTTTCAGGTGGTTGTAGAGGGTAATGAGGTCTCCTCTCAGCCTCCTCTTCTTCAAGCTAAACATGCCCAGCTCCCTCAGCCTCTCCTCATATGACCTGGTCTCCAGACCCCTCCCCAGCCTGGTAGCTCTCCTCTGGACACGCTCCAGCACCTCAGTGTCCCTCTTGTACAGAGGGGCCCAGAACTGGACACAGCACTCGAGGTGAGGCCTCACCAGTGCCCAGTACAGAGGCACCATCACTTCCCTGCTCCTGCTGGCCACGCTATTCCTGATACAAGCCAGGATGCTGTTGGCCTTCTTGGCCACCTGGGCACACTGCTGGTTCATGTGAAGCTGGCCGTCCACCAGCACCCCCAGGTCCTCTTCTGCCGGGCAGCTTTCCAGCCACTCTGCCCCAAGCCTGTAGCATTGCTTGGGATTGTTGTGGCCGAAATGCAGGACCCGGCACTTGGCCTTATTAAACCTCATACAGTTGGCCTTGGCCCATGGATCCAGCCTGTCCAGGTCCCTCTGTAGAGCCTTCCTACCCTCAAGCACAACAACACTCCCACCTAGTTTGGTGTCATCTGCAAACTGACTGAGGGTGCACTCAATCCCCTCATCCAGATCATTGATAAAGATATGAAACAAAACCAGCCCCAAAACTCAGCCCTGAGGGATACCACTGGTGACCGGCCGCCAAGAGGATTTCACCCCATTAATCACAACTCTCTGGGCACAGCTATCCAGGAAGTTTTTAATCCAGCGAAGAGTACACTTGTCTATGCCATGATTCGCCAGCTTCTTGAAGATAATAAGGATGTTCTTTGAAGCAGCCATAACTCTACCCAAATTGGTATAGGAGTACATACTTGACATATACAAGAACCTTGAAGTGATTAACTACTTCTGGTTGTCTCCTCGTTATCACTATCTGTAACACCAGCTCAGTGACTAACTGTTTTTACACAGTAAGACGGTCAGTAATTAGCTATTTTCTCACACAGTAAGAAGGTTAGTAAGAAACAACTATTTTAGAAACAAAGCAGAGGCCTGTCTTTGGTAACAAGGGGATAACAGTTAATGGGCCCTACTCTAGCTGAATGCCTGTGACAAGTGGAGTACTGCACGGTTTTACCCTGGGATCTGTCCTGTTTAGCATCTTTATCAATGACCCAGAGTAGGAAATGGAGTGCTTTCCCATAAGGTTTGTGGAAGACATCAACCTAGGGGGACAAGTCAATCCACTTGAGGAAAGGGCTGGTATCCAGGGGGACCTAGACAGGCTGGAAGAATGGACTGGCAGGAACCTTACAAAATTCAACAAGAAAAAAAAAAGCAAAGTCCTGCACATGGGAAGGAATAACCCCTTGGAACAATAAAGGCTGGAGACTGCTTGGGGAGCAGCTCTGCAGAAAAGGCTCTAGGGGTTTCTGCAGACACCAAGCCATAGGTTAGCCAGCAGTCTGCCCCAGCAGCAAAGGTCAGCAGCAGGCTGGGCTGTATGAGCAGTAGCACAGCTTGTGGAGCACGGGAAGTAAATATCCTACTCATCCCATTTTTTTATTGCACGTTCTCATGAAGAAACAAATGCACTAAAAAAAAAGTGTTCCACGTTCAAGCATTGTCTTCTGTCATGCCACTGTGATAAAACTTACACATTTCAGAATGTAAACAATGAGTACATCACATCATTATCACAAAAATCAGGCTAGGGTGATTAAAAGTTGATCAGTTTTTTCTTATTAGAAAGCAATTATACCACCGCCAGGCTTTTATACCTTAAAAATTAATGTATCAAAAATTTCATGGCTTCATCCCTCTGTAAAACTGAAAGGAATAAAGTAACAGATGCAAGACATTCTTCACCTCTCTTCAAGAAAACGTTCAGAACAACAACACACATTGAGCGATTCTATCTGTAGGAATGAACTGAACAAAAGGTGACTCAAACCAGCAAAAGAGCCAGAAATCCTAGAGGAAAGCCTCACCGAGCAACAGTTAAGCTCTATTTTGCCACCTACATATTTCTTGTTGTAGGAACGTCCGTTGTTTTTTAAAAAAATAATAATGAAAAAAAAAATCACACGGTAATTAGCTGCACAAAACTGCAAGATGACTGCAAGTCTTCACTTTATGAATGCACTCTTAATATCTCTCACCATGTGTTTATTTTATGTAGGTTGCAGCAATATTCCAGTTTCTTTAGTTTGCTTTCACAGTAAACCTGCTCTGACCAAGTTAACTGAAAAGCTCTAGAAAAAACTGCTTCAGAACAAGTGTCTTTTCCCTTTTTTCTGTTATCATCTGTCCTTTGATAGAAAAGCACCATTCAAACATTCCACAGCTGTTACCTTCATATTTACAGCTTCAACTCCGGTGAGACCATTCATTGTATCTGTCTATCATTCGGAAATAACTAAGAAAAGCGAGGTTTGGTATGAGTTTATTTCATCTGAAGTCTAGTATCATCACTGAGCAATACGAGACTTATACAGAGGGCTTCTCTTTTTTGCTGATTTTTGCATGGACCATTTAAAAGGTGTAATTTCCCATACAAAGCACTCCGTGATACCATTACGAGGGCATATACTGTCATACTTCATGCCAGGTCATTCCTTACTCTGTGAGTAATCTTACCTGATGTCTAGCAAGTGATTAAGAGTAGTTCTAAATGAGAAAAATAAGCCAAATGAGGTAAGAGGGTCCGTGCTTATATGATTTCCGAGACTGTATACATCATCTATGCTCAAATTCATTTATTACCTTTGAAAAACATGAAGGAAGAAATGACAGGCTACAGGTAGTGTTTATGTTAAAGCAGAAAGCAGAGCTGGAGGATATTTTTTCCAACAAAGACTTGTCTGAGATGGAAGGAACTCCTGGCATTCTGAAAGCAGGCAAAATGAATTAGACAATCTCGACAATCTTACACACCAGTTAGTTTCTTGTAAGCTGTAAGTATCCCTGAATTTATCTAACTTTGTTTTTTTAAAAAAAAAAAAGAATTGTTTCTGCTTCTTACAGCTATGAGAACACAGCAAATTAACAACAACTATTGTCAGGCAATTAAATGCTAGGGAGTGCCAACAGGGTATCTTTCTTTTAAAGCCCTTCAAACAATTTGTAACTTCCAGCTGCAGAGTGGGCAGTGAGCTGCACCATCTGTCTACAATCTGTCACGTTGTTTCTGACTGTATTTTAAATTTCAGGACATACAGTGCACTTTTACTTGCTTAATCAACAGGTACAACCGCACCAGTTTCAACTGGTGCCCCTGCTTTTAACTTCAGTTTGAGTAATGCCATCTGTAAGACTGGGAGGCTGGCTGTCAATATGAACGTAAGACACGATGGGCTGGAGGGGAAAAACCAACAGGGCTAGATGAACTGTATTGTAAAAATTATGGGTAAAATGTAAGCATAAATGGAGTTGTGTATACCTTAAACAATAAGGACAGTGAACCTAATGCAGAACGGAGAAGAAGTGAAAAAGACAATGAAACGGGGAAGTGACCAGAAAGAAGTAGGAAGAAAGTTTATTTGAGCTGCTACACACCTGGAAGGGTGGGGAAGGGCAGCACAGAAGAGACCAGGCACAAGTACTGCAAGTCAGCACATGTTTATTTGTTAGGACAAGGCAAGAACTTAAAACAACATAGACTAGAGACAAAAAACAAAGGGATGACCAGAAATTTTGTTGTGCTGGTTAAGGAAATTCCATAGGAGTTTCAGAGCTAAACTTTAACTTTTGAGACAGCCTGAACAAGAGGATGCAAGAAAAATCAGGGAACTGTAAAGGCATACATAACCAGAAGAATAGAATAGTCATTAACGGAGAGAAAAGCAGGAAAAAAACAGTATCAAAGTACATAAAGTTCATTTGTGCCATGTATTGATATAAGTAGAAGCACACCAAAAAGACAGCATCAGGAAGACCAAGCATTCCCCTGTTTTCCAAGAGATTCACCTTACCCCATCTGCAAACTGACCACACCTTCCAGGGACTACGTACACAGAAACTGATACTTGAGCTTGTTTGTTAACTCTGTTCCTCCTTCTAGGTTTTTTTAATGGTATTATTGTGTTAGTGTATATAACTAATCTCGGAATGAACTCCTGACCGCAGTATCTCATCATATTAGGTGTTATGAACACAGAGGCACTCACAAGGATTTTTCACTTATTAGAAACTACAAGGCAACATAATGGCAATCTGATTTCAGATTTCTGGTTCAGGTGCCTTTTCTTTTTTTCCTTTTTTTTCCTCCTCCAAAACAAGAATGGATTTGTACTTAATTTCACTGATGTGAACTACTGCAGGTGATGTGTATAGTGAGTATTTCTTTACATTTTCAGCCCAAGTTCTCTGTTTGCTGAACTTAGTTCAAATGTCTTTACCTTCAGTTAGTAAATTACCACATTAAAAAAAACCCCAAACACACACAAACCTCAGTTATGTAACTTCTTCCGCAACTGATGTCGATACTCAACTAGTCATGCTAAATGTTAGTTACCGTCTGCTACGCAGTTCAATTAGAAAACATCACAATACTCTTTTTGTGGTGTTTTTTTTTTTTTTCTTAAAAATACCAGTAATGACACTTGCTTCTCTCTCGCAGACCACAGTGGTGATTCTTAGTGATGCTGATGAGCAGCAACACATTGTAACTTTTCATAATACTTTGAAGACAGCTCAAATTAAAACATCCTCTGAGCTTGTTATCAATTTCCTTCATCACATCAAAAAAAAAAAAAAAAAAAGAAAAAAAAGAGTAGGTGACGTCATACTACATTACACATTATTATGGCCTTTTAAAAACATACATTGTGTGCTACCTAAGCCATTATCTAATGTGTCCAGAAAAGAGAAGCTATCAATTTTAAATATGCATTTAGAAACATGGCAGAAATAAAACACAAAGGAAAAATGGAAGCAAAGCCTTGTAAAAATAAACTGAAGTGTAATGACATTTTTTTCTATTTCTTATTTGATGAAAACGTTAACAGCCTGTCTAGCAATTAATTCTAATATTTCCTTAATTTTGCTATTTTAGTGTTTGCTCTTCAAGTTGCCGACTTTCTGTAAACACACTCTGCATAGCAGAATTTCATATTAAACTGCACTCCTTAGCATTCTTGACTTACTTCAAATAGGTTAAATATTTTGAGCGCAGCTTTTTAAATTCTACTAACCACTACACAGATAAATGATTGAAAGTATCACTCCAAAGGGCAACATCCATTTCAACAATGCTGGTCTCTTAGTAACAAGGAATGACAACTGTGAATGCCTTTGTTAATATTAATGAACTTCATGGTGCCACATAAGGTTTTCAAAAGAGCTAAAAAGGAATAAATACTTAATTAATGTCTTAAAATACAAAGCATCAATGCACCAACCACCAGAAATACAAAAATAACATGGTATTTCTAACAATGCTCAGGGCATTCCAACTTACACAGACAATCTAAAGAACCGCTTAGGGTGATAGAAATTACTGTGTATTTTCCTCCTTTCTGTGTTGTTCTTTAACATTACAGTGCTAGCAAAGTTTACTTTCCACATGCGTCCCAACACCAGTAAGTCTTCCAAACTCCTTGTATCATGATTCCAAACTACTTGTATGTGTGATTTCATAATACTGGTGAATGTCCCTTAGCGTAAAAAGCTGGAGAGCATGGAAAAGGCTGGAAATGGTTTATATATACATAAGTAACAATCACCCACTCTTATCGTAGGTCCAAAACACAAAACCCCTCATCTGAATAGAGAAACATCAAAAATACATGTTAATTTAAATGAAAAGCAAAGCACTATCTCATTAAAGCGCTTCAAAAAAACCCCCAAAATTAGCATTTTAATAAACTCTGAATATGCTCTCACAGAAGCAAGTACGCACGTAACAAATGCAATGAATGCAACCCATGAATGCAATTGCAAGGGTTCCATCTTTAACTTTCCTTCATAAATCAAAGGTTAAAAGAAGCTAGTCTTGGACTAATTTTCTAAAAAAAGGAAATTTTCAAAAGGGACTGACAGAATTGCACTCTACTGTGAAAGCTGATACATAATTTAGGCACAAACACCGCAGATGGTTAACTTTGAGGAGTAAGAACACAAGGAATGTACACAGAGGACTGACCTGCTAAGCCGTACTTTAAAAAGTATCAACCACATGGCAACTCTCAATGAGGCTTGCTTTAATATAAGAAGTAGATGGTGCTTGATGTGGTTTTAAATGAAATTATTTAGGTGCTTGAATACAAGGGTTTCCTTTAATATCTATTATCCAAGAAGCCATGCACTGAAATTGTTTTTCCTTCAATGTTTTTTCTACTAAGTCCATTCCTTACACATAAGTGTAAAATTCAAACCTCAAACCAGGACAAATTCCATGTCCAAAACCACTCAAAATCGTTCACTTTTTTGTGTAGTCCTTATAGCAAATATTAGATGAGATGACATTTTAGGGCATGGAAGTACTTGAGTTATGCCTATTACAATACTTCCTCCTATTCCTTTTTCCTCCCTTTTACGTTCTTCAATAACCTTGGAAAATATATATATATATTTTTATATATATATATATATTTAATATCTGGCACATTATTCTCACAGTCTTGTCCCTCAAAAACAGTGCAGAGTTTGACCGGTGCCTGGACATCACTGCACTGTGCAGTCTGAACACGGACACAACTTTTGGCCTATAAAGGTAATAATACGAAGCAGGAAGTCTAAACTAGGCTGGTTTCATGTTTAAAGAATTATTGATAATAATGAAGTTAGAGACTGCTTCTTAATGATACATACATAAGACACTAAAACTAAGGTGTACTGACCATCTTAACACTGATTTCCAAAAATTGAGAACTTGTGATGTAGACTGCATAACACTATGGGTACTCTTAGTATCAAAATTTCTTCCAAAATTGCTAACATTCTCATGAGGATGAAATTAAACTTCTTTCCAGAGTCAATTATCTTTTCCAATGCGCTTTCTTATTTTCAGCAATAGGTGAATAAGAAAGCAAGTAAAGTATCTGTTTATTGACTGGAATGCTTCAATTATTCAGGAACTAGTGCTGTATTAACCAATTAAACTAACAGTATGTGATATATTCCATAATGGTTTCACACAGGTTGTTTGTCTATTTGACCTGGGAATATGCCAAAATAATCTATTTGTAGTGTAATCTCCCTGGCAAAGCATAAAAACTCCCAGTCCTACCCCACCATGCATCAGGGGGACCTGACAGGGTATGCAATCAAGTTTATTGCAGAGACTACTTAATAGACTATTGATTGCTGCAAAGAAAATACTGAGATGCGTTGGAATAAAAAGAACGTCTCTAATCTAATGCATAGATTAAGGTGCCTTTACCTTCTCTTAGTAAGAATAATTGTTCATTCTGAAACAATTATTTTATTGTTTATTTTTTTGTTATTCAAGAGCAATGCGTTTTTAAATGTGAAGATAACTGAATTACCAGATTGAGACTGACAGACATTGTAATGCTTTTATAAAAAAATAAATATCACAGAATTGAATAACATCTCCGTTTAGGAACAGGCTTGGATGCTGGTCTATCTTGACTACATAATGTCTTGTAAATTCAAGAAAGTTTTGAGGAGGCAGGGAGGGAGGAAGAAACTGCCATTCCAGTCGTAGGTCATTCATGGGAAAACAGACTTTGGCTGGTTGACAGCATAAACACTTCTGCGTCCTGTCCTCTAGGACAATGCACATCTTTTCAGAGCGGATGCAGCACTAGCCATGGTGTACTAACAGTACGTATAATAAACTACAATCCAGCTTGTTGTTAGGAATACAAAGTGTCTTTGAGAAAATATATACGTTCTTAAAGACCAAATGCAGCCAGGCAAAGGATACGACCATTAAAAAAACTAAAAGGAAACAACCCATCAATACTGGGAATTGCTATCAGCCTTTGTAACTATTAACTATCAGACAGAAACAAAACCTTTTTTTTTTTTTTTTTAAAAATAGAAGTTGAGAATAAAATTTTTAAAACCACTTAAGAAAAGGACTACCTGGATTTTCTCATGAAGAAAGAGACTGAAGTTTAGTATCTTTATCACATTAGTCATCAGCTTTAGTCTTACTGTATTTTAATAGACCACATATATATCCTATATATACACACTATGTTACAGGAGACACAAAACTGAATGCTGTAATATCTACAAAGGAGATAGCAAGGAGAGGTAAACGAGTCATATAAATCCTCAGTTTGGGAGTGTACGTTTATAGCCATATGTAAATGAACTCCTACTGCATTCTGGGAACCACCACAGAGAACCATTTCAAATGGCACGGGCTAATGAACATAGACACAAGTGTCTTCTGCAGTTGAATTTGTAGTGAGGTACTGAAAAGTAACACACATTGTTATTTGTTCTGGATCAGTTTTAGTTAAGAACTTTTCTGATTGTAGAGTAATTAAAATAAATAGTTGAGACATAATTCTAGGTACGGAGACATTCTGGTTTCTATTTTTCTTCCCAAGGAAGCTGCAAATGAACAGAGGCAGGCCATAGTAGGGCACTCAGAATCTACTGGTTCTACAGTATCAGGGTAGAAGAATTTTTCAGTTTGGAGAATACATGCTTGCTCACTCTACTGCAAGAGCCAAGCTTGCTCTGAAAGTAGCAGATTACCATGATTTTAAGCTGAAAAACTTCCTATTTACTGTATAAGAATCAGTACTCAGGCTAACAAAAAGCATGTATACAATCCATTCTCCAAAGTGAAGAAAGAAACTGCAGGGAAGAGTCATTTACCATTTCTTGTTCTGTTAATAACATATGCATCATTCAGTTGAAATACGAAGTTTCCATTCACAAAAATGAGATTCTTGCATGGAGAAGTCTTCCATACCAGTTTCTGATTCAAGCCAAGACGTTTCACTCTAGTCAAGGCTATCTAAGACTATGATATTTGAAATTCACCTTTTCAATCTCAAGTTCCATTAGAAGAAACTATTCCTCCAGATATTAAAACATAGTACAGATTGGGCTTGAATGCTGAGAACACGATGCATATTCAAGAAGTTATCAGATCTTTATCTGAAAGTGGGACAGAGTTTGCTATATCAGCCCTTAATGTGGTCCTCACTTCTGAGGCAGCTTTGCAAACTGAAAATTTCTTTCACATTTGAAATAGGCAATTTTAAATTAATTTCATTCCTTCAATAAACAAGTACTATGTATAATGAATTCACATGATACGAATATGTCACGGGGGGGGGCGGGACCAACAAACAGTTTTCTTTAATTCATTTGCACAACCTTATTATATTTGAGTTGTGACAATAATTGTAAGTTTTGACAAACGCTAAAATCACATTGTGATACATAATTGAGGTATTTTTACCACATGTGTTGATTGTGGAACTCAGTGTCGCAGCTCCAGTGGAAAGGCCACCTTTTGATACTGATGAAGCTACAGATGGTGTAGAAGACGCTGGAGTCGAAGCAGCTGCAGTAGAGGAGACTGATGATGACGTTAACCGCTCTCCAGACTCCATATCTATAAGAGAGAAGATAAATGTCTGTGTTCTACATCAGGAAATGAAATCACAAGGGGCTACAGGAGTATCTGTGCTGCCCATGTCTCAGGACCTCCACTTCATTCTTGAGTAGCTCCTCTGAGACCTCCACGAGGGAGGTACACCACGCAAACGGCGCTCAGTCACCAGGGGAATCCAGCCCAACTGCAGCAGTACGGGAATTAGGCAGTGCTGTTGAGAGCTACGTCACATTTCAACTTGAATGCCAACGGCCCCACGTGGGACCACCCCCCACAGCCTCTGCCCAGAGCCTCCACTGGGGCTCAGGTTGGCACCTGCAGCTGGTCTGTGTCCAGGTCTCCTGGCTGGGTCCCAGCTCTAACCTTAGAGCTTCCCTCCAGGCCTGCTTCAGCTCCTATCTTCTGCTACTCCTGACCAGGCTACCAGGCAGCCCCTTGCCCGACGGACCCCTTTACTTTGCCTGGACCCTGTCACCAGCACCAGCATTCAGATCACATGGGGCTGAGTGGCGCTGGGAAAGGCACCGCCTGTGTCACCCGCGACGGCCAGCTCGTCCCTCCTTGCAGAGCCACCCTGCCCTTGCTGCTTCCGGGGAGACCCCAGCAATTATGGGAGACAGTATGAATATAAGAACTTCTCTAAATTGCTAGCTTTTCTTTTTTCCTGGTGAGCTTTTCATATAAAATAAGGCATTTTTATTTGTACCATGAATGCCTAAATCAAAAGTTACCAGACTTGCTTCACTGAACAAGCATGTGTATTTTAAGAAAAACGCACGGTAAAATTATTATTAAAAACAGTACTTGTTGGGAAGTAGTTTCTCAAACACTGAAAAACTGCAGCCAAGCAAACGATGTCTAAGCACACCAGTAGCAGAGTCAAGACTATGTGACTCAGTCTGCCAGAACTGCAGTTGATGGTGAGTCACAACCAGGGTATAAACAAGGTGGGAAGAAGTCTTTTCAGAGTCCCTTTATTATTACAAAAGCAACAAGACTAAGCACAGTTAACTCCTAACAGGTAAACTCCTGAGAAACCGGTTCCTGTCCCTGAGTCTCCTCCACCTACAGAGGAACACCCTTTCCCAGACCTATTGCTGGAAGGGTGAGGAGGCAAAGTACTGAGCCTAAATCAGACAACTGCTATAAAATCTCACTCCCAGTCTTTATAATACAGCATGCTAAGTACACAAGACACGCACACCTTTCCAAATTCTATTTTGATCAATTTAGAAAATGAATGTGTTAAACAGTACTTCTGATCCAAAGTTATGTTAAACAGTGACTTCCCAAATTCTCATGTGGAAAGCCAGCATAGAAGCTGTTACCTTCTTCTCCAGAAAGATGCAGTATCCTTGGTTCCTCTCAGTCAGTAAAAATTAATCTTAAAAAGCCAAAGGAAATACAAAAGCAAAAGTCACAGGAAAACACACAAAACACCTGGGCGATGCACTGTGCACATTTTAACTAAATCATTAATTCCTTATCACTAATAAGATTTTACATGGGCAATTTCTAAGTACCAGATAAAGTCTCTAGACTTTGCTAGCTAGCAAAACAAAACATACTACTTTCCCAAAATGAAAATTCTGCTAACAAAGGAACAATAGTGTATCATATAGAACTGCTTACCCTTTACACAAACTGGAAACAACTATTATGCAGAGAATGGCACCAAAAGACTTCATTGCTATTATTCTTTACAACCCCAGTTATCACACGTCATTTTCATGCATGCAGAAAATTAATTTTTTTCTGCAAATACAAAAAAAATCAACTTCTTACATGATACAAGAAAGTATCTACTATACTGAATATGAGGTCTATGAACTTTTCTTCAGAACAATAGCAGAAATCATGAAAACTATTTCCTTCGGAGAATTCATCAACGCAAAGTATTATTAAAAAAATTAAATTTTTAATTCAGGACTCCTAAATACATACTTTTCTCCAATTAAACATTTTCTATCCATAGTTAAAGAATACCTCATTGATTTGTAGTAATCAGTAAATGTAATCCAGTTAAACTGCTACTCAGTGGAAGCAGGACAATGAAAAATACTGTGGATACTGTAGACTTCAAATGTTATATTATGTCCATTAGATTTTGTAATTATTCCTAACGATAAGAATTTATAGAAATCCCTTTCATAAGGGATCACAATTTAAGTCTGTATCTACAGATTTAAGTCTGTAGCATTTGCAAACACATGCATTATTTCATGGTACAAAAAATTTACTATCTTTAGCGTATACAGAGAGATCAACAGACATACATGAATATACCAAAATACATTTTTTAGACACTATGAGGCCAACAGGCAGTCCTTGTACAAAACCCGATGGCTTTGCTGTATTTTGGCATTCATTGTTGTAAGTGTGGCCACAGTGAATTTACTGTATTTACGGATGGAATAAGGGAAATTAGCAACTCATCATAATGATATTATTACAGTAATCACCTGTAAAAGGAAAGGTATTTCTAAGCTTTAATGCACTGCATTCAAAACTCAAGATTGAAACTTTTTTACTTGTTTCCTAACAAAAACATCCAGACCTCTCCAATTTCTAAAAAAAACCTGCCGTCATGTTGTGTGTAATAATACAGCATTAAAACAAGTCTTTGCCATCTAACATATTTCATGAATAGGCACAGTTAAGAACCACCTATATGCAATCTGCATTTGTGTCATAAATGGGAAGATATGCTTGGTAAATCAATACTTTTTTTAATACAGAAATGTAAATTTGGCTATACTTGCAAGCTTTTAACCAACGTAAGCCATCTGTTTGAAGTGGTAATACAGCATCAAGGAAGAACTGGTAGAATAGTAATAAACCGCCCTTTTAATCCACACCCCCCCACCCTGCTCTTTTTGTTTCAGTTTGCGGGGGGGGACAGATGGGGAGGGACATAGCGTTGCATTTTCAACCTTTAGTTCAGCTGCTTGTTTAAAGTTGTTAATAGAAAACTGGGATATTGGTATTTCTGAATTATTTTGAACTGAGGAAGTTATATTCTTTTCCTAGAGACAGACATACTTTTGCTTTCAAACTAAGTCAACCTTTAATTATGTTTAGTTAATTACTCTAACCACAGCAGATGGCTGACTCCAAAAGAGATAATCCCCAAAACAGTCATTAGTCAGGATCAGCAATAATTACACTGTAGACCTAATGCGTTCTGCGACTAAAAAAGTCCATACCAGTGACAGCAGATCCATATTCTTTTAACCTCCAGTATGAACTGGACATTTGTTCCATTTTAATGTATTTTGCCAGTCAATACTTAAGATGAACTTTCATGATTGCTTTTTAAACTCTCATATTTGTAAAAAAGAAATTGCATAAGTAAAACTAGGAAAACCCCCAACTTTTTATTTTCTAGGTGTCACTTCCTCTCAGTGCTTTGCCCGAAACTCCAGTTATTTTCCCAGAATTTTCCATAGCGAACAACATTCATGACTGCGGCCAAACCCAATGAAAACAGAACGCAATCTCTCATTAAACAGGAACAAAGCAGGGAAGTAACAAATTTCTAACAACTATTTGACAGCCACCTGGTGAACAGTCCGAGAGCATTTGGTGTTCTCTTGCCTTAGAGCAAGGTATTTAACCGCACTGTATCGCGGTATTGCCCGTTGAGACTAGCTCTTGAGATCTTACCGCTGCTGAAAGGAGGCAGATGGGGGTCCCTCAGAAGAGGCAGTCGGGCACAGACAAGCTCGACACAGATCTGAAATGCAGTTTCATTCTACGAGGTAAAGCTTTGACACCCCACTCTCCTCGGCGTTGGGCCAAGCCCCAGTCAGGGCCCAGAAGCAAGCGCAGAGCAGAGTGCAGGCACTGCCAGAGGGTCCAGAGGGACGAGCGGCACCCAAGGGTTCCGCGCCACTATGTCACAAAGGCCATGGAACAAAGGGGAGGGGTGTAAAAGTGTGAAAGCAGCCATGAGCCAAAACAAACAAGCACCCTGACCTCAGAGAGGTCAACCTCAGAGAGAAGCGTAGCACCCACAGGAACAGGCAGAGGAGGGGTGGACACGGGAGGTGTCCGCAGGGAGGTGATGCTCCTGGCTCAACCGGCAGCGTCTGCTCATCGACCTCCTGACATGCAGTCTGCTACTGCTGCAACGTTTGAGACACATCTGAGATTTTTAAACTCAATTAAAAGTGTCAATATAATTAATGAGATTCACTTTATATGTCTCAAATGTTGTACAAGCCTTAAAGGCCAGGTTAAGTGCCAAATAGTTCAAGTTTTGCAGAACTTCACTGTAATTATGTCACTTTCAATAATTTAAGCGCTTTACATAAAACTCCCTAGGGAAAAAAGCCACCACAATAAATTTTTTTTTTGTAAATCAACCACCACAATATAACTTTTTTTAGTAAGCCAACAGCAAGATTGGTTTGTGTTTCACAGGTATTGTACCAACTACAGAGACACTTCTATCCACAAACAATATATTCCTATTAGTTACGCTGTGTGAGGCACACGGTACACGCCTGTATTATGTCTAAACCCTTTATGGCCCTCCCATTTCTAACTAACCTGATCTGCTATGACAAGGTGACCCGCTCACTGGATGAGGGAAAGGCTGTGGATGTTGTTTACCTGGACTTTAGTAAAGCTTTTCACGCCGTTTCCCATAGCATTCCCCTGGGGAAGCTGTCTGACCATGGCTTGGACAGGCAAACACTTCGCAGGGTGAAAAACCGGCTGGGTGGCCGGGCCCAGAGAGCGGTGGCGAATGGAGCTAAATCCAGTCAGCGGCCGGTCACGAGTGGTGTGCCCCGGGGCTTGGTACCGGCACCTGTTCTGTGTAACGTCTTTATCAATGACCTGGACGAGGGGATCGAGCGCACCCTCACTCAGTTTGCAGAGGACACAGAGTTGGGCAGAGCGGGGATCTGCTGGGCGGTAAAAGAGCTTTGCAGAGGGATGTGGACAGGCTGGATTTATGGTCTGAGGTTCAACAAGGCCAAGTGCCGGATCCTGCATTTGGGTCAAAACAACCCCATGGACGCTCCAGGCTGGGGCAGAGTGGCTAGAAGGCTGCCTGGTGGAAAAGGACCTGGGGGTGTTGGTCAACAGCTGGCTGAATATGAGCCGGCAGTGTGCCTAGGTGGCCAAGGCGGCCAACAGGATCTGGGCCTGTATCAGCCATAGTGTGGCCGTCGGGACCGGAGCAGTGATCGTCCCCCTGTATTCGGCACTGCTGAGGCCCCACCTCGAGTGCTGTGTCCAGTTTTGGGCCCCTCATGCCAAGACAGACATTGAGGTGCTGGAGTGTGTCCAGAGAAGGGTGACGGAGCTGGTGAGGGGTCTGGAGCAGGAGTCTCGTGACGAACAGCTGAGGGAGCTGGGGGTGCTCAGCCTGGAGAAAAGGAGGCTGAGGGGAGACCTTCTTGCTCTTCGCAGCTACTGTATTCACATATTTCGTGATCTTCATGATTACAGTAAATTAAGAATACTTATAAATGACAGGGGGCATTATAATTCAGTTGCTTTACATTCCACGGAGGGAGGACAGGCACACAGGTCAGGTTCCATTCCAAACCTCCATGACCCTTGCTTTTGCATAAAACTCAGAATGTATTCCTGAAAGCTGCATAATGCTGGGCAAGAAATGCAAACTATCCAATTTGTACTACAAAAAGAGAATGGCCCTATCAGCTACCCATCAGGCAACACAGCACTGCAGGGAATCACTTTATGTTGAAGCAACCCATGTCCACTTAAAACAAACATTTCAAACCCAAAATAGCAACACTAAGAGTCTGGACCAGTTAAATAAATGAATAAATAAAGGCAAATTTACCTGCATTATTTGTTATTCTGTATGACGTTATCAACTTTATACACGTATGTCTAGCAGTGACCACTTTTATTTCCAGTAAGCACCCCTTCACCTTCTGTTATTTTCACTTCAATGCTGGGGTAGGGCAGAAAAAGCTGACACCACCACCCTCAAAACACAGATTAGCGAGGATAGCTTCTTACACAGATGTGAACACTCTGGATCAGGAATGCTCACCCTACTAAAGCAGCCTGCTAGTACAATTAATCTGCACAAGCCACTCCCTGCAGAGCAACAAATTTCAATCAGGTGACAAGGAAATGAGCCTGTCATATAATTTACTTTTGCCAATAGAAAAGCTATGCAACTCCTCCAGCTGAAGATGGGCACTCATACTTCAGATAGCAGGATGACAATGGTACAGTGCAATTCTAGGGAGACAACATTAAGGCTCACAGAGACATATCTCATGGAGTGGAGATGATGGCGATACATGTCCACATTCCAACACTGCCAAGCAGGTTTCTAAACAGAAAATAAGCATTAGCACTACCTAAAATTGATGCAGAGCCTGGACTCTGTCATGACCGCAGAGGCTGAAATAATAGTATCTGAAGAACATTCAAATGCAAGGATTCTCTGGCATCAGTTTGCCAAGTGCCCAAAAGAGGCAATTCCGCCAAATTCTGTCAAATGGAAATGAATGTCTCATTAACACCAATGAATGTCTCATTAACACCAGGCTCCCGAGGTGTTCATTTTCCGTAGGATATGAATATCCTATTCTGTAGGATAGGCCAGCTATGAAAAAACAGCTCAGTTCTCTGAGTGGCAAAAGCACCAGAAACTTTTGTCCCAGCAAAGCAAGCCAGCTTAACAGGGTCGTATACCAGATTAAGCTGTGTACCTTTTACTGAACTAATGCTATTTCAAAGTCACTGATGTCCAGCCAATACCTCTTTTTGTCATCTACCCGAAATCTCTGGATCATTCAGGTGCTATAAAGTTTTCTATACATAAAGAACTGGATTTGGCTTTTCCAGCTCCTCTCTGCAGACACATTATCTGGAATCACTTGGAGGTATAGGTGTCCATGGACTGAATTACAGGTGCTGTAACGATGATCTGTGTGTAAGGGACAGAAGCGACTGAGATCAGAAAACGTTCCAGAAAATTTACATAGTCATTTAACTGAAGTGCCTGTGACACTAATGTGTCCTGAAATTGCCTTCATCTCCAATAATTACAGACCTAAATAGACACCTGACAAAAAAGTTTATCTTCCCTCTACATCCTCCTCTTTCCTCCGAGACAAATATTTTCCCTCCAGTAAAGAAAGCCTGAATACACTTCGTTCTGTGAGGTGAGAAACGCTCCTTCCATTTAAGTCTCTATTCATTCAGTTAAATGAAAATCAGCATCATACTTTTAAGTGACCTAGTCATTCATGGGATAATTCTGACAAGTTTTTTCAAGATTCATAAGAGGAGTGTCCTGCAGTCAACATTTTTTTTGCTTGGTAAATACCACCATTGAGGATGGTAAGAACGAAAGAGCATAATTAACTTCTATTACCACGTAACAGTAGCTCACATACCAGGGTTTTAGGACAGCACTTTCTAATCTTTTCAATATTAATATCGAGATACATGCCACTTGGTAGCAAATCTACCGCCTGATTTTGTTCTCTTTACCTTTCTCCACAAGGAAAGAAGAAAAGGAGAAAATAACAGTTTGAAAAATGAAAATTATATTTCAGTTGCACATAAAGAAGAATTTCTTACCCATAGCTATATATTGTAAGTAACAGTGAAAGGAACACTAATTATTAAGTAATCTCTCTTAAAATTAAATTGAGAACAGATGAAACTGTCACATATATTACTTGGCGCCATAAACCGTGTTAGAGCTTTCTGACCTTGCCTGCAACTGTGCAGCTAACGAGGCAGCCGAAAGGGCAGAGCAACTCTTGCCTCAGTTAACCGGGGTGCTTCTTCAGGCAGTTTTGGGGGGAGATTTCTTCAAGAGTCGCCTTTCAGACCTTCTGGTGACCTGTTGCTGACAGCGGTGGCCGGCACCAGGAGCCTTCTCCTTCTGCCCACTGTAACTGCCAGTGCCTGCCAGCCATGCCAGTGCCCAGGAGCACCAACCGCCCACAGGGACATGGGTCCCAGCACAGCTCACAGGGACAGCAAAGGGCCCACAGCCCTGCGTGAGGACGGCGGCCACAGGGCCCAAGCGACCGTCCCCAGGGCACCAGAGAGCCCAACCCAGGAAAAGCGCCGCAGGTTTGCTCGACTCTGTATCAGTATGTTTGATTTATGAAAATGAAGCAAATCTGAATAAGCAATGATAGTTTTTGTGCTGTCATATAAACAGTTGAGAAAGATTACTAGCAGCTATTTTGTATGTGACTTTTCAAGATAAACAGCTTCGATGAAAAATATAAGATTCCAACATTTTGTTCCGTTTTATTTCACCTGACAATATTCATGCAGCAAAATAGCGGCTGTCCAAGGACTGTGACTTTAAAGCAGCCACTCTTCTTTCAGCGAAGCACTTTAATTAAAGCTGATAATCTTAGCAGAATAAGTTATTTTTAAATAAACACAGAATTGACTCACTGAAGTCTTTAAACTTAATTCTAAATGGTATTGACACTTGACTGAAACATGTTTTATTTTTAAATGCAAGTAGAAACAAGGATTTTAACTACCATAAGTGATCCACGGAGCTGAACTAGCTTTCTTTTATTTTTTAATTCTTATATTCGTCTCAATATGTTTATAAAGTTGCGTGTATAGTATACAACAGTCTACTACGTAACAGTCTATTATCTAAAAAAAAAAAAAAAGTTCAAATTAAAGCCCAGTATAAGATATCCAAGTTTTGCATTGTTATGCTCAACTGAATGGAGTTCAAATAATGGATAACTTAAGTGCACTTTCAAGAAAGTAAGTTCAGATTTCTTGTAATGAGTTCTGAAAGCCTGCTGCTTACAGTGGTATTTTACATTTAAACTTCATAAAAATTCCTGTCCTCATAATCGTAATTAGTTTGCATAAAATGTTGTCCATTGCCAGCTCTATGACTTAAAAAAATAGCGTGAAGAAAAAAAAAAAACTTCACCTTTTAGACTAGTACCTCAAAAGAAGTGAGTGGGGGCTGCCATGGAGGGGGAGCCAGTACATTCTCAATATCTATTATTTTGAATAAACATGAATGAGAGTCAAGTTTGAAACAAAAAAATACCGTCTCTTCTAATATTTTCAGAAGTCCTTTTTAGAAGTACTTTTTAGAAATACTTTTTCTAGTATTATGTAATGGCATTTATTATTCAAGAGTCAACAAACAGGATAAAGCAGTGTTGCTTAGCAGCTGAGTATTCTCGACCATTGTATGATCCATCTACAATTTTCTAATCCATTTCTGTATTCTTAATGAGAACTGTATTTTATCAAAATAGCAGGTCTCGAATAAAACATTATTAATTGAATAGATATTCAGTGTTCAAAATATCTGTTTAAACTCACCTCGTACTAAGGAAAATCCCTAAAACACAAAACCATCATTCTGTCAAAGTCTGTATTTATTTTAAATAGATTCTGCCTAATAGCTCAAGAAATCTTTTCTATCTCAGAATCTGTTTCATCATCTCCTACCAATAAACATACAGCAGTGCCTTTGCACAAGATAGTAAACTTTAAGCATTTTAACTCTATTAGAACTGTCTCGAAACAGATACAGAACTAAATGGGAAATACAGTACAAAAGAGAAATAAACACTGTGGCCAAGATGTTCAGAACCAGGACAGCTGAAGTCAATGCCTTTTTTTGGGTGGCTTTTCCAAACCCTGACTCTCAGTCTGTCAGAAGCACACTTTCTGCTCTTCTGTGGACTTTTTGTCACTCAGAAACTTAGGTCCAGTTTAGCCACTGTACCGTACACCTCTTCCCATGGTTCAAAGGCCAGGCTTCCTCTCCTCAAGCTCAAAATCTAGGCTTAGCTCCAATTACAGGCGCCAACGGAGCTTAAGAAAAACTTACAGAGGAGTGCTCTTCTGAACCCTTGATGGCAAAAGCTGCCACAGGTTTGTCTAGCAGTTGTTAAAATTCGAAAGTGTTAAAATTCATGCTTGTGCCAAACATGCTGGTTAGTATTTTCATAACTGAACCTTGCCTGTCTTTGCCAAAGAATGACAGAAGCCTCTAAAACAAAGGATAACTTTGTGAAACCTAGTGTATCTGCTCTAACATACATATACAAAAACTCTCCAAAAAGCTCACTACAAACAACATATTTTGCCTACCTAATATTATTTCACTTCATGTTGGGAAAAAAGCACATAAGAAAGTGAGTGGGCAGAGAAAATGCCAATCCAAACAGTTAAACTTTAAAAGCATAAGCTAAGGGAAAGATAAAATTGAGAAGAAATAACTACAAACCCAGGTATCTATTTGTGTGTACAAACTCCATGTGAGTCAAAGTAACCAACTCGGAACTAGTTCATGGGTACTCCCGTGTAAATTTTCCAAAGAATAAAGATACAGAAAAAGAGATTCCTTTACCCCACAGGCCGAAACTTACAGACTACCATAACAACTCCTGTATTTATTCCAATGAGCCAGAAGGGGCAAGGATGTTAATCAAGCTCCTTCAAAATAAATGGTCTAGAGTCTGCATTAGCTGCTGCTTACTTTTTATTTCATCCTAACAATTTAAGATACTATTTTACTCCTTTAAAAATTGCTGAAACTAAAACAACCAGAATAGTCTGATGAGGAATGAGTTCTCAGATACTAACTCAGAGCTGCAGAAAAGCATTCAGAAGAAACAAATCTTTTGAATGTGCACCTGTACCAGCCTCAGGCTTTACACTGGGTCCTGATTTTGTTTTAGAATAGCACCAAAACTTCAGTCTCATTATCCTAACATTAATCTTACTTTCCATTTAAACAAAAAGAGAAAGAGTCAAGCATCTGAATCATACTTTCAGTTCTTCAATGCCAGCGAAGATTAGTTTTAACCTATACGATAGCGAATAAATCCATCGGCCTGTCATCATTGAGTTTTGGCACCTCAACTAAAAACCTTCTCATTGAGGGATGCCAGTTCCTCAGTTTCGAACTCTTAAAGCACCTTGTGGTGTCATCTAGCAGGAATGCGATGGTTCCCACTAATAGCCTGGGGCAGCAGGGCTGAGACACAGATAAATGGTTTCCACATTTTCCCGTTGTTCCACTCCGAAGTTCTTTGGAAACCCAGAACCAGTTCTAGAAGGAAGTATTCTGTGCTATGCTAGCCATCAAATGAAGTCAGCTTCATCATTGGCATCCACCCTCATTTCCAAAATATTTTTCTTAGGTTATTTGTTCATTGTTTCTTCCGGTTTAAAGGCATTAGGATTTTTTAAGAAATTCAGACATTTAAGCAAAACAAAACAAATAACACACACACAAAGAAAGTCCACTGAAGTTTACCTAAGCTGAGTAACTGGAAGGAATAATATTGTGGTTCTTAAGATACAAAGAAAAAACCAAGCCTCAACAGAAGCCACAGCAGCTATTACCACGTCAGAAGACTATCCTTGCTGACTCCATTCAAAATATTATTCTTACAAACCAAGCAGATGCAAATCTGACATCTCAATGTTATTTAGACACTTGAAGGAAGTGGTTAGAAATAAAAAACCTGACAGAGTGCATTTTTACTTCCACATACTGGAGAGAAAGATGATAAAAAAACATCCATATTCCCACCTACAAAAACAAAAGTACGTGTCAGAATATGTATCTCAATTTCACACTTCTAACAAAGCTACACGCTAAACATTATGTTTTCCTACATTATTAGGGAATGTTAGTTAAAATACAGGAGTCCATTTTAGCTGTGTCAGATGTTGTTTTCTTAGCAAAGCTTGGTAATGATTTAAAGATTAGCAATGATACGCAGTATTCCCATAAGCCATATTTCAGAATTTAAAGGCACTCTGCAAAGGCAAGCTGGTACGTCACGGTCACGTCTGAGTAACAGACAGAACCGTAGCTGTTTTGTGAGGTGGGAAGAGGGAAGCCTCAGCAGCCCCCACTCAGCAGGAGGCTGGCAAGAAGTGCCCAGTGGTGGCCAAGGGCTGCTCCCTGGGTGAGGATCTGCCCCTCTCCGGGCAGCGGTGTCCCTCTGCCCTGCTCCTCCCTCTCCACAGGACAGGGACAGACACAGACCAAAGGCAGCCCACGAACCAGCCGCTGCCGCAGTGCCCATCGGGGCCCATCCTGCATTAGGGGAACCCAGCGCTGCCACGTACCCCAGGCTGGAGCTTTTTGGGCCAATGAGTTCCGCTGTGAAGCACTGAGCTTTGAGATTAAGAGCCTCTCCAGAGATGGAGTATGCAAAAAGATTAAAAATAGCAAGGGAAACATGTCTAGAACACCGGGATTGTAGGACATTGCAAAAAACTGGCCAGGGGAACAAGCAGCCAGCCAGACAGCGAGGGAGTGCAAGCCTGCAGGAAGACAATACGTGTGTTCTGCTGGCACCCAATTTAGGACATTTCTTGGACACTGTTAATTAACACATTAGTAATTTATTTAGAACATGAAATTATATAAAATTTTATCTAGTAATAGGAGCGATTCAGTATTTTGTGAGAATAATTAATAGATTCTTGTTTTGTAGGAGGGATTAGTATAGAACAGTACTACTAGGTCACCGGTCTTTCAAATTAAGTAGCCAGTGTTAAAGGGGCTCATAAGGGAGGCAGCACGCATAAGAAACCTAAGGCCATCCCATGAAACATCTATTTTGCAGTTAATGCTCTCAACATGAAAAGGTCATAGTTTCATAGGGACTGCTGGCTAGCACTTAATCCTCAGTAATCCTCAGAATACATGGCTAAGTATTTTGGGGAAAAAACAATGCAAATCAACAGTTTCCAAAATCCAGGTCTTCACTACCACTGGAGAAGAAAAGCCCTTTAACACATTAATGAATCCCTCTTTTTTTCTTCCCTGTGGCATTTTTCCTGCCTGGTTCCCCTCAAAATAAACCTGTATCTACACACTCTGGCCACTCTGTTGCCCACACTCTTTTCTTTGTAAGTAACAACCCATGTGAACTAATCTCCAGAAGCATCTTTCTACCCCAAGCTGCAAGTACACTGTCTCTGTTCCTCACTTACTTATTTTTCTCATAGTGTGACCAACTGCGGATTTCTTGTTTATGCTGTCTACTTTACAAGTTTGCTAATAATGGCTATTTGAAATATCTTTTTTTTTTAACTATCTATTATGAAAATATCTATTTCTTTTCACTGAATCCTAATTTTTCTCCAGATTTCTTTTTCAGTTCCAGTATCTGTCAACACAGTTACTAAATGAAATTGTATATAATTTTATTTCTATAGTAAGATATGATAATAGGAGAAGCAGACATTTTGAAGAGCGAAAATTATTTTTGTTAGGAATTCACTACAGAAGTACTTGGTACCAAGACCACAATATTACTTTAATATAAATTTATATCGGAACTGCAAAACTTGATTTAGCACCTTTCTAACCTTTCACAAAATAACCAAGAACACGCATAGGTATTATCTGGTATAGGACTTCAGTAATGCTTATCGTGTTGCGTACAATGCTATTGAAAATTCTGTGCAATTTTTACTAGTGTAAGATAAGACCAACCTTAAAAAAATAAATCACTGTAAACCCATTTAACAGAGCAGAGTAAGACCAAATATGCACTGCCACCATTGTTACAATATGAAATCTGTTAGATTGATATTCTGGAGCAAAATAAAACTGGACCTGTGCACTAAGTGGTAGCTGCACACCCACCCAGTCCTCATCAGCAAGAGCCACGAAATTACTTAAAGTAAAAATAACACATCAAGTATAGTAAATATAGAAACAGTACAAAATTTCCAATAACTACAAGAAAAGCTTACAAAATCGCTGTTTTGTTTTATTTGAAAACTGAGTTGTTAGACATGAAAGAGTTCTGCAAGTGATAAAAATAAGCTGTAAAATACCAATACTTCATAATGTGCATGAAATGCATGCATTTTATGTCACTCTATTTGTCCAATGAGCATTCATCAGAATTTTTCATGACGTTAATACTAGTCTTCTAAACACCTAAATAGACTTTAATGTTTGTCTCATGCAAATCAGATATATTTGCTCATCACTGCTGTCAGAAAGCATTACAAAAAAGTAGTAGTTGCCTGTCTTAAGAGTATCAAAAAAATGAAAGTTGCAACTCTATATATTCTTTCTTGAATCTATAAACTAGTTTCAAATCTATAAATTAGTTTCGAACTAATAGCCTGGGGAAGAGGGAGGGAGGGAGGGAGGGAGGCACAGAGGGAAAGCACTGAACACTTGGCATTACAGACGAATAGATACAGAACACAAACAGCTTACTGTGGAGAGTGGTTTAATCAGGAGGTAGCCATTATCCTGTCGCTACAGAGCAATGACAGCACTCCAAAACAACAAGCCGTGGTGGGTTTGATGTTGGTTTCTTTTTTTTTTTTCTTCAGTCAAGAAGGAAGAACAAACGCGTGATATCGTGCCCCAGCTCTGCTGAGCCCAAAGGTCGCCAGATGTCTATTGTCAAACGCTACCCTGAAAACGAAATTCAAGTGAGCATTTAACAAAGCTGTATTTGAGGAAGCATCTGAAACCTACCACAACCTCCCCTCTGTGTTACACACAAAACATGGCTGTCTTATTCAGAGATTAGCAATTATTGTAATGAGATACTGTCGGAGAGGGTCAAACAGTACTTCCTGCAGTTTACACATCTTGATTTCCTGGTAAACAATCGGGAATGCAGGCGGAGCCAGGGATCCCGCGACAGGCACCGGCTCAGGCAGGCAGAGCCAGCCCAGGTGAGGCAGCAGCTCTCATTACCTGCGCATCTGGATTTAATTACATGAGGCTACAAGGTAGCAGAGAACATCCAAACAACTGAACCATGAAGGAAATGTTTTCCACGGTGTTACACAGGCATCAATGCCGTACTTGGTTGTTTTCTTCTTTAAGCCGAGCCCAAGAAAAAAAAAAAAAAAACCACTTTATTTTTCTTTTAAATGATGCTTATGTACACGCATACACGCCCCAGAACAAACTGCTCACAAATTTGTCTTGGTATGAGAAAGTGCCATGAAGCAATAACCTGAATCAACCCTGGAAAAACCTGAAACTGGGAAAAACAAATGCTAACCACTGTGTTCAGAATTTAAGCATTAATCTCAAAAAAAGCACAATCAAAGAAGTCTACTAGCAGTATTCAGAAGTTATCAAAATTAGCTTACTGAACAAAATTTTAACAGAAAAAAAAATTCAAATGCCTTTAAAAAAAAAAAAAAGACTGCCTAACACTTTTCCTCCTCAAAAAAATTAATCACATGGACTAACCACATGGCAGTGACCCAGTGAGAAAAGCTAGTTGTTTCCTCCCCATAATCTTTTAAAAAAATTAATTTCAACAAGCTCCAGTTTAAAAATCAGATTTTCAAAGTGGAACTGAAGAGGGCCCTAGGCTACTATGAAAATTGAAAGGAAAAAAGAAAATAAAAAACCCCACACCCCAACAAACAACAACTCCCCACAAAAAAAATCCTTGAGTCACAGAAGAAAACACTTGCTACTCCTAAGCAACTGAAGTATTAGGTCCACTGACAGAAGACAGAATTTCTTTAAGGGATAAATGCAGTCAACTTCATACACAAAAGGTCGGTGCAAGTGAAACTGCTACAGTGCCCTAGAACAGCAGCACACAGGCTTGAACTTCAGCACGCAGCACGACAAAAGATTATTTGCAGACTAGAGGAAATACGCAGGGGCAGGGGACAGATCAATTGATTCCTTGTGCCGAGGGTGTCCCTGCACCAGAAAACCTGCTACAGGGCTGCAGCTGCTCCGCTGTGCCGCCATCCCCAAACAGCCAGGACACAGCAACAAGAGCTATCTCTGCAGCCAAAGTGGGACTTCTGCAAGCCATGCTCATTAGAGATATAATTAGTATAGCCACAATTTCCCAATCAAGCACTCAGATATAACTCGTTCCCTTAAGTAAAACCACGTCAAAACTTCGGCATTTCATTTACCTGGTTTTCTACTGTTACTCATCTTACCAAAAAAGCAGTCTTGTGAAACGATACATAGTGTTTCTGAAGAAAACAGCAACAATCAAACCATCAAATGAGAAAAGCCTTCTGCAAAGCCAAGGAGTATCAGCAGAACTCTTTGCAGCAGTCTTAAAATAGTTTTAAAAAGCCATGCATGTTGTATTTGATCAGGGTAAGTTTGGTACTAGTATCACTGCAAACAAGCTCTCAACAAGATTTAGGAGATTATGATCTAAAGTCTCAACATGGGAATTATTCTTAATTCCAGAAATCTGCACACTAAAATATAGCCACAATGAATTTGAGTCTCTGATTCAGGGACAATCATGTACTATAGCTCTGCATGTTCTACTAGCTAGTTCTACTAGCTCATAAATGATGATTTTTCTAAAATTGTTTCAATCCGTGTTGCTCATAATGTGAAAAATACTTACTGTGGAACGGCTGTTTTGCATTGGGACAGCAATGAAGAAGAGGGAAATAAAAATGTGACAACAGAAGCAGCCAAACAGGAGGTCCACAACTTAGTTTCTGAACTCCAGGTGAATCAGACCCTAGCCCTATAACAGTCTGTGCAAGGTGTTGAAAAGGGATTTGTTTTCTACCAGTGGAACCATTAGAGAAGCTAAATATACTGAACTACAACCCACTACTCCACCTTAGTCAGCAGGACATTAAGGTTGGGGGCACCCTAGGTTGTAGTGATCATGAAATGATTGAGTTCAGGATCATGGGTACTATCCACAAAACAACAACAAGAAGTAAAATTACAACCTTGGATTTCAGGAGGGCTAACTTCGACCTCTTTAAGAAACTGCTTGGAGAGATCCCGTGGGCTAGGGCTCTGGAAGGCAAAGGGGCTCAAGAAAGCTGGTTGATATTCAAAGACCACTTCCTCCAAGCTCAGGATCGGTGCATCCCTAAGAGAAAGAAATCGGCCAAGGGACGCAGGAGACCTGCATGGTTGAGCAGGGAGCTTCAGAAAAAGCTCAAGTGGAAGAAGGAAGTTTATAATAAGTGGAAGAAGGGACTGACCCCTTGGGAGGATTACAAGAATGCCACCAGAGCGTGCAGGGATGAAACAAGGAAAGCCAAGGCCGCCTTGGAATTAGACCTGGCTAGGGACATCAAGCAAAACAAAAAGAGCTTCTACAAGTACATTGGAAGCAAAAGGAAGACCAGGGAAGTTGTAGGCCCACTGCTGAATGAGGCAGGAGTCATGGTGACGGAGGATGTGGAGAAGGCAGAGTTACTGAATGCCTTCTTTGCTTCGGTCTTTTCTGCTCGGCCCAGCCCTCAGGAGTCCCAGGCATTGAATAAAGTAACAGGGAAAGAAGACGACTTCCCTTGGGTTGAGGAGGAGCGAGTGAGGGACCAATTAGATCATCTAGATATTCACAAGTCCATGGGCCCTGATGGGATGCACCCGAGAGTGCTGAGGGAGCTGGCGGAAGTCATTGCTGGGCCGCTCTCCATCATCTTTGAAAAGTCCTGGAGAACAGGCGAGGTGCCTGCGGACTGGAGGAAAGCCAATGTCACTCCAGTCTTCAAGAAAGGCAAGAAGGAGGAGCCGGGGAACTACAGGCCGGTCAGCCTCACCTCCATCCCTGGAAAGATGATGGAACAGCTCGTTCTGGGTGTCATCTCAAGGCGCGTGGAGGAAAGGAAAGCTATCAGAAGTACTCAGCATGGATTCACCAGGGGGAAATCATGTCTGACTAACCTGATAGCCTTCTACGATGGCATGACTAGATGGATAGATGAGGGGAGGGCGGTAGATGTGGTCTACCTTGACTTAAGCAAGGCGTTTGACACGGTCTCCCACAGCATCCTCATAGGGAAGCTTAGGAAGTGTGGGTTAGATGAATGGACAGTGGGGTGGATAGAAAACTGGTTGAAAGATAGAGCTCAGAGGGTTGTGATTAGGGGCACAGAGTCTAGTTGGAGACCAGTGACGAGTGGTGTTCCCCAGGGGTCAGTACTGGGTCCAGTCCTGTTCAACATATTCATCAATGACCTGGATGAGGGGATAGAGTGCACCCTCAGCAAGTTTGCTGATGACACCAAGCTGGGTGGGGTGGCTGACACACCGGAAGGCTGTGCCGCCATACAGAGAGACCTGGACAGGTTGGAGATCTGGGCAGAGAGAAACCTTATGAAGTTCAACAAGGGCAAGTGTAGGGTGCTGCACCTGGGGAGGAACAACCCCATGCACCAGTACAGGTTGGGTGCTGACCTGCTGGAGAGCAGCTCTGTGGAAAGAGACCTGGGAGTCCTGGTGGACAACAGGATGACCATGAGTCAGCAATGTGCCCTTGTGGCCAAGAAGGCCAATGGCATCCTGGGGTGCATCAAGAGGAGCGTGGCCAGCAGGTCAAGGGAGGTCATCCTCCCCCTCTACTCTGCCTTGGTGAGACCGCACCTGGAGTACTGTGTCCAGTTCTGGGCTCCCCGGTTCAAGAGGGACGGGGAACTGCTGGAAAGGGTGCAGCGGAGGGCTACGAGGATGATTAGGGGACTGGAACACCTCTCTTATGAGGAAAGGCTGAGGGATTTGGGTCTCTTCAGTCTGGAAAAAAGACGTCTGAGGGGTGACCTTATCAACGCTTATAAATACTTAAAGGGTGGGTGTCAGGACGATGGGGCGAGGCTCTTTTCAGTGGTGCCCGGGGACAGGACAAGAGGCAATGGGCACAAACTGGAACATAGGAAGTTCCACCTAAACATGAGGAGGAACTTCTTTACCCTGAGGGTGGCAGAGCACTGGAACAGGCTGCCCAGAGAGGTGGTGGAGTCTCCATCTCTGGAGACATTCAAAACCCACCTGGACATGTTCCTGTGTAACCTGCTCTAGGTGACCCTGCTCTGGCAGGGGGGTTGGACTAGATGATCTCCAGAGGTCCCTTCCAACCCTATGATTCTATGATTCTATGATTCTAAGAGAATAATTAGTGATTCACAGCAGGTGATGTTCTCAGACAGAAATTCTACAGGCTCCTAAAATACTGGCGTCCAATACCTGAGATCCATGAAAAAATTATGTTTATAAACCAGGCCTAATAGCATACTGAAACATATGATACAATAAATCACTACTCCAGTTATGTCTTAAATATGCATCAGCACCTGCCCTCATAAAATGGCACAACGTCAACCTGTGGAGCCCAACTGAGCAGTTACTGTCTTTCTGGGAGATTTTTTTTAAAAAAAGAGTACCAGTTTCTATATAGCAAATTCTAACTATAAATATGGGTACTGAACATGGGTCTAGCTATAAATGTGTGTTGAAAAATAAATAAAACATTAAAAATATTTTAAAAACAACGTATACAGTAGCAGTAAGTAAAATATTGAAGTGTTGGGTTTTTTTATTGAGATTTCAAACACTCCCCAGGGGAATTATATCTGTGGTCATAAGGAAAATGCAAAACCCGAAAACTTTACTGTGCTTTAAAAAACAAAACAAAAAAAAACAAACAAAAAAAAAACACACAAAAAAACCCCCAACCAAACAAAACCATCAACAGCTTCTCACAGAGCCCTTGTGTGCTATGATGCCTGCCAAAGAAAAGTCAAGAAGACTCACACCACCTGTGAGTGTAAGAATTTTCTCAACACTGTAGGAAAAAAACAAGTATCAACCCCAGAAAAGGGATTTGAGCCTATCTAGAGCTACCCATATCATTCAGGTAGCTCTATTCCAAAAATAGTTTTTATTTAAAAATTCATAGTTTGCCATGTGATAGAGAAATATAAAAGCAGTTAAGCCATGAATGTTGCTTACGCTCAGCTGAGAAGAACACAGAATCTCTGTGCAACCTCGTTTGAATGCCAACAAAGCCAGAGATCTGTATTTTGCATCATACCTTGATGCAAACACCAAAATTGCCAAGAAATACAGGTTACTTCACAGCAGAAACACTTTCCTAAAATAGTAAACATTTATCAATATAAACACAATACCTAAAATCCAGCACCATCTGTGCATGCAACCTGCTGCAATGGTTTTGGAGAGTATGAACCCCCTGCAGCCATCTCTGTAGCGCATTAAAAATCAATAAATTTATTTCTGAAAGTTTCACATGGAATATTAGCCTCTCTCTTGCTTCTAGCAATTTTAGCTGTAATCCTTTGACACTAGCTGCGTGGACAAATGAAGAGGGGACAAAAGGGACAAGTCCTTACGTACAGAAATAAATTTTCCGTGTGGGACACAAGAACTTCAAAATCATCTTTTTTCTCAAGAAAAATTAACAAGTTAATAAAAGTGACCTCCTCCTAAAACAACAAACGGGGGGAAGGGGAGGGAGGTGTGACACAACACAACGTGGACACACCAAACCACCAACTTTCCTCCTCACAGGCTCAGCCTGTGCCGAAAGTCTCAACGACCTTTCACTCCCAAGAGCCCTTCACACAATGGCATAAAAAAATGAGTCCTGATTGTGTCCCTATAAATTAGATTCTGGCAACATTCACAAGCCTCAATGTAATTTTTTCCCCCACGTACCCTACTGCAGAGTCCATTCTTGGCTTCCACTGTTACGCAGCGCAACACTGGACACTGAAGTTGGTCTCCACATTTGAAAACATTACGACGTAGCACGAGACAAGATTATCTCATTTCAACTAGTTTCTCATCACCAAAAACCCTAAACCAACCAATCTTTAAAATCCATCAGCTGATGCTAAGTAATCTACCTCTTTATGCTGGTTACAGCCCTACCAAAGCAAAGGGAAAGAGGCTCCTTTTCCCCGGGGGACGAGAGAGGCAGCTATCTTCTCTTTGTTCTACCTCCTCCATATCCTGGTCCCATATATTGGTCATATCGCTCTTGATTTAGCTTCATTCTAAAGGCCCTTTGGTCCTCATTGAATTATTTACCAAATGCATGGACGCTTCATCTATCAATTTGATCCTTAATATAGTGTCTTGGAATTGGAATAAACACAGTAGCTACTACGGAACAATCACTCCGAAAGAGCCAGCCATATTCTTCTACTACTACTAAACACATCTCTAACAAAACCTTAGTAAGAACAGAATTGTTTCAAGGCATGTAAAAGTCACTCAAATGAAAACACAGAAAAATAGTTTATTCTTTACATCACTACAGTATCCAAAATCATTCTTCATGAGGGCTCATTACCTAAAATTAATCACAAAACTATTCAAAAACCCAAATTATCATATATTCAGTATCATTTCATACATTTGCGACTTGATTTAGACCCCACAAAGTTAATATATGGATAAATTATTAAAAAGCATAGAAAAATGCCTGGATTAATTAATTTTAGTGCCTTTTAATTTTCCTGAATCAAAGCCTTCTCGTGTGTTCCTTCTCATTTTGAATATTGTGTTTATCAAAATGTCTTGGTATTACAGAAACAGTAATTTTAACTAGCAACTTGAAAACAAAAGAAACCAAAGCACATCAGTATCTTAATGAACCCATATCATTTCACAGTAAGGCTGAGGTATCTTAAAATAAACAATTTTTCAATATTTTTCAGAATATTCTATTAAAATATAAAGAGTGATTCAAGTTTGATGAGATTTGAGACTAAGATGAGGCTGGTTTCAATGTTGTATATACGTTACTGTCGTGCATTTAAAAAAGCATTAGAGATCAATATTCTTATAGTTGTTTTGTTTTTTTTAATATGGTAAATTCAGAATTATCTGTTATTTAGTCAAACTGACGGTTTTGGGGAAAAGATCACATAGGTAGCAAACATGGCAAAGAAATGCACAGGGAAAAAGGGTTAAACTGCTATTTTCCATGAAAATAACCATTAATTTACCACTTAATTGGAAAAGTGAAATATAACATTATTTTGAAAATATAAAGATTTTTCATAAGTTTTAAAATATTAGTACAACTATAAATATATATTCTTTATCTATCATCATAATAATATACACATACACACACTTGCAGACCCTCTGAGAATACAATATTCATTTTGCTGCAGAAGAACAGACATTGCATAACAATGAGATTTGCTAATGAAATCAGCCATCAACCTGGAATACATATGTATTAAACCAAGACCTCAGTGTCATTTTCTTTTTGCATCGTTTGTTCCTTCTCTCATTTTTCCTCGACCTTTCAGTATCTTGTCCTCCTCCTGGTTTCACTGCTTCGAGTACAGCAATATTGCACAATACTTTGTTAATACTGTAGGTACAACACTTTTTACTTTACAAAACGTATTTCTCTACTTATTGCTAACTGTGGATACTAATAGCATGGGTTCTATCAGCATTGTTAACGTAGCCTTGAAAGAAAAATCAATGGGTGCTAAGGAGACAAAGCAGTTTTCTTTCTCTGTAAAACTGCAGGAATATCTAATAAAAATTGGGTGTCACTTGGAACAAACTATACTTTCACAGCTAAAGTTGCACACCAATTAATACAACAACAACACATTTTTCAAGATCTCCTCTATGTTTATCTAATTATTAAACAGGAACAGAATCTAGAATGATTACATGACTTAAAGTGCAATTGCTCTGCACAAACATGCAAAATCATCATGAAACCAAGCAAAACAATCCAGCAGGTTCAGTACCAGTATGTACAGGCATGCAGCATACATATCAGTTACACAAAACACTTACTGAAAAAAAGATGAATACTGAATGGAATTATTTATTCTACTACTAAGAGCTGACCATAAAAATACAAAAATTACAAAAGTTATTTTAAAAGACATTTCTCTCTCCTTATACTAATACCAGATTTTGGTTTAGTAAGGCAGGGATATATGTTGCCTTATACTTCATAGGTAAAAGAGCAACCGATTTACAGTGCTAGCTCCAAGAGTATCAAAACTATGTTTTGAATTCACTGCAAAACTACTAAAACTATTAATGCAGCCCACTAAATTTTCCCACTGATCTCATTTTGCAATTTTTTTCAATTGAAATAATACAAATAAGATATTGTTACTATAATGCCAGTATCTAGTTGGCATTATTGTTGATAAGCTCTAAAGTCATACTAAAAACTAATCAAAACAGTATAAAATAAACATTTGCTGGCTTGTTTGGTAGGTGTGTTTTGTTGTTTGTGTTCTTCTCCTTTTTCAACTAACACTCCAAAACCCTAATTCCATGAAAATACATCGCAAATTAGTTAGTTACTTTTAGTAAACCAAAAATTGCATACAGAACTCCTTTGGAATAAATGAAAAGTAATTTGCAATTTATTTTTTCATTTTATCTTGAGGGCATAAGGAAGTCATTCTGTAGTTATGATGGCCATCACAACACCAAAGAAACAGAAGGCACAAGAGACTGCTGAAAAATAGAGGAGAAAAATAATGAAGTGTCCGAAAATGGACTAAACCATCCCTGGTGACAGTTGTATCAAATTGTCGCTATACAACCCAGGAAAAATACCATCAAGATACTGGACATAATGAACTAGGTAAGTAATTGAAAGCGTAAAAATTTCCATAAACTCTCTTCATATGTGCGCCAATTCTTCCTTTTTAAGTTAACAAGCACTCATGTCATTGAGAGCTTTGATGGCTGAAAGCATACAGCACATGGCCTTATTCTTCCTTCCATTTCTCTCAATTTTAAAGATATAAACATCCAGGCATATGTCACATGAAGCAGTCTTACACTCATTCATGTATTACGGTGTCCTAATAAAAAGATGTCTGAAGACTATTCTCAATCTCATGCTATCAAAAATGGTTCTGTTTCAATTACAAAGCATCTGTCCTTCTGCAAAAAAGCCATCCACATTACATCTCAAAATGACTGAAACTGAATAGACAGAGGCACAGTTAATTACAGTGGGCTCACCTTTAAAAGCAAAGACTATACAACCTCCAGGGTTTGAAAGAAAGAGACTCTAACGCAACAACCTTGACCCTTGAAAGTGCTGGGTTATTTTCTTCTGTGATGAACAGTGACTGCTTTCTATAATTCTAACAATTGTCAAGTAGGCTAAAGAGTATGGCTGTCAGGTGATAGTTGTGAAATGCTTCCACTTTTAACAATGACTTATTACCCTGTATGATAGGTCAACTGTCCAATCGAGCATCTTCTACAAGACGTTATAGGCTCTTGAAGTAATATACTACCAACAACCGACACCAACAGTTTTATTAGGGATTAAACTAGTGTATATGGGACCTAAGAACAGAGAGAACTATTACAGGATATAACACTAATTCAAATGATTAAATGAGAAAGACACTAAGATACCCCAATTTACTGTACACATGAAATATGCGATTCTGGTACATAACTGTTGACACTAAGCAATCATCCATATATCTTAAGTACAGGACATCAAATTCCACAACCTACAACAACCTGGCACAAATTTCATTAATAGGAACGAGAATACAGAAACCAGTTACTCTACAGATAAAAGTGAACCCTTGTTCTACAGACTCAACCTCACAGAAGAATACAGATTAAACCATATATATCAACAGTACACAGAATTAGATGCTACCAGGTCCTAACAGATACCTGAATTTTTATCAATGAAGAAAAACCATGAACTCAGAAATGAGACTGAATTTATCAACCATATTTATCCTCTCTGAACTAACCAGAAATAGCTTCTTCAATATATAGTCTAAAATTCTGTGTTTTGCTGGAATAAATCACACAGATATAGATGCCCACAGTATGAACACATTCTAGAAATTAATGCAGTCCAATTTACTGTGTTTTCTGTTGAGGTTTAAAATCATAACCCAGAGAATTAACAGTTCACATGTACAGTTTTAGTATTGTGCTATACTAGTAGTCATACCTATGCACACAAACACACTCCCCTTTATTTTCAGTAACACACAATGCTTAGTTAAAAGCTCTTTCTGGCACTTCATGCTAAAATGGCAAGCATCCTTCAATGCTTACTTTTAAAAAAATCTGGCAATGAAGCATGCTTATGTTTTTTCATAATGAAATACCCCAAGTTGTACTGAATTGTGATGACTGCTATTTATCTACTTTTAGGGAATAGAAGTGGAGGACAATTTATTAAGGCACAGGAAGAACTCCTGAACACTGGAAGGTCACAGCCTATGTGCTGAGCTGCTAAGCAAAAACATCTATGATGTTCCAGAGCTGCCATTTTTCTTCCTTGACAAAGACTCCATCTGCTACAGAGCCATTTACAGCCTCAGAGTCAGAATATCAAATGATTTCCAACCATTCTGCAAGTCTGCTTTCACCTTGACATCACCTCTGTAATATGTCTAACACAGATGATACATATAACCCCTCTGCAAGCGCTAAGGCCATGCTTTATCCAACTGACATGCAGTTGTGCTGTGCTCTAACATACCATTTCTTTACTACTTCTCAATTGTGCAAGAATATTATAACTCTAAGTTCTACATCTGTTTCATTGCTGGGCTTGTTTTAAATAAATTACCTTTGGAAAACCTAAAAAGAAAACCTTTCAAATATTGACAAAATATGTGAGAACAGTTAGAAAATCTGATTATTTTAAAATCTGTATTTACATTACGTACACGCACACAATGTCGATTTATTTTTTCTTTTACAAATGAACCAAACATGCCTAGTAAGATCCTTATTACAGACCACCACACAGAATAAACTAACTCAGCTTCACTAAACCAAAAAAACTACATTAAGCTCTGCATCTCCTGATGTATATAAAAACTGATTAAAGAAAAAAACCACCAAGGTTAGAGCTGGGAAAAAAAAGGAAACCGAATCCTGCCTTACTGAATGAATATCTAAAGAATTAGGCCCTCAGATAAGAGAGATTATACACGGATCGATACAACCAATTTTATATTTTCATGCATACACACACACACGCTCTCCATCAAGTATGAGAATACACAGTCTGTCATCACGCTCATCACAACATGACTTTAATGAATGTATTCCTTGATAGCAACTTTTGGAGTCTTGAAATTCGGGTAGATGCTGGTACACTAGAATAATTTTTAAACACACAAACTTGCAGCTTGATTTTACAGTGAAACTGGATCACAGGAGAAACTATTTTGTATTAAAAATATATATGTAAAGACATACGATCGCATAGCTATACAAACCATCAATATGTTAAACATACAGGAGCAAGATATTTGAACACTAGACAAAACTTGCAAGCAATTTTATGAAAACTTACTTCATAACACCTGTTAAGTATGTATTTTACAATCTTACTTATAATATCATTTTCTAAACCTGTATATAAAAACTATCTCTTCATCCCCCAAAACACATTGTCCCATACAATTTGGGCAGTGACTGGCTTGAGAGCAGCCCTGAAGAAGAGGGCTTGGGGGTGCTGGTGGACAAGAGGCTCAACATGAGCCGTCAGTGTGCACTAGCAACCCAGAAAGCCAATCGTATCCTGGGCTGCATCAGGAGAAGCGTGGCCAGCAGGTTGAGGGAGGTGATTCTGCCCCTCTACTCCACTCTCATGAGACCCCACCTGGAGTACTGCGTCCAGTTCTGGAGCCCCTACTACAAGAAAGATATGGATGTGCTGGAACACGTCCAGAGAAGGGCCACGAGGATGATCGGAGGGCTGGAGCACCTCTCCTATGAGGACAGACTGAGAGAGTTGGGGTTGTTCAGTCTGGAGAAAAGAAGGCTCCGAGGAGACCTTATAGTGGCCTACCAGTATCTTAAGGGGGCCTCCAAGAAAGCCGGTGAGGGACTTAATTAGGATGTCAGGTAATGGTAGGAGTAGAGGGAGTGGATCAAAACTAGGGATGGGTCGATTCAGACCAGACGTTAGGAAGAAGTTCTTCACCATGAGGGTGGTGAGACACCGGAACAGGTTGCCCAGAGAGGTGGTGGAAGCCCCATCCCTGGAAGTTTTTAAGGCCGGGCTGGAGGGGGCTCTGAGCAACCTGGTCTAGTGGGAGGTGACCCTGCCCATGGCAGGGGGGTTGGAACTAGGTGATCTTTAAGGTCCCTTCCAACCCTAACGATTCTATGATTCTGTGAATTTCCCTGGCTAAATCACACCAGGGCTTGGCTAGACTGCCATATAAAGTTGTACTTGTTCAGGCATTATCTTTGTGCTTGCCTTAGAAAGGGTAGGATCAGATACACAGGGATATACATCAAATACGGTTATTTTAGGACTTACAGGTATTCACCTGACGCTCTCATATCACATCTCACACAAAAAAAAAAAAAAAAAAAAACAAAGCTAACCAAACAAAAAAAACCCCACCAAATCTGCTCAATTTTCCACCTGCTATCGATATACATTTCGGTCTTTTTTATCTCATCTGCAATTCAACTACCCCTACCCCTCTCCTCATTACCACTAGCGAATTACTTTGGGGTTTTAGTGGTGTTAATGTGGTTTGGCAAACTACAGAATACAAGGAAGCATCTGCATGAAACATACTTGTCTCAAGTACAGACCAGCACTTCATCGTTCACTGTTTTTTGAGCCTAGGAGTCAAATCTGAAGAAGGGCACTATGCTGCATCCAAATTTAAGACAATTGTTCCAAAACTGTGGAAAACCAGACACAATAGAAAAGCAAAGGAATAAGTCTTTGAGAGGATGTACTACAATGCAGCAGAGCTAAGGAGGTAACCAAGGTAAGCTACTCGAGCACGGCCAGACCTGGGATACAGCACTACCCTAAGAAAGATCTCATTGAGGATGTGGAAGGGCAGGGGAAAAAACAAGAGTCAGTCACTGTTGGAAATCAAATACCTCTCAGCCTTGCACACCAGCAGCTATCTTCCACCACATATTCCCTGCTATGATGTACTGACTTGACTCAACTGCCTCTTTCTAATTCTACCTTCCTCCTTTAAATATCCTAGGCAGAAAGAGACAAAGGGGAAGAAAAGGAAAATAATTCAGAACATTCTAGTGAAGATAGAATCACAAAGTTTTTTAGATTAGAAAGATCTTAGAGAGGTCATCTCGTCCCATCTCCTGCTCAAAGCATGGTTAACTTCAAAGTTACATCAAGTTGCTCAGAGCCTTCTCCAGTAAACAAGATGCAGATTTTGCATGCTCTCTGGGCACCCATTTCAGTGTTTCATAGAACCTCAGATCGGTTTGAGTTGGAAGGGACCTTCAAAGATCACCTATTCCAACGCCCCTGCCATGGGCAGGGACTAGGTCAAGCTGCTGAACCCAACCAGACTTTGATCACTTCCAGTGATGGGGCATCCACGAGTTCTCTGGGCAAACCTGTTAAGTGTCTCACCACCCTCATTGTGAAGAATTTCTTACCTATGTCCAATCTAAACCTACCCTCTTTCAGTTTAAAACCATTTCCTTGTCCTGTCACTACACACCCTGGTAAAAAGTCTCTCTCCGTCTATCTTATGATCCCCCTTTATATATTGAAAGGCTGCGATCAGGTCTCCCCGGAGCCTTCTCTTCTCCACGCTGAACACCCCCAGCTCTCTCAGCCTGTCCTCACAGTAGAGGGGCTCCAGACCTCTGACCATTTTCGTGGTCTCCTCCGTACCCAGTCTCACAGGTCCACATCTTTCTTGTACTGGGGGCCCCAGAGCTGGAGGCAGTGCTGCAGGGGGGCCTCACAGAGTGGAGCAGAGGGGCAGAATCGCCCCCCTCGCCTTGCTGCCCACGCTGCTGGGGATGCAGCCCAGGGTACAGGGGGCTTTCTGGGCTGCCAGCACACATTGCCAGCTCATGTAGTTTGACACCTTCCATTCTCAGGAATTTTTACCCTTTATCTAATCAAATTTTCCCTTTGCATAGTTTGTGTCTTTTGCCTCTTCTCTTTTCATTGTATGCATCCAAGAAGAATCTGACTTTTCTTCTCTCTAACACCTTTTAGGCAGCTCAAGATAGCCATTACCTTCCCTGAGGTAACTACCTTACCTTCTCTCACATATCTGTGTTATAGCACGCGGTTTTGTTCCCTATTCATCTTGGTAGCCAGCCACTGGACTCACTGAACATATGTCACTACCTTTCTTGCACTGGGGACCTCAACAATGGGATAGAGCACTCTGGATGCAGTCTCAGAAGGGCCAAACACGGCAGTGGGAATGGCTCCTCAGGCTGCTGCCTGCCCACTGGCCAGTACCCCCAGGATGCAGCTGGCCTGTTGTGCTGCAGGAGCCCATGGCTGACTCATGGTCAGCCTGCTGCTACCAAAACCCCAGTGCCCTTCCAGCTACTGCCCCACCTCTCCTGCTAGGCAAACATTTCTGAAAGAAATCTTGTATTCACCCACTGTTAAGATAAATTAGTAAACATCTAAGGACTACCGATGCTACAATGGAAGAAAAGGAAGAAAAGAGCTACCACCACAAATCAAGAATAAGCCATGGCCTTATGCCTCTCACACATGACGGAAGAAAGATGCTGATCAGTATGCCGCTCCCAGTTACCAACCTGTTCTGTTTTCACATCAGTTTCTCACAGATAAACAGACATCTAAGCTCTTCCAGTTGTCACTTAAAAAATGAACTCTCATTGTTTGTTTAATTAAGGATCCCAATCGCGTTCTAGTTTTGATTCTTTTGAATCAAACTGTTTCACGTTTTCTTTATTACCACAGGATTTGCAACTTACCTTAAGGTCAGAAAAGAAACTAAATAAAGCAAATTTCGGTTTGCCTAAGGATTTTTAAGAATTTAAGAATAAAATGAAACATCACATGAATCACAGTAATATTATGAATTCCGGTAACAACAAATAAAAAAAGCCCACATTCAATATGCCTCCCTCCTTGAACTTCTAACCCTTACCCAGACCACACTTTTGGGAGCTTTCCTGTGGTGACTTGGTGAAGTCCTACTAAAAGCAGCTTTCTAGTTGAAACAGGAACACAATACTCAGATTAGCTACCAGCAGAAAAGTCCCTGAAGACTTAGATTTAAAAGATAAGGCTGCATCAATTTACATATGGAAAATTATCTTTTCAATAGTTGACTAGAAATGTCTTCTTAACAAAAACATCTAAGTTTACAGTAACAAAGCTACTGTATATTAAGCCTCTGAAATTTAATTAGAAATAATATTTCTCATTTCCCTAGGCAGACTAAGCTTTGTATTTAAATGCTAAGAACACTATGCTAGTAACGCTTCTTTCTATAAGAAAGCCAAAGCAAACAGAGTGAAAACCTTATCTAATCATATGTACTTTGAAAGATTTCTGAACTTTTAAACTTTTGAAGTAACTGTAAACAACCAAAACATTTTTTGTGCAAACGGATCACTGCTATCGCAAAGATAAAGCCAGCTGGTCTTAACAATACAGTGATACTACCAAAAATTCAATTTACATCTGAGCTCCTCCAGTTGCCATCTGTACAGTAAAGCTTAATAAACCACTTATTCCTCCTAACAGATGCTAATCACGGACTGACAATACATAATCAAAATCTGCTCTTTAACCCATTCAGCAAATAACCATTATTAAATCTGGTTTACAGCAGCAGCATTAAAACAGTTGGGAGTAACTCTTACAGTAGTTGTGTCAGTAGTGGGTTTGGTTTGTTTAAAACTGCCTTCCTATTACAAAATGTAAGACATCAAATGTAATCTATTCATTTAAAAGAAAACTGTAATAAAACTAGGTGTTCCACAGAGAAATACCTAGTTTATTAATTCTTTCCTGGAAACTTTCTGTAATTTTGAAATATTACTTCCTTAATTGTTTTATCTAGTATGTTAAATTGCTCTCCTTGACAAATAAATCTAAACATACACATACAAGCAAGCTTATACACGTACATACACAATGACCATGTCTGCAGACAAATCAGCAATATACAGCACTAAACTACTTTTATTTTGATTTTTAATAAGATTATTTTCTAAAAATAACTATGCAAAAATAAGTGGAAAAAAGGTGTAATTGCCTTCTGCCTTTTATTTACACTCTGTATAATTACTGTAAGCACATAAAACCATTAAAATAGTATTATTTTTAGTTTCTTAGTGTTAATTGTTGTTATTATACTGAAGATTTAATTATATCTGCAGGTGTTACACAGGTATGAAGGAAGTAAATTCTCACTTTCTTTGGGGGATGGTCTGTTTTAGAAGCTTTTGTATTTTTTTCTAAGCTTGCCAACTGTACCATCCACCTACACTGTCAAAAAAAACCCAAACTGTTACTTTTCAAATACTATTACTACAAGCAATGAACAGCATTTTTTGTAGAATGATAGAATGGTTTGTGTTGGAAGGGACCTTAAAGCCCAGCCAGTGCCACCCCCTGCCCTGGGCAGGGACACCTCCCACCAGCCCAGGTTGCTCCAAGCCCCGTCCAACCTGGCCTTGAACCCCTCCAGGGATGGGGCAGCCACAGCTTCTCTGGGCAACCTGGGCCAGGGGCTCACCGCCCTCAGAGTAAAGAATATCTCATTTCAATCTCCCCCCTTTCAGTGTAAAACCGTTCCCCTTCATCCTATAGCTCCCCTCCCTGATCAAGAGTCCCTCCCCAGAATTGTTTGGGGAGGATATAAAACCAAAGATTCCTTTTCCATAGCCAAATGCACCTTCACATGAATTTTCTGCATCCTTTTGAGTATTTACACAAGGAAAAAAGGTAACTTCAGCTATGTATCTACATGCTTAAGCCAACTTCTGACAATAAGAATGGGAACAGTTGTGGGGATGGGGCTAATGATACACTCAAATTGCCTTAGAATCCTAGAACTATTTTTGTTAACCCCAGTTCACCGAATTTTCCTTCTTTCTTTCCCCCTCACCGCTCTGTACAGAATGTTCCACTTTGTTACCCATAGTTAGTTGCCAGTTCACAGACTTCTTATCAAATTTCACTTACAGTTTAACAGTCACTTTTTTTGTGCAATTTCTTTTGTTCTGAGACATAGCAGCTGACAAGTGATAAATAAAGCACATGGTTTTAAAAAGAAGCAAGATGTGTGCCTAACTTGCATGTTTCTGCAAGTCTTATGTTTTTATTTAGTTTGCAAACAGGCTACTATTTACACACACTTAAGTTTCATGTAAGAAGTCCTTTTCTTGGTAATTTGCTTCTATATTTTAGAACCAGTAATTCAAGTATACAAAATCCTTCCTGGGTCTGACAGCGATAAAACTCAAATACTTTTCTTGTTGTTATTCACCTTCACGCTCCAAGTCACCAATTCAAATTAGGCCAATGCATACTTTGCTACTGTGAAAAGAAACTGGGTAGTTTTCAAAACCTGTCAAATCCTTACTTTTACTTTCCGTAGAAAGCATGATTTATGAATCCTTTAACATCTTCCTCTTCTTTGCTTCAGGTGGTTTTTTTCTCCTCCACTCTCCCCCTCAGAAATGGAAAAAACTTAAGTGTAGATCTCACCTACAGAGATTCTTCTGCTAACCAGTATACACCAACTCTAGTATTCCTGTAACAGCAACATCTCTGATAAACGTAACTTGTCATCACCATTTTGGCCAAATTCTGAGGCCTTTATTCTTAACTCTACGTGAACTCTCTAGAAAGTTTTGTTCAGCCTTCTGCTCAGCTGATCTTTTACTTTTAAATCACTTGTTTAATTATATTCATTAATAAATTGTTAAAACAATATAGAAAAATTTTAGAAAGTATTATCTGCATAATTTTCAAGTACTGTGTCAACATTCTACATTCTTTCTGTCTCCACAGGTAAAGTGGTACTGTTAGAATTCACCACCGCCACCTTTTGAACAAATAAAGAGTCATCATCAGGAATGAAAACAATTTTGTATTTTGGGAGTAGAAATTAGTATCCCCAAGAACATCTTACCTAAAATGGCATGACTTTTAACAGAAAAGAAAAAAAAAAAAACCAAACACCCACAAAGTACAAGGAATTACTCCTTGACGTTTTTCTTAATCTTTTTGAGTTCTCCCTTGAGCAACCTATTTGTTGCAACAGAATGCATACTGAAGTGCCATTTCTTTGTTTGGATGGAAGGACTGTTACTGCATCATAACAAAGGAAGCATCTTCTGTAGGCTAAAGAATTGGCTGCACCCACAAAAATTTTAGAGATGACTAAGGATGTGTTTTTTCTTCTTTTTCAGAGATTTGACATTTTTCATCCCTCACAAAAGGATTAAGTAACTTACAGTTGGCGATAAACACAGAAGCAGAATAAACTGGTACACTGAGTCAGTACAAACAATCAGCTCTAAAAATAAGCTTGTTGAGAGAGAGGTCTACACCCGGCTATTCTTTCCCTTTATTTTTTAAGGCCAAAGGGAAAACTCATCAAAAAGCACAAATCCTTCTATAAGTTCCTCCTGTTCTTCTCCAATTGCACGTTTAAAGGGAGAAAAGTTATGCATGTCAACTTGGCCATTTAAGGAGCATTCTTCTCATTCTACTGAATAAGGTACTTTTTGGTTCAGTATTCATCCTGATTGTTCCACAGAGTAACACAGGTCACCCGCAGCCACCTCGCAGCTCTCATTCCGTGTTTACAGGTCTGGGGAAAACTGCCCCTCAAAGTAGGATCTAGACTTGTTTGTGGGTAATAACTCCCAAAATATTACAGATGAAGGAGCCCTCGTAACACTTGAGCATTCAGAAAAGTGACAGAGAAATTTTCAACCTGAGCAATGGTTGTTCTTGTATTTCTTGCTGTTCAACATCTTCATCAATGACACAGACAGTGGGATGAAGTGCACCCTCAGCAAGTTTACCAACAACACTAAGCTGAGTGGTGCGGTCGATGTGCTAGAGGGACAGGATGTCATACAGAGGAATCTGGACGAGCTAGAGAGGTGGGCCCGAGCAAACCCTATGAAGTTCAACAACGCCAAGTGCAAGGTCCTACACTTGGGTTGGGACAATCGTCATTATCGATACAGGATGGGGGACAATGTGATAGAGAGCAGCCCTGTGGAAAAGGACTTGGGGGTACTCATGGATGAAAAGCTGGACATAAGCCAACAATGTGTGCTTGCAGCCCAGAAAGCCAATCGCATCCCGGGCTGCGTGGAAAGAACCATGGCCAGCAGATCCAGAGAGGTGATCCTCCCCCTCTACTCTGTTCTCGTGAGACCCCACCTAGAGTACTGTGTCCAGCTCTGGAGCCTTCAGCACACGAAGGGCATAGACCTGTTAGAGCGGGTCCAGAGGAGGGCCACGAAGATGATCAGAGGGCTGGACCACCTCTCCTATGGTGACAGGCTGAGAGAGTTGGGGTTGTTCAGCCTGGAGAAGAGAAGGCTCTGGGGAGACCTCACAGCAGCCTTTCAGTACCTGAAGGGAGCCTATAAGAAAGCTGGGGAGGGGCTGTTTGCAAGGGCATGTAGCGATAGGACGAGGGGCAATGGTTTTAAACTAGAGCAGGGCAGGTTTAGATTAGACATAAGGATGACGTTCTGTACACTGAGGGTGGTGAGACACTGGCACAGGTTGCCCAGAGAGGGAGTGGAGGCCCCATCCCTCAAGACATTCAAGGCCAGGCTGGATGGGGCTCTGAGCAACCTGATCTTGTTGAAGATGCCCCGTCTTACTGCAGGGGGGGCTGGACTAGATGACCTTTAAAGGTCCCTTCCAACCCAACACATTCTATGATTCTTCATAGCTGTGTTCTCAATGGGATTGCATCTCCTTCCCAAGGAAAAGGACTAATTTTTTTCTAAAATAAGATTTCACAAGTCAAAGTTATCAGGTTTAGCTTTTTTACACCCAAGATACAAGTAATGTTTAAAACTAATTACATACTACACACACACACCCCGCAAAACCGGAAGCTTCTTCTAGGAAGTTTCAATGTCTTTCTTGAGACACAGGGAGGCTGTGAACGTAGCAGTCTTTCAGTACATCCCAGAAAAAAAAAAAAAAAAAAAAAAAAAACAACACATTACCTCAATTAACAAAAAAACCCAACAGGGTTCAGCTTTTATAAAAAGAAAGCTTTTTCATTAAAACTGGCAGTATACTACTATATTAGAGAAAAGTTTCACAATGTCCGACGCCTACAAGTAAACTCTAAATCCTAGAAATCCTTCCTATTTGTGTCTATTATTGCAAATTACTTAATGACTTTCCCATTTCTGCCCCCCTTTCTCCTTTTTTTTTTTTTTTAAATTGGCTCCAATTGCTGCTCCTCACTTTGAAATAGCAGGCTATCTTACCTCCCACCCTTACCTGCTCTCATACCACTGCCTGCCAAGCAACTTGTTCACTAGAAAACTGTTCTTTTGACCTTTAATTCACTTGATCCCTCCTATTTAATAGATCTGCTCTCTCCTTAAGAACCTATTCGTTCTTTGAATTCAGCACGTGTTGGTGCTCTCACCATTTCCATAAATACTGTTTTAAGTCACATGCAGTGGTTTTAATAGCTTCTCTTTCTGCACTGTACAGAAAGTGTGCAACTGTATACTTGAAGGAGTACTTTAAAACCTGAGTCTTTTAAATTTAGTCTTAAAAATTATCAAATTATCTTAATCAGCAAGCAAAATAATTGATTTTAGCCTTCCCCCCCACCCCCAAATTGTCAGTGCAAATTTTACCTTCACTGATTGTAAAGTTACCTCTCGGACGAGGGCATGAAGGTCACTACTAAGTCACTAAGGTCACACTAAAGTCAAGACGCCACTGTATCACACAATATCATGTCTGGGATCTAAACAAGGCTCTTGTTAACCAACATATCTCATTACTGGACATAAAATATGTCTTTATAAATTTAAATATGTCATTTGCTATTTTCAGGGTATATTATCACAAGCGTACAAAGAATTGATGGTTAATATGAGGAGCCCCAAAATAATACACTTGAAAAATCCTTTCAAATCTATTTCAGATTTTTCTCTCTTACTTTATGTACCTGACAGACAGAAGTACAATAAAAGTTAAAAAAGTGTGCCTGAAAACTGCATCTATGAGCTAAGCAAAGCCAGTCAGGATTTCTGTTTAAATCTCTATTTTAGTTTTCACTGTTAACTTTGTCTAAAGCAAAGCACTACTGAAGTAGGACACAAACACTTTTTTCCTTTAGTTACCCTGAAAAAACCAAACAAACTGATGGGAATGCAAAATTCTTCATTTCCTAACAGTTTAGCAAGCTATCTATTAATAAAACAAGATAACTCCTGCTCATCGTGTAGCAAAATAACACACTTTCTCTGACTACTCAAAATACTTTTCAAAGTTGCAAAAATGGATTTTGGAATCAAAACTCTCAATCTCTCAATTAATTTTAAATATTCTCTAAACTGTGTAACATCGGACATCAAAACTACTAAGAGTATATTGAAAATGTGCAACACACTAAAATTACATTCTATCATATTTATATTTCAAGCCTACATACAAAGAAATCCAGAAAGAATGATAACAGTGTTGTTATGGACATTAATTCTTAAAGACCTACTCAACAGTTAAGCCTGAAGTCACCAAGTAATCGCATACATGGACTAAGAATCTAAAAGTCTTAGTTAAGCCTATGCTCAATGTCTTGCTGAAATCAGGACCCGGATGCAATACATAACATTTTCCTTTTCCCTATACGATTCATGCTTCTCAGAAAATTATCAGAATGCTTAGTGCTGTGTCTTACTCACTGTGATGAATGTAGTCAATTCTGTGACATTGCTCTTTTGTAACCTGCAAACAGAAAACAATTCATGATCAGCTGAGTCACCTTTTCATCAAGTAACTTTTACAAGGACATACACATCAAACAGAACAGTAAAATTTCTCAGAAAACCCCACATCCGTGAAGTATTTTCAGTGTACTAAAAACACTTTAATTGTTTCCCACAGACAGATATGAAGCCTTTAAAACAAGAGCAGTTTAAGCCAAACGTTATGTAATCACACTTTTTGTTTGCAACCAGCTGTTTAAATACACATACCCATTTTACCTTTATTAAATCGTGAATGATACAGTACAATGTGTTCCCCTTTGATGTTCACAGGAAGCCAAAGGAATCTTTCTGTTAAAATGCAAAAAGAATTCTAGCCTCGCAGAAATCAATGCGAATTTTCAATTTTGTTTATACGGAACCAGAGTTTCAGACCATTACTGATGCTCTCTAGCATGAGGATTTCAAATTCTCCTTATGGCTAGGAGAATTCAGAAGCATCTCCAGGTCAGTACAAAATCCACTTTTTGAACACTTCTTTGGATTGTTTACTTCCCAGATTTTTTTTTTCCCCTGGGTATATCAAGTTCTTTTAAACACATAGTTCATACACACTTTATAGAAAATAGAAAACAGCATAACAGATGCAACATTTGGAATACAACCACTTTAGGAAAATGTTAGGAATCTGGTATTGCTGGGGTTTTCTAATAATTTTTTTTTAAAGACTCATTGAAATTTTACAGTTTGATCCTTTAGAAGTATCTTCTGTAGCACTAAATATATACTTGCTACACAAAGCTTATAGATGCTCTATCAGCTACATTGATAGACAATTTTAACCAAGCAAATATGTGTAATTGCCTACATATCAAAAATGCTGCGGTAAAACGGCATTTCAGGGTTGGTTTCTTTTGTGGTTTCAGGCATTGATTTTACAGTGAACGCTTTTTAAAAAAAAACAAATATGCAGAAAAATGGGTGCTTTTACTCTAGAATTTTTTCTACAGCATCACGTTGACAGGAGCATAAAGCTGGCCTATCTCACAGTGGCACAGTGAAGAAAACATACTAATAATTTTACACAAACCAACCAAACTTCAGCCATCTACATGAGTAAGAACTTCTTTTACAGACTTAAGTAAGCTAAGTAACAATTAAAATCTAGGTAGATAATTACATCAACAGCAGCCATAGTTTTTTTAAAAGTTACAACCTGTAACTCATGAGCATTAATACCAACAATTGCTTTTTTGTTTATTATGGCCCCTACTGTCAAACTACACTTCTTGGCCTGCCAGGAAAACAATAGGTATTTTTCTCCCGTGTCAATGGACAGACAGGAACGAGCTGTTCCTCATAACAGTCAGTGGCAACATCATCAACGTATACAGGAAAGAAATGACATTTGTTCTCCCAAGGAGAATAAAAACATTGCTGTTTCCCTTCTCTATGCTACCACCATGCTTTGAAAACACCAAAAAACGAACCCCAATCTACTAGACCAGAAAGAGGGAAGTGATGAAAAGAGATATGACACAGTAGCTACGCCATTTAAAAAGTGGGACCAAAGCATCTGAGAGAGGAAAAGCTTAAAAAAGAAAATACGTGTTTTGCAACTCTCTCAACAATCATGCTGGCTGACTAGAACCCTGTACTGTCCCTCACAAAGGGGAAAACAAAGAAAACAAAGTCATATTTAATCTGGTGTGGTATTTACTGTATTAGCTGAAGTTCACGTACTTGCTGCCTGTTATAATTTTGCACCTACGTTCTACTTCTGACTAAAGCTATATCTGTGGCACTACTAAGTTTTGGTTTTGGTATCAGTCCTGAAGGCATTGAATAGCCCACCAAAATCTGAACTTTGGGAAAAATATTAGAAAGTTCAATAGAGTCAAGGACAGCGAAAGCCGCTCTTGAAGTTCCAGCTTGCCATTTGCAAGGAATGATAACCACTGACCCTACCGGCAGGCAGAGCTCACTACGCCGTCACAGGTTCCACAGCCCTCCACACTGCCCAATGAGAAAAGGTTCTCTATAAAAAAGTTACCCAGATCTTTAAGGATTCAGCCACATTGGAAAATACCCTACTTGGTTCCCCAGGGTAGCAACACTTCCAAAAGAGAAGAAAAGACTGGGAGGAAATCTGAAGTAGTAGATTCAGCATGATGCGCTCTGACAATCTGTTGTTCAACATATCTCCTTTACCAGCTGCTGACATCTCCCTCTACTTCATCTGCTCTGACTGGATGCCAGTATGTAAACCAAGGAGTGAGGAAAGTGAAAGGCACTTTCTTCATCTCTTCTCCATCCTTAGTACATGAAAAGGGTCACTACTTGGAAAATCCTCCACAACTTTACTAGAAATGCAAAAAAATGTAAACAAGTAAGTTTCCACAAGAAATCAGACAAGGTACTTAAGAAACCGTAATACAAAAGACCACACAACTGCAAATAAAAACAGATAACAATTCTAAAAACAGGCTTTACTATGGGTCCAATAAAGGTCTTGTTCTGGTTTGAAGTAAAACAGAACCAACTTTCTGTTCAGTAATTTTATTTCTTAGCTAGGCCTCTTAACTCTCCGAAATTAATAGCATGTTGTGTCTAAAGTGGTTCGTTCAGAGTGATAAGACAGTTTGTGCCAAGGAATGGCATGCAGAGAGGCTCTTGCTTATACTTATTGCTATAACAACCAAGGTCAGCTAATTTCGTTATTTGCCCCATTGAAGGGTCGGAAGTGGAAAAGCGTAGAGGGGTCACACCTGCAGGGTAGAGCAGACAGGACAGGTGACCAAAAATTGACAAACAGGAATATTCCATCCCATCTGCCCCGTGCTCAGTATAAAAGCTGAGGGATCAAAGGGTCAACTCTCTTCCTTCAGTGGTTGACATCCAAGGAGGACCCTATCTGTTCATCTGCCTTTGGTCCTGATCCATGGGCTCCTGACTCCATCTGTGGAATCCAGTTCCCACCCGTCGCTGAGTCCAGCCTGAGACTTCCCCAGTGCCTGCCGGTGACATCATCCTGGGAACTTAATACGGTTTTGCATACACTGTATCTATTTCATTATTTTCCTTTTTATTTTATTATTAATATTTCAATAAAGTATTTCAGTTTCTTCTAAACTCATAAATCTCTATCTCTCCTCCTCCTCTACGTGCACGAGAAGCCGGGGGAGAGCATCTGTCACCGGCCATTGGCCAATCTGGCCAAAACCACGACAGGTCTGAATATGTTAAGAATTATTCCCAAAGCAAAAAACTTCAACGTTAGCCATGTGCATAAGCAAAATCACTTTGTACTGTCTGGAGCTCTCTTAAAACATCACACCATACCAATTACTTCAGATAGAAATGTAAAGTGTATTTCAAAGTACATTTGTATTTTCTTAGCTTTCTCTTAATTTAATACCTTCTAAAGTCAGTCTTTAATCTCAAGTGGTGGAATAAATATTTCAGTCCACATTCAAAACTCATAGAAGACCTCAATACCTGCTGCCTGCGTAAGCTTTCAGTCTCCAGTACTCTGATACTCATGTTATTAAAATATGCTGAGTACTAGAGTATGTTCTATGTCCATTCCTACCCTGAATACCTGCATATTTCTGTGAGCTCGAAGTTGAGCACCTTTCCAAAGGCCAGTGAGACTGCGTTGACTGCACCTGAGGGAAGGGGTGAGGTAGGAGGGTTGTCAAGCCTAAGCTTGGAAAAGGCTGAGAGATCATAAAATCAGAGTTTGACACAGATGAGCAGAGGCGTCAGGAAACGTCTGGGAGATGTGAGGGTGAAAAACCAGGAGAGGAAGGCACCAGAAAACATGCAATTGTGCACCACCACCAGCAGGTGCTGGGATACACAAATAGGGTAACTCTAATTATTCACTTATTTTAAACACAGGGGAACTTTGCATTCGCTATTGCCTATACATTTCACCTGTGCACAAGATACACACCTATCACACATTGAATTAGCTTGACTTTACTTTAAAAATTATTTGAAGATTACACACAAAGCAGAACTGAGATTTTCCCCTCTTTCCAACACCTCGTATTTGGTGCTCCCAAGAGCATCAAAAGATGATCATCACTGATGCAATCCCATTATTTCACACTATCTTGGAAAACTGTAAATAATAAAACTGCTTTGCTTGAAAGAAATTACTCTTTACCCTCCAAGTAAATACAGTTGCGCATTTCTTCCTAAAGGAAGTAGCACCCGCTGTAAGGTAATTTTTTGGTTAGCATTTCAATACCTAATTGGACATTTGTATATTTTAAGCAAACACATAGGGAAGTGGTGGAGAAAAAAAAGGTAGAGGACTTCAGTATCACAAAGAACATTAAATAATACAATGTCAGAAAGGCACAGTGGGGGCCCCATGAAACCCACACAATCTGTACCCTATAAGCTTAAAACTGGGCTATTGTATACCCGATGTTTAGGCTGCTTTTATAAAATTTAATTGTAGGAAAACATCTAGCTCATACAATCAAGGGTAAAAATGAAACAGATCTACCACACCACTTGATAGATTCTCAGTCTATAGATCGGGTAGATCCACACTACAATCCCCACTGTGACTATTTAAGTAGTTTTCAGCCAATGTTAAGACAAATTAAACAATGCAACTATCTTCTTAAAGCACACAATACTGTGCAGTTACTTTTCAAGTATTTACTGTTTTTCCCTTCAGCCTGTGAGCCGCTGCACGCTCCTGCCCTACTGCTTTCCGCACGTACTTCACCCAGTCCAAAGCTGGTTCACAATCCTAAGTGAGCTACGCAAACATATTAGCTCCGTAAAGTTTTGTACAAATTTTCAGGAACCAGATTCTGCATCTTCAAAAATTATTCCCTTGCCCATTTATAAATTTTAACTGACAGTAGTTCAGTTTAAAATACTCCTTTTCTCCTTCTCATCCCATTGCTTCTTGTTACAACTCCTTCTAAGCAAACCCTCTATTCTGACACTATCAAAATCAGTCCGAACGGACTGGTCACGCGCTGAGGAGTTCAGTAACACTGCTCTTGAACAGCCAGCTGTAACAGAGACCGAGATGTACCCCAGTAAAGCAACTAGTCTATTTACACACACAGACATCTTCCAACAGATGAACTCACCTCACTTGTCACCCCGCTGAGCAGGGGCAGGGGCAGCACCCTCTCAGCACAACACTGAACACAGCACCACAGAAAATGGTATCAATTAATGGAAGCTGTACTGACTCTAAATCGTTTTAAACTTAATAGCTATTAAGAAAAGCAAGAATTTTGATCATTACAACCAGGATCAAGTAGATGGCCCAAATAAAGATAAGTATTCAGACAGAAATAACAGCACGTCCTTTTGATAGCTGTGGAGTTTCATTACCTCAGTACTTCATAGCTGCCTATCACACATTTCTACCATTCACTTTAGAACACAGTGACAGGTCCAGCTCCATCACCAGCACGTATCAGCTAAAAACTCCAGGCATACCTATCGTGGCAAATGTGATTCTGATAGTTACTCCCTCTGGAGTCCAGCCTCATGTTTGCTGAGGAGCGGCTGAGGGAGCTGGGGGTGCTCAGCCTGGAGAAGAGGAGGCTGAGGGGAGACCTTCTCGCTCTCTAGAACTCCCTGAAAGGAGGGTGGAGCAACATGGGGGTCGGGCTCTGCTCCCAAGGAACGGGCCATGGGACAAGAGGAAACGGCCTCAAGTTGCTCCAGGGGAGGTTTAGATTGGGTATTAGGAAAAATTTCTTCACTGAAAGGGTTATCAACCAATGGAACAGGTTGCCCAGGGCAGTGGTGGAGTCACCATCCCCCGAGGTATTTAAAAGCTGGGTAGATGTGGTGCTGAGGGAGATGATTTAGTGATGGACTTCTCAATGTTAGGTTGATGGTTGGACTCTACGATCTTGAACGTCTTTTCCAACCTAGACAATTCTATGATTCTATGATCTACTTTTATAAATAGTATGTTCCTTACATATTTCAGTATTTTTATGCTCCCTGATTAAAAGCACACAGACTGGTTTTGCCCCAGCATCTAAAGTACAGAATAAACAGGTGCCTTAGGTATACAAATACTGGGAAGAAAACTAAGCTAAAACGCAACAGGGAAGATATGATTTGGCATGAACTTCAGGAAGTTACCCAACACAAACGCCTCTGTACAATTAACAGAAAAAAAGGACCAAAGAATATTGTTTCAGACTAAATATTCTCTTCCATGACACAAGTGCACATACACGCAAACATGGAAACCTCAGGATTTACCGTTTAATTGTGTAATAACAGAAGTCCTTGCAACTAGTTTCTTCTCCCTTTTAGTACTTAGTTATTCCACTAATAAAGCCCAAGAGAAAAGCATTTTACTGTTTTATTTTTTAGATTTATTTTCAGAACCGGTTATTACAAAGTGTAAAACTGTACCTTCAGTTAAAAAGTATCCTTAAATGCAAACAAAATCCTAACGCAGTTTGAAAATAAAGGCCAGAAACAGCTGATATTCTGCTCGCAATGCAGGTAAGTGGAAGGGGAATATTTAGAAGAACAGAAACTGTAGTGTGTCTGGAAGAGGAGACTGTAAACTTTCTTTTTTACTGTGTATTTCCCAGTATCAACGCAGCACAAAGTGCTGGGTTTCATCATGCGCACTGCAGTGCTCATTGTGCTAGAGACACACAGGTGTAGTAATTGCTTCTTGTTGCAAGAATGGGACAGTTAATGTGGACCAGAAATACTATATTGTTTTTTATTTTCACATTTCATTAACTGTGCAACGTTAATGTAACCTAGTTTTTTTTTCCTGCACTATTTCCTTATTGTGTACAAAGTAAAGAAAAAGGAAGTTTCCTGTGCTTAATATTAGCATATAAATGGAGCTAACTGAGGTTTGACTTAAGTGGGAAGACAGGGTGGGGTGAATTCCCACCGTTGTTACTGTTATCACTTTGGAGGTAGTTTTTTAAGCAAGACTAGAATAACTGGTTTGCATTCTGGCAATGGCATCTTCTCAATTAAATCGAAACATAGAATTTGAACACACTGCAGAATGCAGCAAAACCCACCATTTTCTTAAAGCTGTGATGCAACACATTTCTTTTCTTGACTGCAATTTGCTTCTTTCTCCAATGCAAACATATTACTACAGATATGCACGTCTCTTAAAAACTGACTTGGTGCCCTTTTTAATTATATTGCAAACAAAGGTTGAAAGAACATGAGTTTTCAAGTTACATTCTTCCTGGTTTTCATTCGTAATTCAGGACTTGCCTGCTCTGGAAGTTTACTGTGATGGGAAAGCTAACAAAGTTATGGCATTATAAAAGATGGAAAAAGTGAGATTAAGGAAACTTTGTCAAAGTCTCAACTTCTGTTAAAATTTGTAACTAGTGTTTCTTGAAAACCCAGTAGAAAGAATGTTTGATAAAATGGGGGCACTTGTGTCCTAAAACTTACATAAATATTTGAAAAAACTGAAGCAAGTTTATCTATGCAAGACAAAATACGCCATTACCAATACCTTTAAAAATCTGAGCAGAAAAGTAATTAATACCCACTAAAGACTAACACATGACAATCTGCTTCCTGGAAAATGCTTCTACCTGAGCAGTCATAACAAAAGGAAAGAGAAGTCACAGGAAAGTAAGGTGATTAAAAAAAACACACACATATTTTTATAAATATTTTTCAAGTCTTTTACCTCCTTTGATGAACTAACGTGTGGAGCACCAACAATCCAAAATATGGATTTAGAACAAAAGATCGACCAAAAAAATCTCCACTGTGACAGTACAGTTAATAAATATATGATATGCAAATATCATATTTGTGCAAATATATGCTATCATTTCAGAAAAATTTTAACCTACCAAGGCAAAATTATCCCTTATGATTTTGGAAGCTGATAATTCAACTAAACTTCAGCATTTCAGCACCAGTTTTCAGCAACATGGATATTAGTGCTAGCAAAGACTGGGCATCAATCAGTATGAGGAATATTTAAGTCCGAAAAATCAAATGCTTTCCCTAGAGTTTGGGTTCTGTGTTTAATTACTTTTAAAATATTTAGGTAGCTGGGTTTTGGCTGCTGGCAATTATTCCCCCATCCCCTTCTATAAACCAGTGTACTAAAAGATCACACGACTGGAAAAGACTTCCTGAACCAGATCTACTTCCTTCCTATCCCACATCATGCAATCCTTCTCATAATAGATCAAATGTCATCTTAAAATTTGGCTTCCTTCTTCCATCTTTACATTCCTCAAGATTTCAGCCTAAACTTACCATTTTTTTTGAATCCTACAATTTTTGTGTTCTTTAGTTTTTCTTGGAGTTTGTGGCAAGAATACTGGAAAGCTCTCAGTTTTTAATTTTATTAAACTAAATCAGTTTAAGTTCTTTCAAATCCTTCCGTAAGTCTCCAAATTACCCTCAGAATCCTAGTGTATGTTCTTCTCAACTATTTTAGTTTCAAGTTTCTTGAATATGAATAATCCTTCTGGAACAAAACAGAAATACACTGTATTCCAGATAAGGCCTTATCAGGAACTTCCCAATGCAACACTGATGTAAGAAAATCATTAAAGCCACTGCACAAAAAGCCTTCCATGCAAAGACGTCACATTCATGTATTGGCCAGAATAGATACAGCAGCCACAGGCCCCTCTGCTGCCACCAGGACTGTTTACTGGTACAGCTCCTTACAGCTCTTGCTGTCCTTTCTAAACAGGAACAATGCTGGGGGCGTGAAAAAAACCTGCCTTCAATATTATCAAGTTGCACTGGGTCTCTTAATTTTAGCTTAAGACCAAAAATTTCTTTAAGACTTTCCTGTTCCTTCCACTCATTCGCAATTGTACAGTCCTCATTACATTAAGCGTTTGAAAGGAGAAAAACAAATGTAACTTCTATTCCCCCAGAAAGGCCTGCTTTCTCACAATGTTATTTTATCAGTGCTTAAAGAACTAACCATTCTTCACCTCCATTAGACAAAATTCTACAAGAGGTGGGAAATAAATGCCTTTACCCACATCTTGCCTTTGTAAAAATAGAATGAAGGTAAGAAATGTTAATTCAGTTTCAGTGTACTAAGAAATCACCTTTCAAGCAGCAGAAAATGGGAGATTATGACATTTTAATGACAAATTTCCTAAACTCAAGACAATACATTCTTACTGTGAGTATGCTAGCACTTCTTTATGAAAGCAGAAGCTACACAAACCCTGTGATCAACTGCAGTCCCTGTTTTCTTCAGCGGACAAACTACACCTCTCTGTTGTAGAGGAAATACAGGAGTTAGTCAGCTGCTGGAAGACTGCCCAAAACACAAGACTAAGGTTTCTAGCCCACAGTTCCTCTTTATTCTTTTATTCAAGTAACTTGATCTGTGCACCTGGAGATCTCTCATATTCAATTCTCTGCATATAGGGATCCACTTACACAGAATCATAGGATCGTTTAGGTTCAAAAGACCTTTAAGGTCATCGAGTCCAACCGTGAACTTAACGCTGCCATGTCCACCACTAAAGCATGTCCCTCACTAAACCATGTCCCTCAGCACCACATCTGCATGTTAATCCAGGGATGGTGACTCCACCACTTCCCTGGGCAGCCTGTTCCAATGGTTGATAACCCTTTCAGTGAAGAAATTTTTCCTAATATCCAAACTAAACTTAAACCTCCCCTGGTGCAAGACTGCCTGATCATGATCAAGTAAACACCTTCTAGACACAGCCCTTATTATTCTCTGTATTGCTATCCTTGCCCTAAGTCTCCATTAATTTAAACTTGCTTTTTTGACCATTTTCAAGTATTTTAAAAATATTATTAATTCTCATACTAGCACAATTACACATTATTTGATTTTCAAATGCTGAAAATCTCTATATACACTGTGTGAAGAACAAAGCGGATCCTCCTTTGTGCTTATTTCTCTTCCAGAGTAACATGCCTCAAAAGCTTAATTACCGATCTGAGGCTTTATTTAGTTCGTAGTACTAAAAAAAAGAACTTTTTGCACTTTTCAGATAAAAGCTGTCTGTGAAGCACGCCAGTTTTGTAGCATCATTATCCTCTCACTGAAACAGAATTCAAGCTAAAAAGTGAAAAAAGCTCAAAATGCTGAGGTATGGGTTTTTTTATTCACATTGCTCACCATTTCACACAGCTTGGCAAGGTGAGATTCCTAGACTCAGCTACTAAGAAAACAAAAATAATCCTTTAGAAGAAACAAAAGCTGCGTGGATGGTCAAAACTCTGTCAACACATCAGACACTGTCAGGCCATGAACCTTTCCACATCAGGACCTTTCACTGCTATGATGGATGAAAGCAACGATGTCAGCAACGACAAGGTCTACATCACAATTAAGTATTTTGATCAAGATTCAAGACTTGTGAAGAAACAATCTTTTGGCAAAACTTGTCTAAAAGTGATGAAAGGTTTTTACATCACCTAATTAGTTTTCATCGACTCCCACACTCTACAGACAGGATAGAATTTTTCTCTGACTCAGCACTCAACAGGGACCAGCAAGCACAGTTACGACTAAGATGTGTCGGCCGTTCTACACAACCTCCCCAGTGTGTCACTTCCATACATTCGATAAACAAGAATGATGTCAAGGCCCTTCTCTTACAAGTGGAGACAGGCTGATTAACAACTCTACCACGCTGGTATGAACTGAAGAAAGGAATGCTGCCAGTAAAAACACAATACCATTCCTCTTCCTGCTATCATCATCAGTGGAAGATGAAGGAAAATTGTGAAAAGAATTAAGTTTTCCTTCTAGCGAAGGAAGCGCCATGTCATCCTTAAACATCCACTTTGAGCTCAACAACAAGAGAAAGTCTGAGTATTAATGCATTAAGAGGGACCTTATCATCATCCTCTGTTTAAAGATGACCACTACCCTGAGACTCTATATTTGCTCTACAGGGTTGTAAGCTCCAGCAAACAAGGAGAGCGCAGGAAGATGTGACTTCACGCTGCTCCCGTCTGACAAAGAGACAGTAATTGTTTTGCATATTGCCCCATTAGTCAGAAACCCCAGTCACAAACAAAACTTCACTGCATTTTGCATGATTCAGGGAAACACGCACAGTATTAGAAAAGCAATGATCACACAGACACAAACATAGCTGGGGAAGAGAAGGAAAAGATGGATGAAAAAGCCAGTCAAGGGAAGAGAATAAGGAAAATACAAATCTACGAGAAAGGGCGAAAGGCTTTTTTTTTTTTTTTAAATAAATAAATTAGGTTACTTAAATGAAAAACAAAAATGTGATGCAGGTGAAAAAGGGAAAAAGCATACAGAAGTGAAGTGACAACTCTTTGCACTATTATTATAGTTATTGGAACTGTGAACACAAATGGTTTGAAGTTCGTTTAATTTTTGCAAATTCTGACCACTGATACAGGTACCTTTATTAGGCACGTGCTTGCTATCACAGCCAGCACAAAGTTGAGACATAATATTTAAAATGTCATTAAGTCACTTTTATTAAGTCTCCCAGCCCTGAAATCTCCTGATAACATATGGTTAGATGAGGTGAGAAATACAGATTTGATTCCCAATTAAATTATCTCAAGTACACAAGCAAATATCAAGAGTCCTATTCTGAAAACTGTAACAAGCAGCTACTTCTTTCCATGTAAAGATCTTATTCCCAGGTCCTTAACAAAGTAGTTTGATGTCTAGAATTTGAAATTTCGGCTCCCTCTGATATGACAAAACAGAAACAGCCTGTATCTTCTCTAGCAAAAGCAATTACCAGCTGCAAGATAAAGCACTTTAACCAAATGAAATTGGAAATTAACTGGTTATCAAGTATAGCTACATTTAAACATCCTTTGCATCAGATCTTGTCTCTCTGTATTTTCACATCAATGACAAAAATATTGCCCTGCCTGTTAGCAAAACCAATCGATCCAACTTGTAACAACAAAAAAAAAAATTCTCTCTCTCTCCCTTCATATATATATATACACACACACACGTATATGTATAATCTCCTATACTTAAAAATTAACCAGACAGGGAAATAAAGAGAAATTCTTATATTTATGATTTCCTGACACATATAGTTTCCTAACAAATATGTATCTCACTGAATCGTACATAGAATGGTTTGTGTTGGAAGGGACCTTAAAGTCCCCCCAGTGCCAGCCCCTGCCCTGGGCAGGGACACCTCCCACCAGCCCAGGTTGCTCCAAGCCCCGGCCAACCCGGCCTTGAACCCCTCCAGGGATGGGGCAGCCACAGCTTCTCTGGGCAACTTGGGCCAGGGGCTCACCGCCCTCACAGCAAAGGATTTCTTCCTGAGATCTAATCTAAATCTACCCTACCAATCACCTGCCATTTCATGCCCGAGATATCACGGGATAAAAAGACCACCCATATTGCGTGGCACTGAAGATTTAATTTAGACCCAATGCAGTAGTATTTTTCAGGCAGAAACAGAGGTACTTCTTACAGTTACTTGCAACTGTCCTCTTGATGTGTGATACACATAAAAACCCACCATTTTCCAGATTAAATACACAAGAAATAATATGACCTGATAGGACATAACATATTTTCATAAAACAGAAGTCACAAATATAACTTTGGGGGAAAAAATTGCGTGCAATGTATTTGAAAGCTTATTTGACAGAGGACTACTGGAACCCAAGAACAAAATCTCTTCCAGAAAAAGCAATCTTATATAATGCTAAAATCATACCATTTACTATGTATCAGTACATGTATTTTATAGGCCCATCAGAAAAAAAACAAGAATAGGTTTAACAATAGCATTATAGAAATGCAGACAGCTTTTACCTACAAATATATATTAACAAACAACAATAATCTATTGTAATTCTAATTCACTCCTCCCCAAAATAACACGATCTTCTTTAAGCACAAATACGTAACATTTCTAAGGCACCGAAATATTCTGCTCGCAGAGGCCAACAGTTTCTATCTATCCACAAACCAAGTCAGCACAATACAACACTCATCCACACACCCCCATACCCTTCAGCCAGCCAAACAACTACAGTTTACAGCGCTTGCTTTTTCTTCCGAGGTAACAATCCTAAACTCCTGCACTGACACCTGTCATGCAAAAAGGATCACAGTAACACTTACTTTATGTATCACATAGTCCTTAGACAGTAACATCACATGCCCTGTTCTGTATTTCACAATGTATATTCTTCAATTCTGTCCTTGAGAACCACATAGTCTGCTGCTTTTATGCTACAATAGAAGAAGCACTATTAAAATCCGAGTTACGTAGCCTTGTATTGGGAGATGCCATTAGCAAATACCTAGTAACAGAAGATAAATAGCAGCAATACATAAGAAAAATATATCAGGATATGAAGAAAGCGTGATATTAAAATACCTCATTTGTGATTCAAATATTGCATCTCCACTCTCATTTAATAGTGTTTACTAAAATACTTGATTTAAATTCAAAATCTTGTAGTACACCTTATTGGTTTACACAGAATAATAGGATCATCTAGGTTGGAAAAGACGTTCCACTACATTTAGACTGGAACACCGCTCTTATTAATCACAGTGAAAATTACAAGACAACGAATCAGACTGTATGGTTCCTAGTTACTTGTACAGTGAAGGTAGCATTACTTTTCAAATCAACCAACAAAAGATGTAAAAATGGATTTTGTTATTACTGACAGATACATCTTTTTTTTTTTTTAAAGTATTTTAGTTTCTGAAGTTTACTACCTTACCAAAAAAAGGCACTGAAGTTTGTAAGCTAACTTTAGCACGGCAAAGAACAAAGGAAAACACTGATTCTCCTAATTTTCAAAATCATGGTTTGTTTACATATTATCCCTTATGTCTTCATATTTGTAGAAATGGAGAAGGATTAGTAAAAGGTGGACTTACAATCATAAAAAGAGAAACTAGTGGACATATTTAAAACAGTGATTTTTAAGTAACATGTAACACTTTGGGAACAATAAAAGGCTCCAAATTGGTCAATGTGCAAATAATCCTATCAAAGGCGATATAAAAGACTGCGTCACAGAACACAATAGTACTAATGGACATCTTCAGTTGTTTATCCCTCAACTGTCAAGATGCGTGACATGAGCCGTATGACAGACACACCTAGTTGATTTATTGTCTCACACGGTAAGTACAGGTGTAAGACATGTCACCTGAAAAAAAAAAAAAGCAGCACACTGGCGGGTGAAGTCTGTTCCATAGAGTTTCCTGAACTCGGAACTCTGCTACAGAAAGTTCATTTCCCTGAAGCTAAAAGGCAAAGCAGACCCTCCAGCTGAGACTACCACACAGAATTCCAGGATAGAGATGTTACTTTGCTCCCTGCCAGTATGCAAAATATCAGCACTGAGAAACCCAATAAGCAGACTCAAGACAGGAGTCAGATGAATAAGCCTTACACACTACAGGAGCATTGGCAGATATGCAAGAACCATATTCCTATTAAGAGGAAAATATTTTCCTTCTCTCAAAGAGAAGAAAAGTACTGTTTTAACTTATGCCAATGGTGTCATTTATTCCATGGCTCTACTAAGGAAAAAAGCAGGTACAAGTGATTTACATTTAGTTGGACTTGGTAATTATTTTATTATAAGCTTAGTAGCAAGTTCTTCAGTTCTGTCTTTGATGGATTACTGCATGTGCTCACATTGCCAAGTTCTCCCTTAGCCAAAAGCAGAGGGCAGAGGGAGAAGGGTTGATTTTTCTTTTATTAAAATTAGCTCCTTTGTTTTTCCCTGAAAAGCGACAATTATTTCCACTCAACTTTATCTGTGCCAAAACAAAATAAACAACTTTGTTGTCTGTAGCTCCATTCTGAGGAAAAGCAACAAAAAGAAGTTTAACCTATAATGCTTAGGTTTCACAGTACTCACTCACAGAGTTACTAAAATCACTAGTGTCGATGTTCTCCCATGACGTGACACAACAGCAGGACAAGAAAACCCATTTTGTATTTTCCACATTTGTCCGTTTCCTTAAGGCACACTTCTGTGAAGTCCTCCTCTCCCAGGACATAGTGGATGGACTGTAAAAACAGTCTAAACTAATAAATAACAGAACAACTAAAAGTTATCTTTTTAAAGATCACATTGGGTATTGACTGTATTTTAATCCTCATGCATCTCATTCCAATGAGACTTAAAGACATTGGAATTTTAGTATACATTACTTCAAGACTGCAGCAACATTCTACTCTTCTGGTCAAAATTTAGGACTCTGCATGTGCTCCTAGTATCATTCAGACACAAGATCATTCAAACAATTCACCAAAACATCCTATAATATAAAAGAAGTGACACAACGAATCACAGAGTGGTTGAGACTGAAAGGGAGGCCATCTTGTCAAACTCTCTTGCTCAAGCAGAGTCGCCCAGGACCGTGTCCAGACAAGTCTGGAGTATCTCCAAGAATGAAGACCCCACAGCCTCTCTGGACAACCTGTGACAGCTCTCAGTCATCCTCGTGGCGACAAAGCTTTCCCTCATGTTTCGGGGGAACCTCCTGTGTTCCAGTGTGTGCCCTTCACCTCTTGTCCTGTCACTGCACCTCTGCAAAGTGCCTGGCTCCCTTGCGTGGCACCCTCCCTCCATGTGTTTATACACATTGGTGAGATTCCTCGGAGTCTTCTCCCCTCCATGCTCTATCAGTCTGTCCTCACAGGAGAGGTGCCCCAGACCCTATCAAGATGGTAATGGCCATGTACTGGACTCACTTCAGTGGCTCCATCTCTCCCCCATACTTAAGAGCTCAGAACCAGACACAGAACTCTACACTTCTGACAAATTTCACCTCTGTCCTTCAGCATGTACTTAGCTGTGTTTCAAACAGTGACAACGCATAAAAAATTCTGGTAACAACTTATGAATTACAATAAATCTTATGCCATGAAGAATTACGATAACCAGTTCAAGGAAACAGAAACTGCATACAGGTGTTTCTCTGGAAACACTGGAAAACAGTTCTGTGACACCAATGAACAAAAAAACATTGACATTGTTGCAGCACCAAAACAACAGACTACTAGATGTCACTGGAAGCTGCAAGTATAAAGCAAGCTAGCCATTTAACCTCTTACTAGTTAAAAGAAAATTGAGAATTAGGTAGGAGTAATGGACTCTGCTGCCAGGAGCGCCCATGTTTTTTCTATACTCCCCCTTCTCTTTCCTAGGAGCCAAGTCTTGCCGAAGTGATGATGTAAATCTGGGCCACGTATGGGGTGGGGGGGAGGAGAAAAGAAAAAAAAAAAGGGTGAATTATATACACACAGTAAAGAGTCTAAAAATAAGGAACTATTAGTAGTCGTAATTTTTTTACTTGAAACCATTCATATATATTAAACTCATTATCCTGGCATCGTTCTAGTACAATAGCAATGGCATGGCCTCTGATGTTGATGGTAAGCAAACAACAGCATGGATTACAGCATGCCAGAAAAGTATGGCTTTGTGTTTCAAATTATTTTCCTTCTGCTTCCCTACTCCTTCTGGGCAAAAATAAGCTTGTAAGTACTTTCTTCTGGTCTGTGAGTTTTCAGTTTCAGAATAAGAACACAGTTTTGACTCAGGTTTCTGCTAAGATGAAGGTTGACAAGATAACTTATGAGCCTATAGAAGAAAGCTGTCTGCCCAGTGACTGAAAGAGAAAATACTGTAAAGAAAGGGCACCAAAACCTGAGTGGAAGGGACCATACAGGTCACAATGGTGCAGAAGGCCACAAGCTAGCTGAATTCCAAATACCTCAAGTGTTTCTTGCTAGAATATCCTTGTCTTTTTATTTCTTAAAGGCTGGAGCTTGAGCTAAAGAATGAAACTTCCACCACTGCTTAGCACTAATTTAACTCTGCTACTAATGAAGCCCAAAGCACTTCTTGCAAGAGTATCAATAGAAATACTAAGCATTTTTTAAATACTGCCCTAAGTATCAATCAATATCTGAGTATCTCAGACAAAAAAACATGAAATCAAATTAGTAATAATCCACTCTGGAATACCTTTATTAATATACTACTGTTTATTTAGAAGGATTTTATTTATTCTAAAACTTAACACACTTGCTTTCAGTTTGTGATCTACAGACCCCTGGTAACCTGAACCCTGACTGCTTCTTGATGGCCCATTAAAAAAAACAGGTAAGCAAGCAAAAGGGAAGTTGAAAATTAATCATTCAGAGACCACACTCTTTAAAAGATGTAATTTCTGATTATTTCATTGGTTGCTATATGCAAAATGTTCCATAAAAAAAACGAACTTAAATGTCTTGTTTAAAAACAAAGCTTCAAGTTCAGTAAAAATTGTAGTCTTACACTTTTGCTGTTCAAAATTAGTTAAATTTATACTGGTCTAATGGCACCATGAGCCAGCAATGTGCCCTCGTGGCCAAGAAGGCCAATGGCATCCTGGGGGGCATCAAGAAGAGTATGGCCAGCAGGTGGAGGGAGGTCATCCTCCCCCTCTACTCTGCCTTGGTGAGGCCGCACCTGGAGTACTGTGTCCAGTTCTGGGCTCCCCGGTTCAAGAGGGACAGGGAACTGCTGGAAAGGGTGCAGCAAAGGGCTACCAAGATGATGAGGGGACTGGAACACCTCTCTTACGAAGAAAGACTGAGGGATTTGGGTCTCTTCAGTCTGGAAAAAAGACAGCTGAGGGGGGGACCTTATCAACCCTTATAAATACTTAAAGGGTGGGTGTCAGGAGGATGGGAACAGGCTCTTTTCAGTGGTGCCCTGCGACAGGACAAGAGGTAATGGGCACAAACTGGAGCATAGGAAGTTCCACCTAAACACGAGGAGGAACTTTCCTGTGAGGGTGGCAGAGCACTGGCACAGGCTGCCCAGAGAGGTGGTGGAGTCTCTGTCTCTGGAGACATTCAAAACCCTCCTGGACGCGTGCCTGTGTAACCTGCTCTGGGTGACCCTGCTCTGGCCGAGGGATTGGAGTAGATGATCTCCAGAGGTCCCTTTCCAACCCTACGATTCTAACTTCTGTTAGCTGAGTCAAAACATACTGAAACCTGTTTTTCAGCAATGATGACTTCTTTTCTAACATCAGCAGAAGTTAATTATTACCACATGCATGAATCAGTGTGATTTATATTACAATAAAGCAGCCATTTGTGCAGGCTTTTTAATATCTGACAAACAGGTCTAACTCTTGCTAGTCTGGTTTACAGTATGGAAGTGAATCAGGTATGATCTACTGCATCACTGAAATCCAATCCACAATACTAAAAAAAAAAAAAAAAAAAGCCCAAACCACAAAAAACCCACCCTTCACTCGCGTTAAAAAAATAGCCATGACTATACTTTTTAAAACCCTGTGGTTTTCACTTACATTTGACCAACAAAAAATTGCCAAGTCCTACTTTCATTGATGAAACCGCAATCAGCTGTCCACAAGCTGACAGTGCACACAATCCATTTCACAGACACTGTTAAGCACACAGACTTCGGTTCTGAAAAATCCCCAATTAAAATTAAAGTTCTGGAAAACTGTGTAATATGTGCATGCATTTCATAAAGGCAAGTGTTCGTTTCACACATCAATGCAAATGTTTGTTCTCTCATGTAATACTGGAATGAAAAGATAACAACAAATTAACATGACTTGCATATCCGCACCCCCAGTAAGAAATACTTACATGTGCACATGGGAATGATTCTAAGGTATTTTCACTGACAGAAAAAAATCGCATTGCTTATTGCTTGTAGTTACACACGTAAACATTGTTCTATTCACGTTACTCAAAAGTGACTAAGGATTTCAAAATAATATAATACCAAATTTATTCTGAAAACATAACTTTGATCCAAAAAGTAAACTTTAGTATCCAGTATCCACGTTCTATTATGCACACAAAGCAAAAGCTTTTTATTACAGGTCTCCTTATATGCAGGCTACTTTTGAGGTGGCAGAAAAAAAACTCCTGTGAGCAGCGTTCCTATGATAGTCCTTTACATCTTCCTACTGCCATAAAGCAGATCCTCTGCAGGAAATATAAGCCCATTGCAACAACCCACTTGGCAAGGACAGTGGTGCCAGTGGAGACACACTTGCTGCGCACATGCTGAGGAATCAGAGAATGGCTTGGGGCAGGGCTGAAGTAACGCTAAAACTGCCTACCATTTCCTCAACTGGCAGGTCTAACCTGGGCATCTTCTTCAATACAGTGATTCTTTTCACAAAGCTGTAGAACTTTACCTTTGAATGCCTAGCCTATTTTCAATTATGGCTGAAAATGAATGGCAAACAAGTTACTGCATGGAACAGGCAGGCACATGGACAAACAGCGTGGTCGTAAAATTTTACCTGTGTTGACAACAGGTACTTGGAAGGGAGAGAGCCTACAAAGGAACTCCTGCGTAAGTAGGAATAACCAGAAGCATTATAGAAACAGTTGAGTTTTATCAGAAATTATCTGCTACATTTCATAAACAGCACTTGAGTTCAATCTCTGTTTGTTATAAAGTGTGTAAAGACAAGTTAATCTGCAGCTCCAAGGCTAACAAATTTCTGGATCCACAATAAATATTTAAGGATTCTCAAAAATCTACATTCTGTAGAATCAGTATTCAAAAGCGTGTTTCATTTTTTAACTAATGCCAGCAGCTTTTTAATTGGGATAGTACCCACATCATTAAGAACCACAATGTGAATACTGTACATGCACCAAAGCCAAACTTTAAAGTACAAAACGCTACCATATTCAAAACAGCATCATATTCACCAGATCAGTGGCCACATATAATACTTTCTTTCTTTCTCTGACGATTGCATCTAGAAAAGGTAGTCATGTTTAAAAAACAAAACGAAAAAACACTCAAACTGAAAAAAAACAGCCTAAATTTTTTACAACCTACATTCTGACTACTGTATTTCACTGTAGCAGGGTATTTTTCATAGCAAAGAAAATATCAGTTAATGAAATGAGAAGAATGTTGAAATCTGGTAAAAAAAAATTTCATGAGAAAAAGTGTACATTATTATGTTTTGAATACAAAAACCCGCAAATTATGAAAGGTATTACAAGAGCATTAATGTTGCTACTGAAACAACAAAAAGAGCCCAGCCACTGACCAATTTAAGGCTGAGATTCTGCAAAACAATTTTACATGCTTAGCTCCTTTTAGTGTCAGTAGGTCAATGCCTTTATGTGAACCCAGGCGCACACTTAAATCTATTCAGGATTAGGATGCATTGATTTAATCTAACTGCATCTGAGTTATGACACGTGCCTTACATCTGACGGTAAGCTTGTGTAGGGGGGTCACCTGACATCTATATACTGCTTAAGTTTTCTTCTAGAAGATGCAGGCCGCAGTTCAAGGAATACAGATGACAACTAAGCAAGCACATTCATATCACATGTAATCATAGAATCATCTAGGTCGGAAAAGACGTTCAAGATCGTAGAGTCCAACCATCAACCTAACATTGATAAGTCCATCACTAAATCATCTCCCTCAGCACCACATCTACCCGGCTTTTAAATACCTCGGGGGATGGTGACTCCACCACTGCCCTGGGCAGCCTGTTCCATTGGTTGGTAACCCTTTCCGTGAAGAAATTCTTCCTAACACCCAAACTAAACTTAAACCTCCCCTGGAGCAACTTGAGGCCATTTCCTCTTGTCCTATTGCCTGTTCCCTGGGAGAAGAGCCCGACCCCCACATTGCTCCACCCTCCTTTCAGGGAGTTCTAGAGAGCGAGAAGGTCTCCCCTCAGCCTCCTCTTCTCCAGGCTGAGCACCCCCAGCTCCCTCAGCCGCGCCTCACAAGACTCCTGCTCCAGACCCCTCACCAGCTCCGTCACCCTTCTCTGGACACACTCCAGCACCTCAATGTCTGTCTTGGCATGAGGGGCCCAAAACTGGACACAGCACTCAAGGTGAGGCCTCACCAGTGCCGAATACAGGGGGACGATCACTGCCCCGGTCCTGCTGGCCACACTATGGATGATACAGGCCAGGATCCTGTTGGCCACCTGGGCACACTGCCGGCTCATATTCAGCCAGCTGTTGACCAACACCCCCAGGTCCTTTTCCACCAGGCAGCCTTCTAGCCACTCTGCCCCAGCCTGGAGCGTCCATGGGGTTGTTTTGACCCAAATGCAGGACCCGGCACTTGGCCTTGGTGAACCTCAGACCATTGCCTCAAACCATTAATCCAGCCTGTCCACATCCCTCTGTAGAGCCTTCCTACCCTCCAGGAAATCAGGTAACCTTGTCAGAGATCAGGTTTGTCAAACAGGACCTGCCTTTCATAAATCCATGCTGACTGGGCCTGATCATCCGGTTGCCCTGTACATGCCATGTGTTGGCACTCAACATGATTTGCTCCATAATCTTCCTCAGGCCTGTAGTTCCCTGGATCCTCCTTCTGGCCCCTTTTCTAGACGGGTGACACATTTGCTAACCTCCAGTGAACTGGGACCTCCCCAGTTAGCCAGTACTGCTGATGAATGACAGAAAGTGGCTTGGTGAGCACACCTGCATCACAGTACCCTTGGGTGGATCCCATCTGGCCCCAGAGACTTGCGTGTGTCTAAGTGGCATGGCAGTTCACTAACCATTTCTCCTTCGATTACGGGGCCTTCATCTTGTTCTTTGTCTCCCAGCACAAGGGACTGGGAACTCAGGGAACAACTGGTCTTACTGTGAGTGGAGAATGGATTGAGAGCAGCCCTGAGAAGGACTTGAGGGTGTTGGCAGATAAGAAGCTCAGCGTGAGCTGGCAATGTGTGCTGGCAGCCCAGAAAGCTCCCCATACCCTGGGCTGCATCCACAGCAGCGTGGGCAGCAAGGTGAGGGGGGGCGATTCTGCCCCTCTGCTCCACTCTGGGGAGACCCCCGATGCAGTGCTGCCTCCAGCTCTGGGGCCACCAACATGGAGCTGTTAGAGCGGGGCCAGGGGAAGACACAAAGATGCTCTGAGGTCTAGAGCCCCTCTACTGTGAGAACAGGCTGAGAGAGCCGGGGATGTTCAGCGTGGAGAAGAGAAGGCTCCAGGGAGACCTTCGAGCCTCTTCCAGGCCCTCAAGGGGCTCCAGGAAGGCTGGGGAGGGATTCTTGATCAGCCAAGGGAGCAACAGGATGAGGAGTAATGGTTTTAAACTGAAAGAGGGGAGATGTAGATTAGATATCAGGAAGAAATTCTTTACTCTGAGGCTGGTCAGACACTGTCCCAGGTTGGCTAGAGAAGCTGTGGTTGCCCCATCCCTGGAGATGTTCAAGGCCAGTTTGGATGGAGCTTTGAAGCAACCTGGTCTAGTGGGAGGTGTCCCTGCCCAGAGCAGGGCGGTGGGACTGAATGATCTTTAACGTCTCTTCCAAGTCTAATCATTCTATGATTTTATGATTAAGTACCACAGTCTTTTCCTAATCCTTTGTCACTATGTTTCCCCCTGCATCCAATAGAGGATAGAGAGTTCCTTTAGCCCTCCTTTTGTTGCTCCTTTTGTATTTAGAGAAACATTTTTAATTGTCTTTTACAGCAGTAGCCCAACTAAGTTCTAGCTGGGCTTTGGCCCTTCTGATTTTCTCCCGGCATAACCTCACAACATCCTTGTCCTCCTGAGTTGCCTGCCCCTTCTTCCAAAGGCCATAAACTCTCTTGCCCCTCACACCCCCAAGCTTCAACCAAAGCCCTCTGTGTTCAGCCCAGCCAGTCTTCCCCGCCGGCTCGTCTTTGAGCACAGAAGGACAGCCTGCTCCTAAGCCTTGAAGGTTTCCTTCTTGAAGAATGCCCAGCCTTCCTGGACTCCCTTACCCTTCAAGACTGCCTCCCAAGGGGCTCTTGTCAACCAGGCTCCCGAACAGGCCAAAGTCTGCCCTCCAGAAGTCCAAGGCAGCAGTTCTGCTGTCCCCGCTTCTCACTTCTCTGAGAATTGAAAACCATCATTGCATGATCGCTGTGCCCAAGACAGCCTCCAACATCACATCACCCACAAGTCCTTCTCTGTTTGCAAACAACAGGTCCAGCGGTGCACCTTCCCTAGTTTATCTCCTTTACTGAAACACAATTTGGGAATAAATGCATATCTTCTTGTTGAATCAAGGTTTATAATCGATTTTAACCCAGTACATTAGTCTTAATAAGCACACTGAATCAGGTCACTTTAACTTAACAGTCCTCTGCATTAGGTCAGTTTTACTTCAATCGTATACATTCCATTCAGAAAATAAGCATATCTGACAAACAGGAGGCCTTAATTTTTACAATATATATGAAGTAGAGACAAACTTAAGCTCATGAGCAGACTTAAGTTGTTTAATTTAGCCTAACAAAAATAAGACACTTACTTTTTAAGTAACTTAAGATCCAAAAGGTTCCTTTAAAAATCTCTTGTGATATTGAAGCCACAAACCTCGCTTAAGAAAGCATTAAAAAAACCCAACCAAACCAAAAGCTTTGTTGCACTAGAGCAAAATGTATTTCAACACTTCAGAACTAATCTATCACATACAATCTTTCAAACTCCTAGTACTGCTATTTCTTTAATTCTGGTAATGAAAGTTAAACGCAGTACATTCATGTACAGAACGGCCAACCTAATAGTTAAGCCTGTCTGTGACAATTAATACACTCTGGCTTCTGTGTTTAAAAATAATGTTGTTTGCTATTAGGAGCAATGCCATAGCAAGTATAATTCTGAGATATTCCAATTTTAAAAGCTTCATTTCAGAGAGCAATTACCCCCAAAAATGCCCTGTTTATTACTACTATGTTGTTCACACTGACAGCATTGATAGGTTACCTGCTGCACTCAAAAAAAGACAAAACAAACAAAGTAACATGTTTACGCTAGTTTCTGATGTGGTTTTAATCTTATCCTTTCACTGGTGATCCACAAGGAAAAGAGGCTGAAAACTGTATGTAGCAGGTGGCCTCTTTTAGCCTTTTTTTTTTTGATGTACAAGTTACAACAAGCCTTCTTTAAGCCAGATGCAAACTCTATGCCTCAGTTACTGTACACCCCACAGGAGATGAGCAGTTTCAACATTTTTATTTATTACTCCAGCCAAACACATTAGCTCCAACTTAACTGTAACTTACTTGCAATGTTGTGTGAAGTCTTTAGGATAGGACATTTTTCATTTTCATTTCATACAATGCCAACAACATACTCTGAGTTGACACCTACCGTGGTTTGTCTTTTGGGGTTTTTTACATCATAATTCACAAGAAATTGGTACTTTTCATGTAACGGTTTTGTTGTTTACTACACTGCTACCACAGTGTTTTACCAATTAGAAGGAAGAACTTATACTGGCCAAGTTTATGCACCTTACGTGTTTTTACTAGCAGTTTCACATTACTGCCATTCCTAAAATTCTGTTCAACATTGAAGAGCTTTTCAAAAAGTTCATAAAAACATATTTAAAATACATCCAATACACAAAGCTTTAAGTAAAAAAACCTTACTGGACCTAAAAAAAAAAATAAAAACTCCTATTTTAAACAAAAATCTAACAACGTGCTGCGAAGTCTTGCTCAAAATTCTCTTCCGTGTAAAAATTTCATGCCAGCACCTCTGACATTGTTTCAGATGGCTTAGAACTTTAACACTTGTAAGGCAAATCCAGAATTCCAAATTTACAGAAAAACTGCATTTTCTCATTATCTTTCTAGTACATGCTTTAATTTCTACCTCTAAAATGTAAATTATTACATCTTAGCTATAACATGCATTATGCACAGAAAATGCTGTATTTTGTAATTCTGTGGTCCAAATATTTACATGTTTATATATGCTAACACACAAACACCTACACATTATCGAAAGCTTAAATAAATTATGTAAAATCAAAGGATCAGTTCCAGTCCTCAAAGAGAAATATTCAAATATAATTATTCAAATGCAAAGCAAACGTCTATAGTTTCAGAAGTTCTACTAAGCCAAAAAATAATAAAAAAATTACAATAGAACAATTTAGTCAGTGCTCTAGGAATTAGTAAAACTGGTCTAGGATTAACAGTTGAGGCCTATAAGAATCCCGTCCATGGCCTAAACATTTGTTAAATTTTTAAAAACAAATGAATTGTGTTAGTGGCATGCCACTGGTTTTTAGAATGCTTTATTTGGCTAAAATACATGTTACTTTGCTTGTAAGACAGCCGTGCAGTTTGGTCTGAATGGAATTTTACTTGCACCACCAAACTTTTACTAAATCAGTGACTGAAAGACATTTATGGAGACATGCACTACAGTCCAAATTGTTCATTTTTAGGATTTAATGGAAACACAGACAATTTAAGACCCAATATATTTATGTATCAATTCCTGAAATCGCTTGCCAAATCAAGAAATGAAGCAGTTCTTTAACTCTTCTACTAACATATTAATCTGACTGCTCATGGCCTGTTCCTCAAATTCATAACAAAAACCCCATTCTCAAGTGCTTTTTTCCCCCAAGTCAGATGAGTCACAAAAAGGTAAAGTGAAAGTTGCCAGAGAAATTTAAGTATTTGCTTTATCCTCCCCTCTAAAACATCTGTTCCCATGAAAAGAAGGAGAAACTAAGTCAGACAGTTCAGTTGCTGGCTGCTGGTTCTCCAGTTCTGCTTTTGTTCCCATGGCAACTGATGCGGCATCAGGAAAAACAAATAAAATCAAAAGGATAAACAACAGCCGAGGGTAGAAGTGCTATTTCACAAAAAAACCCACAAACCTCTGTACTCCATAACGCTAATAAACATAAATTACAACATTAGAGGCCCTGTGCTAGAAGTCAAAAACCAGTCTGTGAAAATAACCACAGAAGTATTATCTGAAGAATCAAACTCTTCATTTATAAAAGAATCTCCATAGCATGAAAACTCTTCATCATCCAGCAAAATCCTTCTTCCTTCTTCCCCCTCCCTATATAAGAACACACATATATAATGCCATACACATAGTTATCATTTATTTGCTCAGGCATATCTGGCACCATAATAAATGGGCTTGACCCAGCCTTATTTTAGAACAGAAATAGCTGGTTTTTTGGTTTTGTTTTTTTTTTTTTCTTTCTGGGGAGCTCAGCCCTGAACTGACACAAGCACCAGAGATTAAATCCAAAGTATTCTCAGTAAGTACCACCCAGTCATAGTTAGAATTGGCCGCTGCCTCATGAGAAAACAGAATGCGTCTGCTGACTGGACAAAACTTGAATTGTACCCCTGAGAGTAAAATATCGCAAAACGTAAGAGATTCCTTTGGTCTATGCGCTGCCCTTCAACTCCGCCGTTTCCTGGGCAGTTTTTCCTTTTGAATGTTTTTCTCCTTTGATCCTGAAACTTGTTTTGTTTCTCACTCTGCTGAAACCAACAATAGGTTACAGCCTACAGCTTACAAGGATCTTATTTTTTCATCCACATTTCCATCTAGCTTGAGAGACGATTACATACACCAATATACACACTTAATATAAACGACACTGCAACGTGCAGTCAGTTCAAGGCTGCTGCTTACACATGAAAAATATACAGATTAGGGCTAAGCACTAGGTATGGGATGTGCTATCTTCAATCCTCCCCTTCCAATTTTGACAATATTTGAGATCCAGACTATTTTAGAAACGTATGATGCCCATCTTATCAGCTATGGTATTAGAAGAATTTATTCAAGAAGCAGAACAAAAATATCCTCTTCCTCAGAATTAATTTCCTAGAGCTGGAGAGAAGGTAAAGAAATACTTAAATGTCAGGGGTGGGGAAAAGACTGAGTTTACAAATATCACAGGTGATACACCTGAAGACTAAATATACACACACAGGACTGGGAAGAAAAGGGACATGGGAAAATCTGTAAGGCTTTAGTTGCAGTACATAAAATTATTCTCTATTACATTATGTTAATGGCAGAATGCACATTAACAATGCGAAGAGAGCGCATTAAGGAACCAAGAATGAAGGACAGGATAATCAGTGATGACTGAAAATAACTGTCGTGAGCAATCAAAAACCAAAGATCATTACCTTTCAATCCCTCACATAAAATCATTAGGAAACCTCAATATTCATTTAAATCTTAGAAGAATTTTCATATTTTGGGCTTCCTTATTATTCCATCTACGCAAATTATCAAAGACAAAACATCAAATATTAACAAAAAAATTAACAGTAACTAACTCAGAATAAAGCTCCATTTACACAAGTAATAAACATTTTGAGAAAGAATTTCCCTCAGAAATCAGAAGTACAAAGATTTAACAAATTAACTGCATTTCAATCACCACACTCAGCGACCACTGATAAACACCTCTTCCATTAATATATTTAATCATTCTAAGTGCATCGTAATTTTGCTCTCTGCAGCACCCAAGGAAGATTCCACATTTAACCCAGCAAAAAGTAAAAAGCACGACTTCTTGTTTTATATTAACAGACTACTGGGTTTTGTTTCACTGGGTTCTTTTAGTTCCAATATGATATTTCAGTCGTTTCTGGAATGACAAAAAATTGTTTATTCTATTTACTCTTCTATTCCAAGTATGACTTTATAGCACTTGGTCATGGCCCAAGCTGAAGACTTCTATATACTCTCATCTCATATGGAAAGTGTTCCAAAACTGATGATTCCTTTCAGTTTTATTTGCTTTTTATTCTACTTGACAGGGTGACCTGAATTAATATAGTACCCTAAATGTTTTCAGTTTTGTCCTTTTTTTTTTTTCACCCAGAAATGTGTCAAACTTGCATTGCGACTGCTGCTGAACTGATGTTTTTAGCAGAACTATGCATTATGACTGCGCAGGTTTTGGCTGGGGTACAGTTAATTTTCTTCACAGTAGCTGCTATGGAGCTATGTTTTGGATTTGTGCTGAAAACAGTGTTGATAACACAGAGATGTTTTCATTATTGATGAGCAGCGCTTGCACAGAGTCACAGCCTTTCCTGCTCCTCATCCCTCTCCGGCAATGGGCTGGGGGGCACAGGGAACTGTGAGGGGACACGGCCGGCACAGCCAACCCCAACTGACCAAGGAATGTCCCAGACCACGCAGCATTGTGGGGGAAGGGACATTCGGAAGGAAGGGGGGACATTCGGAGTGATGGTGTTTGTCTTCCCAAGTCACCTTTAGGCGTGATGGAGCCCAGCTTCCCTGCGGATGGCTGAACACCCACCTGTGATGGAGAGCAGTGAGTGAATTCCTGGTTTTGCTTTCCCTGTGCGTGCCTGGCTTTTGCTTCACCTATTAAACTGTCTTTAGCTCAACACGCAAGTTTTCTCACTTTTACTCTTCTGATTCCCTCCCCTATCCCACCGGCGGGCAGTGAGAGAGCAGGTGCATGCTGCTTAGTTGCCAGCTGGGGTTAAACCATGACAATGATTCCAATAGCTCTACCTGATAGCAGGTAATTAATTTAGAACCCATCACTGCGTATATTTAGTTCATGTTACTCTCCCTGCTTCCCTCTGTTCCATGTGCATTACTTCAAATCCATCAGTGAATAATTTCATGCAGCCACTTAGTTTCCCGAGACTCTTCCAGTTCAGTTTGATCTTTTCACAAGCACAGTGGGTTTTCACCATGGTAAAACTTTTTTCCGTTAATAGATAAACTCAGCCTGTACTCTGCAAGGTCTTTTCAAATCACATCCTATTAAAAAAAAAAAAAAATATCCTGCATTGCAACCAAGCCATCAAAAAATCTGACATCACTCATTGTAAGACAAGCTACTCAGCAGCAGAAATTAATATGGGTCTCATGAAGCACGTTGTCGGTAAGCACTGTTTGAAAGGTCTTAACTAGCGTGAAGTCTTAACTTACTTTCAATCTGCATATGGATGCTGCTTTTTCAGAATAAAATTTAATAAATAAGTCATAATTTCAGTAAACCAAAAATCTATAAAGCATTTGGTGAGTTCATGCTAAAAGTGAAATTTTCTTACAAAATTGGGTATATACATGAAGAAATCTGATGCCCCTTTGCCTATGTAATGCAACATTTTAGACTCAGTTTTGCATTTTTCTGTTCATAAACACAAATATGGATGTTCAATAAACAAGTAATATCCTAACTTTTATTATGATACTGCAATGGGATAGGTTACAGCCAGCTAGCTCAGGTCTAGACAGACCCAGCTGCAAAAGACCAACTGCAAAAGAAACAACTATTGTTTCAAGAAATTGAAGAGACACAAAACAAAAGGCCCACTATGCCCTCTTTTGAGGGGAACAGTTTAGGTTTGAATTGTTTTGACCTGAAAAATCTGCATTAACAGATTCTATGAATGTACTTCTATGGCTAGTAAGACAGGCAAACAACTCACAAGTACTAGTCATTTACTTGTCACGCTACTTTCTTCAAGTAAACCACCGCAAACTTTAGAATTAAAAATTATGAATTAAAAAAACGTGACAATTAGGCATACCAGCAACTATCCCTTCTTACCAAGCCAGAGAAACCTTTCAACACAGTACTAGATCACTGTACATCCAAAACCATATATAAATCTTCATTTCTTGACATTCTGAGATCATAAGTAACATTCCTAAGCAACACAGATAACATCTCTAAACTGTCCCTTTTTTTTTCCTGTTAGGCTACTAAGAACTATCTACCATTCTATCTAATGCTATATTTAAACAGGGAGCACAGTGCATCTCCAGGCTGACTAAATCCTAACATAATGAAATGCAACTTTTGCTTCTAAACATTAAATACTGTATATCTCAAAAGTCTTCTGAAACACCTCTGAAAGAAACTGTGTGTTAAAGTGTTTATCACTGTTTTCCACAATCAGCAGTTCTTGCTAAACAACATTACAAGTTGCAGTGCTATTTTCAGCCAAGAATACTGGTTTACTATTTCCGGATCACCTTCTCTGCCATGGGTCTCCCCCCGAAATTAGCATATGGGTTTTTCCTAAAAAATCTGAAGTGACCATTATAAAGAATCAGACTTGAAATCTGGCACTCAGATAGCTCTTTAAAATTTAAGCAAACTTTTACAGAAAAATACAAATTATTTATTGAGCTATGAATCGCCAAATTGTATATGGAAACAGACACTTATAAGGGGCTGCTAAACTAAGGAATAAGATTCTGTGTATAAATAGAACATAATATAATTAACATGAAGATTTATACACATCACCTAACTATCATAGCACTCCAGTTATCTGTATTACTGGCTTTGCCACTGGAAGCAACAGCAACAACAAACGCTGAATAATAAACCCTTCCCTCAGTCCAAGTTTTACGTTTTATAAAATTATTAATAGAATGCAGGCCAGTTCTGTTGAGGTCAATGTATGAAGAAAAAAAAAAAGTAACTCAGCTTTACCAAGTGTGTTAGACATCCCACCTACCTGCATTTCAATTTGCTCTTACAACATACAACACAGATCTCTCCGTAAGATGATTGCTTGTGTATTTATTTTAAGCCGTTTGCAAGATACCAAAACTCCAATAATTATATAAATTAAGAGGCAAATTTTTAAAAAGTGATTGTCCCATCTACATGTCTGTTTCATTATAAAGTCTTTACACTATTAACATCTCTCTCAAAATATATAATTCATTTCCATGACTGCAAAAAGACTGCAGGCTACATTTAAATGCTACTCTAAACCATTTATATCAACACGATAGACTTTGAAATATGCTGTATATCCATAACATCATAATTGTTAACACTGAAAACTTACTGGCATCTGCAAGAGTCAAAAGATCATAAATTTACCTCAATGATAATCAGAAACAGCTTGACGCATAGAAAACATCTCTTAAAAACAGGAAAGTATTCCAAGCTGCTCTGTAGCTTTACCATGTACAAATAAAAGGGAAATTACCTAAGCATGAACAGTTCCTTTTAGTTCCTAATGAGAAGAGAAAAAGTGCATTTTATAACTGATCGCACTTACTAGTGCACTTACCATTAGTTTCGTGTTAATAAGCAAGAGTGAGTTCCTCCTTTCCCTGCATGCCCTTTGACTACTTCTTTGCACGATAAACACGCTTTTTCACGCAGTCGTAAAAGACTACCTCCAAACTAACCCTCTGGACAAGCTCAACCATGGAATCAATACTTCCTACTCTTATTCAAACTATGTTTGGTTCATTGAAGACAACTTGATATACGTTTAAGCCTTAAAGGGGGAAATAAAGCTTGAAAAGCACTTCTGGAAAAGAAAAAAAGATGACAACTGCAGAAAAATGTAGTGCTAATATCACAGTTAAATGCCAAACATTAAAGGACCTTCAATAACAGTTTGTTGTCATTACAGGAATATATTCTTCCCTTAAGCCTGTTTTTCTTTTCTAAAATTTACTTCTACAAACACTCTTCCATGCACTAAGTAGCAAGTAAACTATACAAACCCTTTAATATTGTTTTTATTTTGTAGCTGTTGGCATGTCAAAAAAAAACTAAACAAACAACAACAAACACAAAAACAAACCGCCTTGACAAATGGAAGGCCTCTAGTATGCTATGCAAAGACTTGGCAGTTTGGGACATCCCTATTTTGTGTTCAAACATTCACCCACTTTGCTTAAACCCTATTCTCCAAACCTTTCTGCGATACATCCAAGGTATGACTAAATCCGAGTGCTTTCTCTACTAAGTTGCCAGGAAGATAAAGAATTGCTGAAATGTATTATTGTGATTTTTTTTCAATAATCTATACCCTTTCATTTTCTTTTATCAAGACTTTGGATCTCAGCTGTCTTCCCATTTCTCAGACTTTCTTTGGGACAGTAGCTTTTTAACATGGTCTATATTGACAATATGATGAAAAAAATTTCGATCAATGCCTGCCCTTGTCCAGTTGTCAATGTTTACTAAGTAGACTATTCCCAATCGCGGTGTGGGGTGAGAAAAGCATCTATTTACTTATTTAGAGTCACATTTGAGGTAATTTCCCTGAAAGAGCCACAATGGAACTCTCTATTGTTTCTAACATTAGACTTGCTAAGTTAAAAAATAATAAAAAAAACAAACCAGAGGAATTCTCCTCGCTCTGAAAGGTCTTACAACTGTGCTATAAATAAATTGTTTCTGGCATTACAGCCGCTGTAGAGGTTAGGTCCCCAAATGATCTAAATATTGAGCGCTCCTCTCTTCTGTCTCACTCTTCTAAACCACACGGTTGTAGTTTCAACTATTATCTCTGATCTAGCTCTTTCATCAACATTGAAAAGAAGCAGTGAGGTGCTTAAGGGTAACTCCAAGTATGAAAAATGAGCAGAGCTGCAATGGAAAAATACTGGTTTGCATTTCTTATGGTTCGGCCTTTTTAAAATTGCTGTAACTACATAGAAAAGACAACAGCTGCAGGGAGTCATAATATCTTTTATTAAATCAACTGATACAGCTTGAAAAACTAGACCCTCTTTCAGGCGTGTATGCCTGATATTTTTATCTCACTGACTAACGAATGCAGTAAGGAACCTTCCTTAATGGCTTCCCATCTTCCTGGATCCATATATACAAAGCAAGAATTTATTCACATATTTCCTCAGGAATACTTTCTTATCTACATACCAGGTTATGAGGTAGTAACTTACAACATACTGGATCAAAAGATGTGTAGGAGTGGGCATTTTGGGCCCCCTTTTATTCCCAAAAGAACTAAGGATACTTGGAAAACTGAATTTTGTAGTCAAAAGTATAGTTCTCCTTTTAGAAGTTCCAGTCACAAGGCCAAGCAAGGATACAGCAAAGTTATCAAACTAAGTGTATAAACTAGTGGAAATGCTTCACTTTATTCCTAACCTGGAAAAGCAAAACTGAAGGAGGGTGCGGGGGGGAATCAACTAAATCAACTTTACTAACACAGCTTAGATATATATTACTAACCAATATGTCTAGGTACGTATTTTTCACATTATACCAACAGCTAAGCTTACCCATGTAAGAGTACAGTCTCATACATCCATTATTTTTTCCATGTGATACTCCACAAGACTGTGCTTACTACTATTTTACTACGCCATCTTTTTGTGTAATATAATTGCACTTTATACTTCTGGACTTTCCTCCCAAAGCACTAGGCATACAATGCATGAAAAACACAAATTTCAGCAACTACAGTTTTAGCAAGGTAACCTTGGATAAATCTAACAAAGATTTCTTATTCATAACAACGAAAGCTACCGAAGGGCTACAAAGGTTGGCTGACATTACAAAACCTTGTTACGTAAAGCAGCCTAAAAAAGTATTTAAGATGTATGTCACTGCTCATCCTTACACTTTGTTTCTTCGAAGTTCACAGTTTATCATTTTATTCAGCATTTAGTTAAAATGAAATATTTAATACTGAGGCTGTTCTATGATGCAAGCACAGCTAAAATGAAATGCCTCTGTGGCTGCAGTGACCAGATTTCAAATGCAGGTAGATCAATAAAAAAAAAAAAAAACTCAAGCACAGCCTCCATGTGTGAGTAGAATGGTTTATAATAGCTTCCAAATGACTATGTGCTTGCTGTAACCAGCTGTTCTTAAATTATGAATATGCAACCAATTCATGTTAAAGCCAAATCCCAGCACTATTTCTACAGGGAAATCCCAGTAGTTTTCGCTTGTTCTACATGTTAGTTCTGTTAAGGATACAAATAGCAGTAAGCTTCAGAACAAATAGGACCAAACTATTGGCAGTTCATGCGCTAAGTCCATTATCACAGCAGGGGTTGTCAATCTCTAGAACTTTCCTATAACAGCTCAGGCAATAGAACAATGATCCCCCAGCCAAAAGATAAAAAGAAAAAGAAAAAAACACAAAACAAAACAAAAAAAAAAACCACCTCCCCATCACACCCAAAAGCCCCTCTGCCACGCACAGGCTTTTCTGCTGCGGCCAATCAGACCATCAGCCCTGACCCGCTGGAAGGCTTGCACAGAGCTTCAAACACTTCCAAACATCAATCATAAAAACAAAGACAGGACACCGAATTATACAGTATTAACCTCCAGGGTTTGCATACAAAGACTTAGATTTATTTATGTCCTAGCACGTTAAGAGCTTCAGTACACTGTTCTTTACACCAAACTGGCTGCCAATTTGATGAACCTCTCTGCCCTCAGCAGGAATACAGTGTCTTTGATTAATGAGTGCATGCTCGTAGAAAAGTGTAAGAACAGAAAATGGGGCAAAATCCCAACAATTATGTCCCTACGCATCTCGTGGACTGCTGCAACAATTTTTGTCAAACTGGTTTTCTTCTGCATAAGAACAGACTGACAGCTGAGAAAGGGGCTGTGGGGTTATTTTGCTGATTATATTTGGATACCACACCCCACTGTTTTAAAATAAGTATCTGATAAAATGCAATGCATTGTTTATTAAAGAATCTTTCAGCGTTAGAAAAAACATGAATTCATTAATACAAATCGATTAATAACTAGGGTCACAATCAAAAAAAGTTAGCTACGTACTCAAGTTAGCTACGTACTCAAGTTAGCTACGTACTCAAGTTAGCTACGTACTCAAGTTAGCTACGTACTCAAGTTAGCTACGTACTCAAGTTAGCTACGTACTCAAGTTAGCTACGTACTCAAGTTAGCTACGTACTCAAGTTAGCTACGTACTCACAGTGAAGGAAAAAACACTCCCTAGAAGATTTCAAAGTTTTAGCTTCTCATCCAACAGTTTCACGACTGAGATTCAAGCTCAAAAACAGCTAGGCAGAGTATTTTGTGCCTTTAAATCACCGTACTCAATAACTATTCTAAAGAAAATCTACCCTACACTTCCCATAATTTGCAAGAAAACACTGGTAGTGTTCTCCATTATTCAAAAATTAAAATTCTTCATTATCCCTTCCAGCAATTCCAGAGGAGAAGTTCTGTGTGAGCCTCCAAAAAGAAAACAACATTATCTGATGGTCACTGCATTACTTCTAAACCTACCTTTGTTTTTAAGATTTTATACTGCAAACAGTACCTGGGACAAGGTTTTTATACTCAGACGACTCAGGACTATTGCTGATGTAAACAGTCCATCAAGTAGACCAATTTTTCAGATGGTGCCTTTACATTTTTAGTAGTTTGAATTTTAAGGGTTTGTGTGATTCCTCCCTCAGGGGCTAGAAAAATCTCTGCAATCTCTTTTTGCAAACTACCAAGGCTTAACCCATTCAGCTCTTTACAATGCCTGACCTACATCAAGTGAAAAGAGAGCCTTATATCCTTTTACACACAGAAAACAAGACATTCAGGAGGCCCTGATGGGTGTGAGTAGGGAGGCAATGGGAGAGATTTCACGTTAATAGCAACAGGCATCATCCTTCTGAAAGAATGAAACGGTCACTGACAAGCCCAGCACATCTTTTTCTAAGTCCATACTTTCAGAGACTATGTCTGAGAGATCATCTGTCACTAGGTTAGGTTTAAAAATGTATATACTTTCTTAGATATTTGTCTTTTCCCCACCGATCTGAAAAACATTCACATAAAGAGAGAATAAACTGGTATTAGGAATCTTGTCAAATGCATAAATCAATTCTGTTAAACTAATCAGGGAAAAACCCTGTATGCCTTCCTTGTTGCTACATTAAAAAACTGAAAAACAAGCATAATACTTCCTCACTCTCTGAGGGTTTCTTTCAACCGGTGGTTTCATTAAATGCTAATACTGCAATAAAATAAATCCCAATTTTTCCTCCCTCCCCCAAAAAAGAAAAAAAAAAATCGAGATGACACTGTAAAATTAGTAAGTTTTTTTACTAATTTTTTTACCATTTTACAAATTTTTCTACCATCAACTGTTTCTGATGTTGGTAAAAGACAAAATCCTTCTGTACATCAGAGTCCTTATCTGTGTAACAGTGAAATGAATACACCCTCACCTTCACAAAAGTACTAAGAAACACAAATGAAAAAATTAATGTGAACATACTATTTTCCTTATGTCAGTCTCCCGGTGACTCCTTGTTGATTTGTTTGTTGATTTTCTCCTTCCTTTTTTTTTTTCTTCAAATAAGCAAGCAAAAACAGGGCAAGTGGGGTGGAGGAGGGTCTGTTTAATCTTATTAATATAGTATCCTTGTTTACGTTCCTCATCAGTGAAAAGCAAGCAGGGAAGAACTCCAAACTCCCAACCCCTATCACTCACTTGAAGATGCACTTTCATTCTGCCATTACACAGAAAGAATACAATAAAAATAGTTTTAAAGTAAGAATGTAGCACTATAAGAAAAATTTTTAAAAAGCCTAAATGTCAGTCAGAAAGAGGACCTTTTGATTTCCTTCTTTGATGCAGTGGGGAAGATGATCTGTACCTACATTTTGAATTCTGCATGTTATCTTCACCACGGACTTCCAATTCCTTTAAAATATGTTGACCAACACATACTTAGTACATTCTGTCAATGTTCATAATGTTGCAAACTATCCCCCCCCAAAAAAAAACCACAAAAAACACTGCTGTCCTTGACAACTGTGTCAGCATCTCTTCTGATGGCAATTTACGATCACAAACTAGTTTATAATGTGGTATGACATAATTTTCTGAATGTACTGTAGTAAAAATTAACTCAAAAGCTGAACCACAATTTGGAGAAAACTGGTGAACTTTGGGGATCTTCATCGGGCCAAATTATCTAAGTGACAAAAGCAAAGTACCACTCTTCTGTAATCTTCTATTAGAATAAAGTTGACAATAAAAAAAACCCACCCAAACAAAAAAAATCCAACTACCATCAAAACCCAGTATTTGGTTTTATTCAAAGATACCTGTACTAGAGACTGAGGGGGAGGAAATCACAGTGAAGCAATACGAACTGTGGGATGCCCTTACTCCTATGCGTCAGTGTGTGTGGCAAATTGCTTTTTTGGTTGTGCTAAATCTACCTCTCAACAGCTAAAAATCTCTTAATACCAAATATGACATTATAAGAAAATTACAAAACTAAAAGTAGTCAAGTACTAATGCCTCCTTTCCGTAAATCAGGGAGATGAGACAGAAAGCACAAACTTCCTTTTCTTTGCCACTGTGATGTTCCACATATTGTGTAGGAACAGAAAAGTAGCAACAAAGACATTAACAATTGCAGTTCAAGCTGGGAGTGACTGTTCTGTTTCAATTCAATGACACCACTAATGGCTTCTTAGCAGTTCCATGAAATCAACCAGCTGTCAAGTCGATGCATCAGAAGGAACAGTTATGCACTCCCATAAGAAAAAGCAACACATCAGGATGTTTTGCAAAACATCTGCTCCTTTACACTGCAGTCCTATATAATAAACATGCAAACAAAGAAAATGAGAAAAAGGGCAAAAGGACTAAAAAGACAGACTTCCATTACTTTCTTTTCAATTTGCATTTGCAGCGACTTCCAAAAAGACACCGAATTCAGTCTTCTAGCACTTTCTTCTTATCATCAGGTCAGTATTAAGATTAAACAAGTGTACTGCAGTGGTCAACCCATGCTTATTCCCTCCATAATATAAAAATGTTGCTAATTTATCTTTTGAAAATGCAAAGCACCTTATCACACGTTCATGAAAATCAATTATTTCTCACCAAAAGGTAAAGAGCATGTATTAAGTTACCTTTCCCCTAATGCTATTCAAATAATTTTACAACGTTGACAACCTACAATAATCTACAAAAACGGAACTTAAAAAACAATTACTTTTTGTAGGAACAGTGACTTCTAAGGAACACATCACTATGGTTTTTATAGGATGAGAAATACCAGTACCACAATTCTAGTTTATTTTCAATGTACATTAGTCACGAAACCTTATTTTGTGCCATTCAGAACAGACTTTGGGTCAATAATGAAAAGGGAACATTGCGCGATCCTCTGAAGAGGATTTCTTACTCGCCCAAGAGCTCCACTTATGAAGAACTTTACCACAACCTGATATTAACTCCATTGCTTGCAAAGAATTGGTACCATCTATGATTAAACAAATATCCCCTGCTTGAACTTTAAAGAGATCCTTTAACCACTCCTAATGCTTCCTCTATACACACTTTACAAGAATTACCTTGGCTACCATTTTCTTAATATTATGTAGTTTATTGATTTTGCAGTATTGTGACAAAAACGTGTACATAGTTTATTATAGTATTATGTAGTTTATTATAGTGTACGTAGTTTATTATAGGTATGAGACATCAAACATACTATCATTTTCTGAAATTACTTATCCTGTTGCTCACCATTTATAATCTGTCAAATCTTCTAGACTTTTGTTGCATGTATAATTTAGAACCATCTGTTGTACATGCTTTCAACTATTTAAACATTTTCATCTACCTAATATTCACATAGCTGGCAAATACTCAATTCAACCACTTTATGATGCATTAAAACAAACAAACAAACCAACCAACCAACCCACTCACACCCCTTGAGGTGAGTAACTAAGTCTCTGACATTTGTTCTAACATCACCTTAAGGACACACTACAGGTACATCATTCAATACTGATGACTTGGATAGAAGAAAAAAAAAAAAGTCTTGATATACTTACAGCTTTTCCTATTTCTATATTAACTGTTGTCAATGTTTTTCCCAACCCCGAAGACAAAGACAATGCAAATTAAATACAGGCAGTTTCATGTTCTCATTAGTGTCACTGTAAATATGCAGCAAGTAAGACGAGTATAGGAAAAAGAATGGAAAACCAGAACTTCACCAACAATAGTTATTCCTTATCAAATACCTTGTGTTTCACTAAGTCATATCATGTGACCAGAAAAACTTTCATAAGATTAAAAAAAAAAAAAAAAGTGCAACTGAGAAGTAAATTAACAGAACAGTACTTTTTATTGTTTCCCTTTTCACAACAGCTGACACAGAGCTTATAGCCAGAGGTAAAGAGATTTTATTTTTCTTTTAAATGAGCTTAGCATAGTAACTACATTTTGCCACCCGCATTATATAGTGTCTGGAACATAACCCAAACTACATGTAACATATATATATAGGTACTTCCAAGCAGAATCTTGTAACGATATAGCTTAATAATTTTATTGCTTCCAATTATGCCCCCCAAATTTATAATTTAACTGTGTATTTCTATGTTCCTCATCCCAAGTATAATTTGTTTATTCCTCAGGGAAGATTCTGTACCGAGTGTTTCATGTAAACCTCATGTCAGATTACTACTTTCTGTAAACAAAAATAATGCAAATCCCCAGATGATTCGTTATTTAACATAAGAACTTTGGAATGTTTTTTTTAGCAACCAAACAGTTTACCAAGCATTACGTATTAAATACTAAAGGCCAGGACAAAAAAAAAAAAAAAAAAAGAGGGGCGGGGGAGAACAATAACCCAAAAGCACAATGATTTCTCTACCTGTTACAAAACCACACACCAGATAAAGCAGCATATTCCTAATGTTCCCTGAACGTGCAGTCTCGACTAGGAACCTTCCTCTCTAAAGTGCGGTTTACAACACGCTGTATCAGGAATTCCGGGGGAAAGCACACACTCTTGGAAAAATTCCCCTTAAACTTTATATGACGTCACTGTCTGTCCCTGTAACATTTCCTAAACTTTGAGTCTTATCCAAAAGGACTTCAGGATTTCCACTCGTTCCCTCCTAACAGAGACGGGCAGACTTGGGAATAAAAATTTGCCCAAGATGGCGAAAGGCTCGTTGTTTAGAGGGCAGAAAAATGGAGGATATTGTAATATACACAAAGGGATAAATTTCAACAACTCGGCCCCGGGCCGCAGCTGCCCGTTTCTCTTTATAAGGAAGCGACGCGCACAAAAGATGAAGGCGGCGCGGCCCGCTGCGGGCCGCCTCCGCGGAACGGAGCAGAGTGGCCCCGCTCCCGGCCCGCCCCCCCCCCCCACCGCCCCGCAGGCTCGGGCGCACCTACGCACCCGCGCAGAGGTACGCGGTGGCCCAGGGACGCCGGTGCAGAGGCAGAGCATGCTCCGGCCGCCCCCCCGTGCCCCCATCCCAGCGGCCGCTCCGCGCGGCCCCGCCGAACGCCTCACGCTGCTCCGCGCCCGCGCAGCGCCGGCCGACGCGGCGGGGCCGGCCTGACACCACAGCGGCGGGAGGCGACCGAGGCGACTCGGAGCGGAGTGCAGGGGAGCGGGCGGGCCGGCGCGGAGCAGAACGCACCGCGCCACACAAAAGAGCCGCCCGCCGGCCCAGAGGCTGCGGCGGCCGCCAGCACGGACGTGACCGGCGCCACCCGGCCGAAGGACGGCGCGCGGCCATGAGTAAAGTTTAAAACCGGTCGGGTTGCGGGCCGTCCCGCCCCGGGACGCCCAGCCCCTGCCGCTTCCCCGGGACTCGACACCCCCCCCCCGCCCCGCGGCCGCTCCGCAGCCCAGGCCGGGCCCCGCGGCGGGACCTGCACTGGCGGCGGGGACGCGGCCAGCCCAGCACAACAAAGAGGCGACGGGCACCGGCGGGGAGCGGCCAGCGAGGTGGGCGCAGCCTCAGCCGGAGAGCCCCGGCACAGGCTCAGCGCAGCAAAGCGCCGTCACGTTCCAGGCGTTCATCTGGAAGAAAAACTCTCCCTGCACCGTACGCGGAGCCGGGGAGCGGCCGAACTCACCTCCGCGGTCCGGCGGCGCGCTACCGGTGGCGGGGCCGGGCTATGGGGCGCTCCGGGGGGAGCGCTGCCCGCCTGCCGGTGGCGGGGCCGGGCTGTGGGGCGTTCGGGCGGCGAGGACGGGCTGTGGGGCGGTCCAGGGGCGCGTTGCCCGCCTGCCGGTGGCTGAGGGGCGGCCAGCCCTGCCCGGCGCTCTCTAGAGTCTCGCGCAGGCGGGGGGCGGGGCGGGAGCGCGCGGGCGGTTGTGCGCGCGCGCGCGCGCGGCGGTGGGAGCCTCGCGCCAGGCCGGGGCCGCCCGGGGGGGTAATTCGGCCGTACCGGCCGCCAGTGACGTCAGGTGGCACCGCGCCCGTCCCCACAAAGGGTGGCTGGTCCCGGGGGGGGGGAGGGGAAGGTGTCCCCCTCCAGCCCAGTCAGTAACGACCCCCCGCACCCTCATCTCTGTCCCCAAAAAGTTACGGACGGTGCGCGTGTCTCAAACGGCGACAAAAGGGAGCAACCCGCGTTCGGTCATTTTTTAACGATGACTTTGTCGGTCGGGGAGATGCACGGGTGCCCACCTCCAGCACCTCAATTAACTCTTACACTGCAGATCAAGTTTAGGTAAAAAAAAAAGAAATTTTGATATAGCAACAAGGAATCTGTTCTAGCCATCTACTAAAAAAAAAAAAAAAAAAAAGGCGACGCATTTCGAAAGAGAAGACATTTTAAAGAAGCCTCGCAAGTCAGAAATTCACAAAGAAGCAACATAAACTTTTATGCTTTAGAAGAACTAGATAAATTAAATTCAAGTAAAACAGGCGACAAGGGTGAGGGAATTGCGTTAAAGTTACGGGGAAGCATTAAAATCATTAAAATCCACCAGCTATTGACACAAGAATTTTTAAAAAAAATACAGCACATCTTTTAAAACACCGGTGTTCTCGCCCTGCCTGACACAACCAGTACGCGTTATGTATACAACAGCGAAATCCGCGCTGCCCGGCCGCCGTCCCGGTCGCCTCCGCCGCCGCCCGCGCGGGTCACAGCGCCCCGGCCGCGCTCCCCGCAGCCCCCAACGCCGCCGCGACACCGCGCTCAGGCAGCAAAATCCAAGAGACTCCAGTATGAGCCACTGAAAATCATACGTGCGGAATTCAAGAACACGTACAGCCTGTTAACCTTGCTAAATACTACACACAAGCATTTTAAAAATCAACATTATTGCTAAATAAAGCTGATCTCAGCATAAAGAAATATGCATATGTAGAAAGATGTCATTGTTTTCTGCTTCCTCTCCAGCCACTGGCTGTGATTTTAATTGTGCTGGAGGATCTTCATTAGTATTAACACATGGGGAGATTTCACAAAGCTGCTTCATTAGGGGGGGAAAAAAAAAAAAGCTTGGCAGAGTAGCTCTTTTTGCATGCAATGAGAATGTCAGCCTTACCTCGGTCATTTGTAACATAATAAGTGCAAGCACAATGATTGCGATGCAGGAACACTGGGGGAAGGGCAAAAATGCTGCCTAATACGGATATGAGAAAAGAAAGCTTCTCATTACACAGTAAAATGTATGCTAAAAATTAGTGAAGATGATGTCTCATGAGACTCATGCTAAATACATTAATGTGCTGATATGTTTTTAATTATTATTTTTGTACTAGTTTATTTCATTCCCAGGATTCACATCCAGCAGCAACGGTTTGCTCGCATTTATTGATTTTTTTTGTCCGCCACATTCCCGGAATACAGATTTTAATCATTTCACTACACCACACTCGGTAATTTCATTAAAAACTGGAACCTTCCATCCCCAGAAAGGCATTTAATTTCAATGACACACAATTTCTTTTAGCAGCAAACTGTCTCAACAGTAAAAGCTGGCCTAAGGTTCAAATGCATAATTTAGTCCTGAGTTCTCCATGCTCTGCATTCCTTTGAAGCTATAATTTGACTAACTACCTAATAACTGTAATAAGGACAATGATTTCCTTATAATATGTTATTAACCCATATTTAATTAACTCGGAGGCCAAGCTCTGTACATGTTTGATTGGGTCAGTACCTCTCTAACCTCAAAATTTACTAATAATGGTCCTGAAAAAAAGAGTGTGGGATAAGAATGAGTACGGGTACAATAAATAGCTGGTTTTGATCAGAATGTTATGCATCAAAAACTCATGCATTTTCCAAGACAACAATATTGTCACTCAGGAGATAAGAGGATTTTTTAAGGGGAAACAAACAATGGATTTAGATAATTCACTATCAAATTTACTGCCTGTTATGTACATATTTAGTATCTCTGCTTGTAACATTTAAAATAAATTCTAGTACCTGTTATTATGATTACTCTAAATAATCATTCTAAATTTTTTTTTTGCCATTAATAAGCCAAACCCTAGTATCTTGTGAAAAATAAAGACGTGTATGTTTGGACAACGTTACGTAATTTTTGTTTTCCGTAATGTTCAGCAGGACAGAATTTATCCACTTGAGTACAGAACAGGCCCTAACACATACTTCTCCTCTTCACAGTCAACTGTCCAAAATCAAAGCACTATGATATATTTCGCATCAAAATACGAACAATATCTTTCTCATTACACTGAATATTAATTTGGCCTTCAGTCCATAATTTTAGGTAACTAAATAGTATTTTATAGTCTACAACAAAATACGTTTTAAAAGTTACTGGTTTTCCATTGGTCACAAACAAATCAGTTTTACTACTGCAAAACTTACTAAGGTTTTAGAAATGTATTAGCAATTCCTTTGTTTCAATATGCTTATCTAACAGAAGCTGTTGTTAGTGGATGCTACTGATGCATTTAAAACGATTAACTTATTACATCAGAAGAGTTCCTAGCTTTCAAATTTGGCTGTTCTCCCCCAGGCAATATTAAAGCTGTAATTTTCAAATTTTAAAAATGCAAATTCAAACTGCAGCATGTATACTACAAAATCAGGATTCTTGTTTTACTTTCTTTGTATGATGAAATAATTACAAATATAGTTAGCTTTTGCATTATTTTCAGGCTTCCAGTGTAAGTGCCATAAAAAAAAATATATATATAACTACACCGTGTCAGAGTATTGTTTGTAGTTCTTCTGTTTTTTCTGCTATGCTTATTGATCCTATCATTAATATTTCTTTAACTAGTTGCACCCACCTATGCATTCATAAACTTAATTTCTGAATTGGGAGAAAACAGAAATAAAATCAAATAAGCTCCATATTTACAGACGTGTAACCTCACACATTTGAATAATTATGCTGATGTCACTAGGATAATTTACGTACCATACATAAGCGTCTGGATGGTCAAGCCCAGAATTCCTCTGGGGCTGTGTAGGTGGAGTTCACAGTAACGATCTCCCCAAAGGCGAAGCCAGTTTAAGAGGTTCCCCTCTTCCCCACCCCTCTTCACAGGTTAACAGCGTGGGTTACAACCCTTCATCTGTACAATTCAGCTGTTTGTGGGGCAACACTCTAAGGTCTGTGAGTAAAGTTAAAACCCACACAAACATTTCCAGAGACTGATCTTGTAACATGGTCTATTCTAGGCAGACCTTCTTATCCACCTGAAGAAACAAAAAAATCTGTGAAAGTGTTTATAAAAGGCTATGCAGTATTTACTAGAGGCTCAAAACCATACTATATACTTCTGTTAACAGATGTCCTGGAGTAGTGTTTGCAAATCATGTATTTTATTATTATAAAATACATTAAGATGGATTTGACACACAGTAAGAACCAGCAGGAAGTTACCATCAAAGAAAAAAGAGAGTTTTTGCAAGGTCAGTAGGACTAGTCATTCCTCCGATGAAGGGCTGAAATAGTTAGCATTTAATGCATGCTATTAACAAGGAAATATAAAGGTCGATTTTAATAAAAAACTGAATGTATTGTTCAATGCTGATATGCAATCTATGTCTTAAAACATTACATTCGAAACAAATAACAGAGTAAACCAGTTAAAAGCATACCCTTTTTGCTGAATTTACTCTGTGTTTAGGAGGTTTATTCTCATCACAGATACTTGTTGGCATCACAGAGGTTATGCTACCCCTCTCTGACAGCTGCTTATACAAGTTAACATGTCTAAACACTCCTGGCTTTACGCTCTTACACCCCTGGTTTTATTACATCACCCTAGAGCGGTCAAATGAGGATCTGCTGCTCCTCACTGTAATGAAAGAGGTTAGAAGTACAAAAGGCCAAGGAATCTTTAAAAGCACAAATACGTTTATATACAATATCAAACAAATGTAACAGCTTTGCAACTGGATTGATGTGTTCACCACTAAGTTGCTTCCAGTAAGAAATGCTGGTTACTTGCTGAAAATAAGTAGGTAACTTTTCTTCTAAAGCTTTGCAAAGGTGCTGAGACAAATGAATCCCCAGAAGAACAGCTGTAACTGTTTGCAGAAAATATATATTGGAAGTCAGATGATCTGAATGAGGGCCAAAGTAAGAACTTCCACAGGATGGGAAAGAATTTAGACTGCAACTTCACACATACTGTCAAAGCCTAAAGATCTTCCCTGAGGAGCTTCTGCATCAGCCTACGTTACAGACAACAAATACGCTTACTAGAAAGTGCACTCCTCTCATCACAAATTGCACTGTGAAAGAGACAAAGTTAGCTATGAGTTATTTCATTTCCCTTCAGTCCTCAACTGTTAAAGGGTACTTCTACTCTTCTTAAAATATAGATAAATCTACGATTTACTCTGCCAACCCCATTTTAGCAGACTCATACTCCAACCTCGCCTTCTGTAGCTCCTCCACCATCTCTTTCACATCTTCTCCTGTCTGAAAGCCCAGTGTGAACAAAAATAATATTTTTATTAACCTTTTTAATCACAAAACATGGGAAATGTCAGCTAATTCTAAACAATTAAATTATTAACCCTGTAAAAGTAGATAGACAAAATAATATTCTTCACTATGTCCCCTCTATACTGGTATTCTCATTCCATTTTACAGTTAAAATATATGGCTCTGTCTTGTACTCAGAACCAATGTTTGATTCTAAGTACTAGATTGTTTTCAGCTGCAAGTTGTTTGGAGCAGATATCCAGGATGTAATTTTGACCCTTGGAATGAATGAAAAATAAGCTAATTTTAAATTTTTCAGTCGGGTAATAAAATACTTCGACATTAGAAAAGACTTAGGTTACTTTTTTTCTGTTTGACTGGAAAAACACCAGCCTCACCAATAGTAATGTTAGCAACTAAGGTAGTGAACATCTTTTATTACCACGAGAACTCACATTGTTCTATCAAAATCTTTGTAAAATAAAGTGACCAGAAGAGATACATAAAACCAAAAAATCCGGGGGAGTTGTGGCTTTTTTTTCCCCCTAAGTCTTTTATAAGAAGCAAGACAGGGAAATACAAACTTGCAAATCCAGTTTGTTTTTATCTTCCAAAAAATCAGATGCTTTTTGCTATTTAGGTATATTTGGCATTTCCCCTTCCCTGTATAACTCCACGAAACACCTTATCAAATAATTCAGTTAATTTTCTTTATGTCTATGAATCTCTCTTTTTTCGGCACCAAAATTAAAGCTGAGTTTTCTCTGATGAAAGAATGTAGCATGGGTTGGGGTTTTTTCCCTCCTGTTGCTTCTTTAACCACAAGGATTCCAAAAAAGCCCATCTCAAAATTTAGTGTGGATGTGCAGTAATTACACCCACAAGTGAAAAGACGCTCTTTCAGGGCAGAGTACAACAGCTGTTACATGAGGCTACACAATAGTTTAGGACAGGAAGTGATGGCATCACTTACTAAACTATAGCTAAGCAGGAAATAACCTTATGTAATTAGCCAACTTGGAATCTGGCCAGGTCACAAGGATTAAGAACTCTTGCAAAAAGTTCAGCACACTCTTCGTTAATTGTCCATGAACTTCATTTGAAAGCACAGCTTATTACGACTGCATATATAGCACAGTATTCACCGAAAGAAGCTATCACAAATTATTTTGTCACTATATACATATTAAAGTTGGACTTGGGCTATTAAAGGTAAGTTACCTTTAGTGTACTTTAAGTAGTTTTATCCATAAAATACTATGCAGTTGGCTACCTTTAAAGCTACATTGAATTTATACATATTGTCTAGCTGATTAGTATATTAAAACAGAGTAATACAGAATTTCTTTTCAACACTCACCAATACTGTGACACAACAGAGATGGTTTTTGGTTGGTTGGGTTTTAGTGTTTTGTCTTTCTTTTTTTAAAGATATGCATGCTGGCCAAATTTTATTTTACCTGGTGCCTGTAAAACCTTTAGTTTTGAGGCGCAAACTGACTTTGCTCATGCAGCTCAGATTCTTAGGCTTCTAGCTCTTCTCTTACTCTATCCTTATTGTGTTTAAAAATAATGTTGCTAAAGACATTATAAACACCCTTTTATCTTTTAAGAACTTAGTGAGGCATCCATAAAATAGAAAACATATAAAACAGAATAAGGATAACTGCAAGAAAGCTAGCCTGGAGGATAAGTTGGAAGAATTTACAAAAGCATGTTCATAAAGAAAAAAATGACATCCTAAAATGCCATTCAACCAACATGCACATGTATGATTGATCAAATTAACCCCTGGTACCTTTCAGTTACAAAAGCCTCCATTAACTACTTCTTCCCAGAAAATGATTTAACTTAATCTGGTACTGTATCATTGCAGATAACGTCATTGATTTGGTTACATATGGGGGGTACAATAACTGGTGAAGTAATTTAAGACAAAGTATGCAATACGTCAAAGTGCTCTGACTCATGTCTTCAGCCACTGAATTTTCCAACAATACCATTAAGTGAAAGAAATACAGAGGACATGGGTCTAATGTCCAAGAAATGTCCTTAGTGTAACAGAATCAACCAATTAGTATATGTCATTTTTCCCCTGTATTATAAATGCTATTCTAGATGAAAGCTAGATTCAAAGGTAAATTATACAACGATCCTTAAAAGTTACATTTAGTTGTTCTTTCTTCATTGCCTCACAAACAGTAACCCTTAAATTTGAAAGCTGCTAATGATTATGTCCTTTTTATAGATAAGGACTGAGGTAGACAGAACTAAGAGCTGAAACTTTGTGATTCTAAGTCCTACAAAATTCCACCTTCCAAACACCAGACAAAAACTTTTTAGGACAAGTTTTGTACTAAGGTTAGTTGTGCATGTTCGTAAAGAAATACACATTCAAGAAAGTGACTGTTTTCTAGGAATTTGGTTTATAATAATACAGTTTGTAGAAGAGTTCAGAAGTATTCTTCCTGAATGCAATACTACTGACATAATTGTAAAATGTTTGTCCTATCTCCATGGCTTCAGAAACTCTCGCTAATCCACTATTTCTTAATCTGAGCACATTTTCTGCATCATCAGTTTGATTTCTCAACTCTTCACACTCACTTAGAAACCTCAGAACATCATCACCATGCATGGCACAGCATAACCCAAATACAGATCAGGCTTCTTTCAGGACTAGATAGTGATGAACTACAGATCTAGAAAGTATTACTGCAGCTATCAGAACTTGAAAATTTTTCAAAGGTATTTCTGAAAGGATTGAAACATGTATTAAGGAAATTTTACACTGTTTCATACAGCAAATAACTAGCATTTCTTGATATGAACGCAAGCATGAAAAGGACATTTTCCTTACTAGTGAAAATATAAAACACCCTAGGCTGATTGTTATTTATTTGGGGTTATCTTAGGCAAACAATTGTAACAAAAAACTACTTACTGTAACTAGAAAAGTAGAAAGCTGCCATACGCATATTGACAACCCAAAACTTTCACAATCTTGGCCTTCCTGCTACCTTTTCCCTTCTTCTCTCCCCCCAAATTATACTAACTTCCTTTGTTGAAAGTTAAAACTGCATAAATTCATTACTATCATAGAATCATAGAATTGTTGAGGTTGGAAGGGACCTTTAAGATCATCGAGTCCAACCTTTAGCCTACCCTGACAAGAGCCACTTCTAAACCATGTCCCTCAGTGCCCCATCTACCCTTTTTTTACACACCTCCAGGGATGGTGAATCCACCACCTCCCTGGGCAGCCTATTCCAATGTTTAATAACCCTTTCAGTGAAAAAATGTCTCCTAATATCTAATCTAAACCTCCCCTGACGTAACTTGAACCCGTTTCCCCTCGTCCTATCACTTGTCACCAGGGAGAAGAGGTCAGCCCCCATCTCTCTACAACCTCCTTTCAGGTAGTTGTAGAGGGTGATAAGGTCTCCCCTCAGCCTCCTCTTCTCCAGGCTAAACAACCCCAGCTCCCTCAGTCGTTCCTCATAAGGTTTGTCCTCCAGACCCCTCACCAGCTTTGTGGCCCTTCTCTGGACACGCTCCAACACCTCAATGTCCCTCTTGTAGCGAGGGGCCCAAAACTGAACGCAGTACTCGAGGTGGGGCCTCACCAGTGCCGAGTACAGGGGGATGATCACTTCCCTAGTCCGGCTCACCACACTATTCCTGATACAGGCTAGGATGCTGTTGGCCTTCTTGGCCACCTGGGCACACTGCTGGCTCATATTCAGCCGGCTGCCAACCAACACTCCCAAGTCCTTTTCTGTTGAGCTGCTTTCGAGCCACTCTGCCCCAATCCTGTAGCGCTGCATGGGGTTGTTGTGTCCCAAGTGCAGGACCCGGCATTTGGCCTTGTTGAACCTCATACCATTGGTCTCAGCCCATCGGTCCAGCCTGTCCAGATCCCTCTGCAGAGCCAACCTACCCTCAAGCAGATCAACACGCCCGCCCAGTTTAGTGTCATCTGCGAACTTACTGAGGGTGCATTCGATCCCTTCATCCAGATCATTGATAAAGATATTAAAGAGAACCGGCCCCAGCACCGAACCCTGGGGGACACCACTTGTGACTGGACACCAACTGGATTTAACTCCATTTACCGCCACTCTCTGGGCACGGCCATCCAGCCAGTTTTTTACCCAGCGAAGAGTACACCTGTCCAGGCCATGAGCAGCCAGTTTCTCCAGGAGAATGCTGTGGGAAACAGTGTCAAAAGCTTTGCAAAAATCCAAGTAGATAACATCCACAGCTTTTCCCTCATCCACTAAGTGGGTCACCTTATCATAGAAGGATATTAGGTTTGATGGGCATGACCTGCCCTTCACAAACCCATGCTGACTGGGCCTGATCACCCTGTTCTCCTGCATGTGCCGTGTAATGGCACTGAGGAGGATCTGTTCCATGACCTTCCCAGGCACCGAGGTCAGACTGACTGGCCTGTAGTTCCCCGGATCCTCCTTCCGGCCCTTCTTGTGGATGGGTGTCACATTTGCTAACCTCCAGTCAGCTGGGACCTCTCCGGTTGTCCAGGACTGCTCATAAATGATACCAAGTGGCCCGGCGAGCACCTCCGCCAGCTCTTTCAATACCCTTGGGTGGATCCCATCCGGCCCCATAGATTTGTGCACCTCCAGGTGCTGAAGCAGGTCCCTCACCATTTCCCTTTGGATTACAGGGGCTTCATTCTGCTCCCCATCCCTGTCTTCTAGTTCAGGGGTCTGGGTGCTCAGGGAACAACTGGTCCTACTGCTGAAGACTGAGGCAAAGACTTCATTAAGTACCTCAGCCTTTTCCTCATCCTTGGTCACTATGTTGCTGGCCCTATCTACTAGAGGACAGGGATAATCCTTTGTCCTCTTCCTATTGCTAATATATTTATAGAAGCTTTTTTTGTTGTCCTTGACAACAGAAGCCAGGTTTAGCTCCAGCTGGGCTTTGGCCCTCCTGATTTTTTCCCTACATAGCTTAACTACCTCTTTGTAGTCGTCTTGAGTGGCCTGCCCTTCCTTCCAGAGGCCATAGATCCTCTTTTTTTCCCGAAGTTGCAACACTAGCTCCCTGTTTAGCCAGGCCGGCCTTTTTCCCCGACGGCTTGTCTTCTGGCACATGGGGACAGCCTGCTCCTGCGCCTTTAAGACTTCCTTCTTGAAAATCATCCAGGCTTCCTGGATCCCATACAGAGAGCTTTTGGCAAAGCTCTATGACAAAACCTTACCTAAAATACTTGCTGGCATGGCAAAACAACTAATATGTGGTTCTGTGAAAGCACATGATAATTCTCACAAGTGGTAAAACTGTATCATGTTTGAACTTTTTATGATAGTAATAGATACTGTTCTCAAATTAAGCATGTCAACCCAAATTTTAGCTTCTAAAAATTAGTTTTCTGATCACATTTTGATCAAGGAAATCAGCAAAGATGCTTCTCATGTCATTATTTTTTTAACATAAACAAAGAAATACTAAAAAAAAAAACCCAAACCCAAAACATTCCAAGTGTCTAGTCTTGAATTTCAACATTAAATCATACTCAGCAAATATAAATACAGCTGCATGACAGATAATATAAAAGACTGCATACATTTATAAAATGCAAGAGTTAAAAATAACCTCAATGCTTTCCCCAGCATTTTTAATAAGCTATATATACTCAACTAAATATCCTTTTCTGTGGTACATCAGTTTAGCAAAAACTTTAAACAGGTATTAAAAAAAAGAAAAAAGAGTAAGTAGTGGAATACATATAGAGTTATTCCTAGAGTCTGCAGCTTTTCTCTTGATTTTACCACACTAATGGCCATGTTTTCAGCCATGTTTTTGATTTCTATCTGTTGAAGACAGCTCACAAACTATAGCCGACCTGGATTTTCACAACAGCACAGGTTTTACAGCAGCGCATGTGAAGCATCAAGCCAAGGAGCATCTTGGTACCTTCATTACCCCTGAAGCCCCAAGTCCACATCTTCCCTTACGTTCATGCACATCCAAGCAAGGCCCCCTGTAAGCTCATATACATGTAAGCTCATACACGTATATCCATAGCTCACATACGCTTAGGGACTTGATTTAGTAGTGGACTTGGCAGTGCTAGGTTAACCATTGTACTCCATTCTCTTAAAGATCTTTTCCAACGTAAACTATTCTATGATTCTATAGAAAACAATGGGAGTTTCATCTAGTTAGCGACATAATGAAACAGGGCCCTCGCTTTACCTCACGCCCAGAGCCCGGCCCTCGCACGACGGCCCTCGCCCCCACAGCTGACTGTCGGGCCTCGCCCACAGCCTGCAGCGCAGAGCCCTGCCCGGGGCGTGGGGCGGGGGGCAGAGCTGCGTGCATGCTGATTGGCCGCGCAGTAACGTTCCCAGCGATTGGCCAAGCTCCGTTCGAAGCTGGGCAGCCATGCTGGCCCGCCTGTCTGCGAGAGGGGCGGCGCGGCCTTGTCCCCCCGCTGTACGGCGTGGTACGGCTGCAAAGCTGAGAGGCAGTTCTGGCCTTCACTGACCCTCACCTTCCCCACTACCAGACCAGCCGCCTGAGAACACGGGCGTCCAGGTCCCACCTTGGCTATTAAACTATATCTCTGCTTGAAGTTGGATTTTGCGAGTATATTATTGACTGGAGGTGACCTCATGCTCAACTGGAGTGGTTTGTTGCACAAGTAAGTTTTCTCACCTACCTCACTCGTTGGCAACGATTCTCCTAAATACAGTGAAATCCAGCTTATGCTCCTTTGTTTGAAATGTGTACAGGTGTCAAATAGGGTGGTGCTTCTGAATGAGTCAATTTATTACATAAAAAGTGTTAGGCAACAGCAAGTGAAATGTTTAATGTAAAATATGTGAATGTTTTGAGTGGGTAAGAGCGTATTCCCAGCCAGGAATCAATGCAGACAATGGGGGAAAGGAGTAGTAGCCATAAACACACAGTTTAGATGGAAAACAAAAGACAGGGTTTTTTTTTAATTTTTCAAAGCAGTTACACATACAGGTGAGTAGATGTACTTTCTTCTTAAAAGACTATGAAAAAGCTAGACTAGGCATATTTATTAACCATTTTTCACTGCTGGATGTAGCTCTAGTATGGAACTCTACAGTAAAAGTACTGAAGGTAGTGGCAGAAACTCTTCTCAATTTCCTATTAACAGTATCTGAACAAGAGGCTATGGAAGTATTTATTGACATTTCAGGGCAAATATATAAGCTTCAACTTGAAAGGAGATGTGTATTTGGGTGTAGATGCAGTCTGAACTATGAAGCCAAGAACCCTGAGCTTTAACACCGTCAATGTAAACACCAACAATGTAAAGATGATAATAACACGTCTGGACTAATCATGAGTGCAAGTCTTAAATTTTATAGGGGAAAAAAAACAGGTCAGCTTTGGGTCTTTTTTTCTCAATACATACAGAAAAAGAGGAATAATGCTTCCTACGAGACATCAATGTGGAAATTGAATGAAGAATTTCAATGACAAAGATTTATAAAAAAGTCTTGATCTCTATTAGACATGCTATCTGTTGTCAAAAATCGGTGTTGATAGTAGAAGCAGTTCAACAAGTTTGTCCGGTGTTGAACATTGTTTAAGAGTAAGGACAAACTGCAAACAGGCAATTTTTCCATTGCAGACGAACTTCAAATTATTTCATTCCATATACTTCTGTGCACATAGAAGACAGCCAAGACATCTATAGATACTGATGACTGCAAGAGAGAAGATCACGGTAAGTCACAGACAACCTTAATAGCTAACCTTAACAGTATCATTGTAGTGCTACTGTCAAGAGATCTAGATGCTGGCAAGGAAACTGCTAGCAAAGAATTCCTGTGGTTATATTTGAAATCTATCACTAAGCAAGTCCTCAATAGTCTGTCTTTTCCTCCATGAGGCATTTATTAAGAAAACACGTTCACTAAGGAAACGCTGAATTTTTGAACCTATTCTTACCAAGCATTAATTTTCCATCTTACAGGGTACAAAAGGGTATGCTTCTGCTCTAATACCTCGAGCTATGCGTTGGTTTTACTTATATTTTTCCATTCACTCTACTAAAGAGTTCAGATAAAAATATTTTGCCCAATGTCAAATATATTAATTCAGTTCTCTGAGCCATTCTAACTTCCACCAATTTGTCTCTAGTCAAATGAATCGACAAAAGTAATCTGAATTTTGATTTCTTTGCTCCTTTTTTGCTGCATAATATTAATTGTATTGATTGATATGATGTCCTTTCATAAAAGTCTGAGTTCTATAAGCACACCAGCAGGTATTTACTATTAGCTATTAAGTTACCTCTTAAGGTTGTCTGAGAGTTACCTTGATCTTCTCTCTTGCAGTCATCAGCATTTATAGATTTCTTGGCTGTCTTCTATGTACATTGAAGTATATGGAGTCAAAATAAATTGGAGGGGTGGTCTAACAAGCCTAAGCTTCATACGCAATTTAAGGAAGTTGGGAAATTAGGCTGTTTGCTCTCAAGTCCAGATGCTAGTTGGATTTCAACTAGGGCTAGGTTGAAAGCAGCTGTAAAAGAGGAAAGAAAGAAACAACAGACTTTTGGAGGTGAGCAGTGAGAACCAACCACTTTGATTCCTATTCCATTGGTTTAAATTTTTCAGTAAGCTGCATAAACAAAGATCTCAGATTTAGCTTCCTGTCAGGGACTACAAAGTTGACAGCTATTAAATGTCAGTCATCTATGAGCTGAGCAGGCCTAAGGGCCGAAAATTTACATATATTGTAGAAATAATCCTGTACCTCGTCATTGGCCTTACATTTTGCTGTTATATAAAAAAATATTGTCAAGATTGCAAATACAAGCTCTCTGAGTTAAGAACAAACACAACTAAAGCTGCATGTGTGACCTTAATTTGGCCTCCTTGTGCTCACGAGCTGCCTATTCTAGTGCGGTTTGATGGCATATCAGGGCTGTACACAAAGGAGGCAGTTGTCTGTTGAATTCCTGTCTCATTTGCTGCAGAAGTTTGAGTGCAGAACTAATGAAATACTGAGTTGTTGGCCTTTAAGTTAAGGAAAATGAACACCACTCAGGAGAGAAGGCTTTCTGTCTCTACATCTGACATTTTTCTTAAACTGAATTTTCAGATCTGGTCAGTAATTAATCTCCATTACCTAAATATGTAGTTTGACCACCTGTTTTCTGAAAGTAGAGGTATTCACAACTGCAGTTTACATAAATTTAGAGCTGTTGTTTGAGCAAAGATCTCTTCAGGACACGGGTGCTTGATCTGAGTATACAAACCGGTCAAGCAAAGTTAGCAGATATGTATTCCAATATGCCACATATGAAAAATGAGAAAATCTTTTGTGATACATATAAACTGGTATGCCAAATCAGGACTACTTATTCCAGAATAAGCTGTCACAGAAACAAGGTCTCATGCATGGCCTAATCACCATATTATAAAGAATCTACTTTAAATTCATGACTGCTCTTGTTCCAGATTAAATTTCAGCTGTAAAAAGATCACTACTATTAGCCTACTTCTTGCCTCTGAATTGATAAATTCCTCATGTGCCTTTCTAGTGTATACATTGGTACAGTACAAGAAGTAGAAGCTTGTTGTCCTTCTTCATTTTGTACAATATTGCCAACATAATCTGGCTTTGTAGTTTGGGTTGAGTTGCTTTCAAAGAGGGCAACTGATCTATAGTCAATGCAGTAACAAACATATGAAGACTTGTTTAAAATATATCCTCCTAATCTGATGTGTATTGCCATTGCTAAAATTACACAGCAGCAGTTTGAGACCTATGACTGGAGAGGTAGCTTCATTAAAGATTCCTGCTCTCAGAATGCTGGTATTTCTGACAGAATGATTTTACTCGTGCATCTCAATCCAAAGGTGACTTTTATTACTGTTGCTTTGTAAGCATGTCAAATTAAATGAAAAATATTTTCTCAAAGTCCTCAATTTGTGAAAAACATGGTGAATCTATTTCCTTTTGTCACTAATTTCAGGAGTATTTTTGTCTCAATAAATGAAACATTTGGTTTTCCATAAGCTTAGTTCCTATGTTAAAATCCAACTTCTTCAAGGGAACTGAATTTAAAAATAGAGATTTTAGTCTAAAAACTGTGTAACAGTCCATGCATTGATTCAATGTCCTGTCTCCTGTTAATCTTCTGTTAAGTGCAGAAAAAGCTGTAATGCAGCCTTCTGGAAGAGGGAAAGGAAACTAGGCTTTGTTCCTGTTGCTAGTTCCACTAGTCATAGAGCTATTTTAATTTGTGTTTATTGGTGTCCTTAAAGCAAAACTGTTCCCCCGAATATTTATATTTGTACAAAACACAAGTTTTCAGTGACCAGAAGAATCAGGAAAGCATTATTTCTATGGATTTTTGTCCTTTGACTCTTCTTTTACCACAGTAGTCCAGTTTATCCCAGGGTCCCTTTGATATCCTTTCCAGGGCAAGAGACAACACATGTTATGCTAATGTAAATCCACACGAGTGTTGACTAGCCAGGAGGTTTGTTCCAAAGAAAACATACAGCATATGCATCCTGTCATTCTTTTCCTCTCTTACAGTATTTATTCATATTACTCTCCTTCACGCCTGCAAAGATACAGCCACTGAGACCTCTAGTAATTTTTCTTGTTGTCTGTTTCTGCTGCTCTCCCAGGATCTTCACTAAGCATCTCTGTCTCGGCAAGCAATTTCTCTCTCTGTCTGTTCAGGCTCACATTTAGAAATCTCTGTTCCCATGCACCCTGGGTTTATCACTGAAATGGCTACTGTTATTTTGGCATTCACCTCTGCACAGCCACTGATTTTCAGAAAACTTGCAGGAACGCATTTATCTTCGAAATTTCTATCCATCTTTCAATATGGGTTGAAATTGGTCAAAGACACTGAACGATGTGACTGACAGGGCATTTGTATGAGCCTCATTTCCTTGGGAAAGCACTCTAGAATTATGTCTCCCAACCGTGCTGGTGAGAGCATTGTAACCTATGCAGGGGTCAAAGTAACTCTAGTTACAGGGTAAGCAGAAATACACAGTTGTCCTCTTTGAGAACACACCTCCCTTACACTGTATCCATCAGGCCTGGGCACATCCACTCCTGCGATTTTACAAGAAGTCTCTAACAAAACACTGGAATTTAGGTATGCTAAATGTTTACATTAGACAGATATGCGTGAAAGAAAAAACAACCGGTAAATGACTTGCACAGTTATTCCTGTCTTTTGCAAGTCCAAAAGAAGCCGATAACCAGAACTGGCAGAGGAGCTGAAAGTGAATCTTACTGAAAAGGCAGCAGGAGTCAGCTGTGTGCAAGGAGAAAGGAAGAAGGCAGGCAAAAACACATGGGTGTTTTTTGGAATTATGGGTTTCTGACACCTGCAAAAGATCCTTCTCAATGTAAACAGAGGCCTGTTGGGGAAAATATTGATGACAGGGCTATGAAAAGGAATCTCTATAAAATTTGTTTAAAACAAATTTTTAGGATTTACTCTGATCTTCACTTGAAGTTATTTTTCTAAGCAGGAGCAGACGCCTGCCAAGATGTACTTTGACACAGTGCACTCAAACTAACAGGCTGGTTTAGTATTTAAAACTAAGCAGGTATATTGTCTTTATACAAGACTGAGGTGTAAGACTCTTTTGGCAATCTTCTAGCCAAAGCAAACAATTGCCACACACACATTGGTTAATAGTTTCAGAAAGCTTTCATTTTAAGTAAGTAAATGGTAAGAAAGCAGCAGTTGCTTCCTGGCATTCACATGTTTTCCAGCAGTATGGGACTAGCTGTTTTGCTGGGTCCCTAATGCATATGGTTGACTGCAGACTCCTCCAGGAACACGTACGTATTGCTATCTGTATTCTTTTATTGCAGAGGATTGGAGAAGACACTGGGATAGACACAGTATTTTTAGTACAAAATGGAGGAAATTTCCTCAAAATAATATCATACTTTTTTTTTCCCGACATGATAAAGACACAAGCTTCTCATGTTTATCTGTTCTTTTTATTTTGACAATAGTCATGGTTTCTCATGACTCTTGAGTTGTTGGCTCTAACAGGATCCTCCTTTTTCTCGTTATAAAGTACCAATGGAAAGAAGCATATATTTGGCAAAAGTGGACAAAAAAGGAAAATAAATAGTTGATCAAGTATAATGTTAAGAAAGCTACTCCACTTTGTATTTGGAGGACTTCCAAATCAGTAGCTAAGTATATACAACACAGAGGAAGCAAGAACACAGAGAACAATTTTACTAACTTTAGAAAGAGATGTGCAACACAAGTTGGGTGGAATAAGTAAACTGTCATTAAGTGAATTACTGTTTTACCGGTTAATTTTTCCCCTCATCGTATGTCACCTTTTTCTCCATCGTTCAGAAGCAATCCTGACAGATAGTAAGCATCATAAGCATTAGCCTTCTACAGGCAGTGCACTTACCTCACACTGCAGGACTTCTTTCCAAATGCTGTATCAGCCAAAACTGCTGTGCCTTAGCATGTAATGACAGGTGACGGTGGGCACAGAGAGCCCCACTGATAGTTGTAGGGATCGTTGTCACCAATATCTCAGGCCAGGATAATAACCACCTGTCTGATGAGAAAACACTGCAAAAAGCACCAAGCCTATTAGTAAAGGAACCTTTGTAGAGCCACAATATAACCGCTCTTTCAGTCTTAGACAGAAAACAGCAATTTGGATTCTTGTAAAGCACTTAATATTATGCCAATCAAATAGGCATCTGTGAGCCCAGGGCTTTGAACATCAGTTTTATCTGGACTTTTAAAAATCCTGTATGAATCTTCAGATGGCTGTAGGCTTCTAAAAGTCTAGAACTGTTGCCTAAATGATTTCTGACGAAATTGCTGGAAGGGTGCAATATGCAAACTCAGTTCCCCTGTTCTGGTCGTTCAGGTTTTGGTTTTTTTCTTCGATTCTTCCTTTTTTTTTTTTTTTTTTTTTGAGGTCAAGAACTATTTGGATTCAGGACCATAATCAATGTTAATTGCATATATTTGTTTTGGATAATTGCTTGGATGACTGTTTATCATAAAGTAAACATTACCCGTAACTGGTTATTTTAGAGCTGACAATGATAAATGCAGACTGATTATTTTAAAGGAGTACTGTATTTATTTGCACCACTCTCAGCTTATAGAGTTTTGCGATGGAACTAAAATCATGTGTTGTTTTTTCCCCTGCATTATCTCTTCATGTGAAACTGCCAGACACGCTTATTTATTAAGGCAATTAAAAGAACCTATGGTTTTGATTTCAAATAAAATATATTGATTTAACTAATTCCATGAATGTGCCTTAAATTATGAGAAATGATGGGTATTTCTTACCATATTTGTTCTTTATCTTATTAAATGACAATAATGCAGAGGCTAAATGACACCTTCCAAACAAAACACATTCTAAATTTAATTATGTCAAGTGTAATCACAGGAATCTAAATATATTAGCATGAGAATATTATAATTCTGCACAGTAAATAGAAGTAGACAGAGTTATGTTATAAAACATTTAAGATATAAGCTTTCTTTTTGTCAGACCCTTATTTTGCTCTCTGGAACTAGATTCAAATCCAGGGGTTTTAACTTCACAGATGATCAATAATCCATAATTCAATCCACTCTTCCTCAGATGCAAATATTTTTCTTACTGTATCTACATTATTTAAATTCTAGACAATGTTACTTGTTCAGCAATATGCTAAAATCTTATTATAGCCTGAGCTAAGAAGACAGATGATCTTGAAGATGAGGAGGAGACAGTTAAAAAATCTATGACTGATTTCAAAGCTGACCAATGCTTAATTGATTAAAACTCAGAAGGAAAAAAGAAAATAACATCAACCTTTGTAAATGTAAATGAAAAGAAAATCTCTAATATATTTTAAAAAGAATCTTTAGCATTGATAATGACATATAAACGAACAATACTGGTGGTTTTGCATGCAGTTACATGGATGCAAGCCTTATTTGCAAGGGAGACAAAAGGAGTAAATTTATTAGAAGATGTAGTGGATACACTCAAATATTAAAGAGGGTAACTTATCCCCAGAATATACACTCACCATTTCAGTGATACAATAAGTGACCTTCTCCTTTTCACATTGTGTTCAAAAAGTACACATAAATTACACAACAAAGCATCATAATGTCTTGCAACGAAGGAATTTCTTAAAGGGTATTTAAAAGCAGTTTGAGAGTATTAGGACTGGGGTGGTACAGTTTGTCTTGCTGTGTGGTTTTGCCCCTCTTTGTACATCACTGGGATACAGTTAATCAATAAAAATTACGTTATGAAATTGCTTCAATGTGTAGCTTCCCAGAGCAAGGTCTACTCATCTGAATGGTTTTCCTCACAAGAGGAAGAAGAAATAGGAAGAGTACATCAAAATCAGGTTTTACTGCAGCACAAGGTTTCTGATTTTACCAGTCAGCGTTACTGTGTCAACTGCTGCTAACAAACTATTACAACAAAGGGGGAAAAACATGCTGCATCAGTGAGGGAAATGGATACTAAGATACAAAAAGGAGGGGAAAAAAAGGCACAACGTGATATTGTGTGATTACATAATAGAGTCATCGAGCCTGAAGTATGCTTTAGAAACCTTTTTCTACCTACATAGGGGATTTGGTATTTTAAGATAAATTACTGTGAATCTCTTATTTCTGTTTTATTAGTGTACTATTGCTTCCTTTATTTCTTGGAGATTACATTTTTGGCAGCGTATAGTTTCAGTGAAATCTAACAAATAACACCAATACAATATTGTTTACAACCCCACCTAGCGGTCTTAAACTTAGAAGTTTCCAACGGATTTATGTAGTTGACAGACTGCATTTAGAACTCTCTCTCCTTATTTGTTTCTGGCTATTCTTATTTTTTATACTTGAAAATTCAATTAAAAACTAAATACGTTTTATGTACACAGTCTTTGCAGTATCTCTATTACAGCAGTAATTATTTTACGTATCTTTAGCAATTTTCATCCTGAAGAGTCAAAATATTTTATAACTGCAAGATAACAAGACAAAACGCAAACTGTATGTAGGGATCCTGTCACTCAGTGCTGACTGAATCCATTCTTGAAGTGGAACTCATCCATTTGACAATATATGGCAACATAACAGACCATTTAAAACCATTTAAAAGAGGAATAGTGTTAAATCCGAAACTGCAAAAAGTAAGACAAAGAGTCGTACTTCCCAAATGAGGATATAAGGAGTACACACATTTTTTATTTTATTTTATTTTTTTTACCTCTTGCAAATAATGACCTAGAATATGTAATTGCAAACACTAAGGATCTTGATTTTATGTCCAAACTGAGAAAGAAGCAGCCTATCACCTGTAGAACACTGTCCCCCATTACAGTACAGGACATTAGCACTTAAGTTACTCAGAGGAAAGGGTGCCATCTGCTGAATTGCCAATGTACACAAGCAATGTATTGCCCAGGATAACCTCATAAAGAGAATCTTGCATTTAGAAATCTTCAGGCGCGTGCATCTTAACCGTCTTTGCATTGGTCTCCTATACACGTGGATTAGAATTCAGTCTTTAAATGCACGATGACCTTTTGCTGAGATTACTGTCTATTTAGTGAGAAATATGCTCTTATTGTCTAATGTCCTGTTTCCTGCCAACTTACTTTCCATTCTGTTGGGGTTAAGACCATCTTTTTTTTTTTTTTTTCTGTACTAGAAGAGCAGGTATTTCAAAAAGATCCAACAGGTCCTTACTGCTTATGTATGCTTCATGCTACAGGTAATATATCTGAAAGTGTCACTAAGGCATTGACTCATGGACCACGTATGAAGTGTTAATAAGGCATGAGAAATATATGCACTACAAAACTATAGTTCTTAGAAAGGGAAGAAAATACAGTAAATCAGCAAAAGAAAATGATGTCTTTGGAAGAAACGCTTCTTCTAATTGGATATTGGATGAGGCCTTCCTAAATGCATTTACCCCTATTAACATTCCCAATAGACCCTTTTTTTTTTTTAAATAATGTCTTGGATGTGAAAATCTATATGTAAAAGTTATCTTTTCATCCAGAACAATAGTTTGTTGCTGTGAAACAAACCAACTATGCATATGTGAATATGTCTTATTATCAGTGGTAAAGGTAATCATGTTTTAAAAGAGACAATCTTATTTCCTGGTTTCATGGATATTGAACTATTTCTAACCTTTTTCTGCATAACGGTTTGCAATGTCAGGACCTGCTCTCCTTGCTTTCTCATATACACAGCCTAGTCAATAGTATAATGTAAGGACATTTTATAAAATATATGAGAGAGTTTCCCCAGAAGAAGACTGAACTTGATTTTTACCTCTGCTAGGCAAGGGGTCAGTTGACCACAAAAAGATGCAATTCCTGTATTATATGCCTGACTCCTCTTATAGATCGAAAGTCATAGTTCGCGTTTTTGACAATTTGTCATTATTTAAGAATGATCTGTTGTTTTTCTGTTTAGTCTAAATAGCTTGTTTCCCAAGTTTCTGAATCTGAGTATTTGCATTTGTCTTTTTTGTACTTCTTGTGTTACAGCATGAATGGCCTAGGTTGTTTTCAGCAGTTTAGTGATATATATTCACACACATAAAAATCACAGAGGATAATCAGTACAAAGGAAGGGTATGATCTGTGAATACCCACTAGCTGAGAGTCAGGAGCTAAAGAGGAGCAGGAAAGGGGACGAGCAAGGACAGACAGGTGGAAAAGGCAATGAGATTACCTTTTGATAGTCATGACACACTAGATGAGCTCAGCTGCCCATGGAACCAGCCTAAGGATAGACAGTTAACACAGTAAATAGTAAAAAGGTTATGGCCAGATCTGGTCCTTGAACCAGAACATCACTAGGTTGCACCAGTACTAGTGCCTTTGAATAGGCCTGTGGCTAGGCAGGAGGAATGGACCTTGCCAATGCTGGTACAGGTAAGTTTGTGGTACCCTTGAGCTACACCCTAATGACAGCTGGAAGAAGATGGAGGCTCAAAGTACTGGAATTTAACAGCGTATCAGCTGAGCCATCCTAACTACCCACAGGTGCTCCTGACCTGTAGCAAACCTGAGGTTAATTTGGCTTACATTGAAAGGGAAGAGGGTTAAATTAGGATACATCAGCTAACATTTACCGAGGTCGGAGACTGGGCCCTCTGACAGGGTGCACATAGCTCAGCAAACAGGCAGGATCTTGTTTAGCTCCAAGAACTTGTTCCTGTGGATAAGTCCTAACTGGATAGATACACTGCACATCTCCCGCTCTGAGCATCCAGACCACAAGCACAGATGTAATCTTGGGAAACATTAAAGTGGGATACAAAAAAGTATTTTGCAATTCTGTATTTAATCAAGGTAAAGAATAGAAGGAAAATCATAGGCATGGAAGATGATGTTTAGTGGTCCTCATAAGCATCAAAGTGACTGGTGCTGTAACTTCATGCAGCCACAGAACTCACTCTTATTCCCAGCTACAACAGCTCTTGCTTTTGTATATCTATACCACTGCTTACATGTAAGAAGCAACACATTACACCAGTATTATAAATCGATCAGTATTTAACTATAATAACTCTGTTAATGGTCTGTTGTTTTGATTCAGGTGTGCTTTAAAGTGTCCGTCTTTACCACATTCAGAGTATTTTCTCCTATGCGGCCCCCTTTTTTTTCTTCCTCTTAAGTCTTTGCTCCAAAAGGTGAAAACCATTTAAATTCTTGTTTAAAAGTGATTCAGCTGGTTTGATATGTCAGTAAATTATTCTGCAGGTTTACATAGGACCTTGTGCCTTCCATTAGCATATGTTACTTCAAAAGCTCAGCAGAAATATGCATATCTATATATATAAAAAAAAAAACAACCCAGGCCACCGTAGCACCTAATCCACTTCTATAGGCACTCATAAGGTTTCTGCAAAACAAAACTGCATTCCTATTTAGTGAATGCAGTTCAACACATCCATAGCTACAGGATGGTGTCAGTTTAATCACATCTCAAGCTTCTGACACTGCGTTAAGCAAACACTAGCTTGTATAAATTTGTTTCCAAAAGTATTTTGCAATTCTGTATTTAATCAAGGTAAAGAATAGAAGGAAAATCACAGGCATGGAAGATGATGTTTAGTGGTCCTCATAAGCAAGCAGGTCAATCACACCACCACAATCAAATGCACTCTAAGTGGGAGCACTCCCTCCCTTCCGGAGGGCAGACTTTGGCCTGTTCAGGAGCCTGGTTGACAGAGCCCCTTGGGAGGCAGTCCTGAAGGGTAAGGGAGTCCAGGAAGGCTGGGCATTCTTCTAGAAGGAAGTCTTAAAGGCTTAGGAGCAGGCTGTCCCCATGTGCCCAAAGACGAGCCAGTAGGGAAGAAGATACGATCAAAGGAAACAGATTGCGAGTTTTTATTCAACAAGTGAACACTTTCCAGTTTGTATTAGTAATGAAATTCAAGTTTCGGTTGCCAAAAGATTTGCCAAAGTTAAATCCAGGACCAAAAATCTTATCTGCATCAGTTCTGAACGCACTCAATGTCAGTATACCAAAATATATTTCAGTCAAAGAAGTTGCAAGGATCTTCATGTGGGCAAATGTTTGAAAGATTTCAGAAAGTATATGACCCAGTGGTGAGATTTAATTTCTAGAAGAAATCTTCTGTGAACTGCAGGAGTGTCATGTCAGGCAAAAATGGAAGTTAGTAGATCAGCGAAACCGCCTCAGTTGCCATGAACTGATCTTCCTATTTGTTCTAGGCCAAAAGTATGTCGGCGTCATCCATTGCTTCCCCACCCAGTCTTGAAAACGACCCCAAAGTAAAACTCAGCAGAGGGGTGTGAATTTCCGGTTTGTTAAAACAAGTTGACATTCTGTAATTCTTTTATTGTATAGTTGACTTCAAACCAGAAAAGCTCCACTGGCATAAAACTGGACTGTTGGGGAATAAAAACTGTCTTTCTTTCTGCCTATTTTGATTTATGTCAAAGCCCGTTATGTTGCAGGTGCAGGGAGCTTCATCTGAAGGGAAACAGAATTCTTAACTTGCTATAACAGATGAAAAGAGGGTATAATAGCCCTGTACTAATCCATATGTACTCTGAAACAGCTTACATGAGGAATTCTGTCTTCCCTGAAACCCAAAATAAGATATGTTAATTTTCCTACCAGCGGATGTAATTGGTTTTATGTACTAAACAATACATTTACAGGGTGCTCTACAGGCGAGCAATATAAGCAGAAATGATTGCAAGCGTTTCCCTGCATGCCAATACATAAGGTGGTTCTTACGTACACTTTCCATTTAAAACATTATTTAAATTACCATCACAATCATAAGTTAATCCTACGCAGTTTGACTTTCTTTGGATAAATCCTTTTTTGAAAACATTTAAAATGGCTTGGAATCATTGTTTATATTTTTGTTGATCATAAATATATTAGATATTAATTAGAGCTACGCTTTGGTGCATTTATACAAATACATTAAGACTATGTACACTTGAAAAAAGGAAAATAAACTGCTTTCTATTTTTGCACAGGTCTCACTGGAAAAGAGAAACGCAGTATACATTATACAAGCAACCTGACTGAATATGTTTCAGCCCTTGCAAGATAAAAAACTTATTGTAGTTAGTCCAGTAAAGTGGCAAGATCTCAAGGTAGTCAGTGAGTGAAAACAAGGCTACATTTCCAAACCACTTAAAACAGCTATCCCAAAATTGTTTCCAGAGAAAACCAGTATTTTTTCAATAAATTATAAAACATACTTTTTAATATGTGGGAATGGTGCCCAAGCCCAAATTCCTGTGGCAAACTTGTGAACACACTGCTTGTACAGCCAGTATCTCCATATCAATACAATTTTATATTTTGCTACTCAACCTCTAGCATTAGAAAGATTTACGAGTGTGCTAACCTTTATGGTTTGTGAGAAGTTCCATCACCCACACAGCATATAAGGGCAGCTGCTTGATAATCAGGCTAGAGATCTAATTATTTAATGGCACAGCCTGTCTTATAGATGATGTCAGTAATATCTGTAAATATAAGTTTAATATTAAATTGTCAGTTGTCTATACAAAGCTTATTTATTTGAGTAAAGTCTGCAGGACCAATTCAAATATATCAGTAATCACTCCACTATCAGAGACGAGATGCAGTATTAGTTTTTATTCGAATGTGAAGAGCATGATAAGATGTCAGTATTGGCACAGGTCAAACCAAAACACATATCTGTGATTCACTGGAGGATATATGAAAAATAAACTAAAAAAAAATCATGCAAAACATAATACAAATGTTAATTTTTTAATAGATAAGACAATAAATATACTGTGTAAGTGCTATTGCATTTCTACAACAGTGTGGGTAGGAATCTTTAGATATATTTTTATAATAAAAGTAAATGGGACGGATCTGTTAATATGTATGAACTACAGTTTCTGTGACATTATTTACATCTGTAAATGGCTATAACTAAAAATGAAGTTTACAAATTCTGAGCGTGAACTTGTAAGAAAGAGCTCCAGCAATGAAGGGGAAACTTCCTAGAAAAAATGACAGATTATATCCTTTCCTTAGCAGCCAGCTGATGCGAGACAAATACTATTCTGCAATTCTTTTCCAACAGTTGTCGGTGTCTGAATTTCACACCCATTTGTATGCTGGTCTTTGTTAGGAGCAGTAAATTCCTCCCGGTTGCCAAGAAAACCTTATTTTGCAGTGAATTGTCTAGTTTTTTGCATTGCACATACCTCCTGCGCACAAAGGAAGCTAGAAATATTGCAAACGATCATTTCTGGAGATCGTGATCTCTGACCTTTATCTGCATTTAACAACAGCTTAAATTCCACATTTTGTTCAGCGTAGCATTCACACAAAAGTCTTCTAAATAGGGCTCTACCAGCTGCTATTCAGTGTGTAAGAGCTGCTGCCATTGTAAAAGCCTTTTCTCCCACATTTTGTTGTTTTAGGAGTAAAATATTACTGGTTCTATTTTTAGATTTTTTTTATATTCTTTACATCTTTAATGAGAAGTGAAAATGCTAATAGTTTGCCATGCATTTTCTTTCTATGACTTTTGGACAAGTTACAGCTACATCAGCAGTCAAAACACTAATGGTTTTTATGTTAACAGTAAGAATAATTTGAATACTGGTTTGAAAAATGTGATTGTTTCACTAACATTTTAGTTCCCATTTACCCAACAAACATTTACAAGGAAAGTAGATACTTCTAGCTGTGATAATTTCTTGTCGCCAAACCCTCCCCTGACTACTTTAGGAAGCAATAGATTTGTTAGTAGTCTTGGATTAAGAAGTGCTAAATTACTATATTCAGAATATGATTAAAGATGTAAGATCTAATTTTTCTTATTCTGTCTTATGAATGTGATGTTATATATTTGTTATTCCGTTTATAGAGGTTGGATAAAAAACAATTTATTATTTACAAAGCCCAAAAATGTACAAAACATCTAAGTGTATTATGTAAATGTTTTATATTGTATTTGACATTTAAAATGAAGAAATAAACAGAAATAAATTACATTAAGCTAGGGGAGACAAAAACATTCTTATTTTCCTAAAAAACAAGTTATAAATTTAAAGTTAAGATGCGTGTGAAATAGGAGAAGCCTGCATTTAATTATTCACAAATATTAGGTCTTGATTTCCAGGATGAGGAACATAGCCCTCTGAGTCACTGGCATGTGACCTCTAAATGGAACACAATAAGAGCTATAGGCCCTGTATTCAGTGAGGACTGTGTATTTCTCCTTAGACTTTGGCCAAACCCCCCCAATAAAATGTTATCTGCAGGGTGGGAATGTGCTGCCTTGGTCGCAACAGCGCATCCTGGATAACCCTCCTGTCCCTCTCCCTGTCCACAACTGCTCAGGCACCAGGGCAAAGCTTTTAGAACCTCTCAGGATCACACACCTGTTCTGGCATGGAGGAGAGGACAAAAATGATCTTTGATATCGTGTATAAAAAGAAAGAAGGGAAGGGTATTAACAGCTGCCACTTCCTTTATGCATGCAGATAAGGGCTAGATGTACTACAATAACTGGAACAGAAATGAAAGTTTCACGGTGTGCTTTGCCCTGTTCTTCTACTTTATGCTAGACGTGTCTAACAGCCGTTATTTGAGATAAGATACCACACTGACCGGACCTTTCATCAGCCAAATACGGCTATTCTTATGTTCTAACAAGGGAGTGCAGTTCAGTTCAGCTTTGTCCCTTTGGCTTCACTGCACTCAAAGTCCTTTCTCGTGACTACTCAACCAGAACTGGATCCTCCGTATTTCAGATGGAGCCTACTCACTTCATAGCAAGATCCATACTTAAGGACAAATCTCCAAGTACATCCCCTCACTGTATAAAATGAAGAGTGAGAAGACATTGCTGGTAATGTGTGTATATATGTCTGTGTACGTGTATATATACTTGTGTGTGTGTGTATCAGGAGTTTTCCACACATTTCAAGATGTCTTTTAAATTTTTGATTCTAAGTTACAGTGTCTTTCTTAAAAAAAAAAAACAGATTCTAGCTAAGATTGGAGTAATCTTTTTTTTCCATGGGATTTTGCTGTACTTGTTATTTCAGAAGGGATTTTCTGTTCTATTTGCGACACTCCAAATGATCTTTGCAGCAAGGCTTATTCCTTTTTTTCCAATGAGGAAGGAATATGTATGGAGTCATAGAGCTGACAGCTAACATTTCATTAACATTAAATCAATACGAAAATTATTTGGTAAATTATTTAATCTTGCATATGCCCTGGAAGCCTTGTATTTAGCATTTTTTAAAAAGTAATCGACTACATCATGTCAGCAACCTAATATTCAATTTGTAGGAATTCTTCTTTCATATCATGCACACTCATATGCATTTTGCTCTCTCAGAAAAAAAGTATAGAACATAAATGGACAACAGCACTGGAAACGTGACCGCAGTATTTACAAGTGTTTCTCCGCTGGAATTAGCATAGAAATTCTGTGTGCGTGCTCTGCATTGGGGTAACGCTGGAAGAACTGCAGATCAGCAAGCTAATTTTTTACTTCATAGTCATGCTGGCTTTTAGGTAAAGACAGAGACAATAACCACCTCTGCTTCCTTCGCATACTTAGGAGATTAAAAGAGTGACGAACTATTGTGAACGGCACAGCTGGAACAGCATTAATATAAAGGAATGGTGTAGAGCCAGCTCCTACATTTCTGTCCTTGGAACTCCACTTAAACAGAAAGGATCAAAAGCTTGCAAGTGATGGGACAGAGCTACCTAATGATCCTTGTGTAACGCTAGATCCAGAGATAACGCTCATACAGACTGCCAGTGCTCCTCTGGTAAGACCATATCCTTGCCGAGATGCTCGTGCCACCATGGGCTCTGACAGACGCTGGCACGTCCCTATCGTGTGCATGTGGCAACATAGGATGGATGCTGCTTTTGTTCAAAACTATCAGGCCAGCCCTGCAGCACAGAATGCCGAATTGTGCCTGGGCTAGAACACACATTGCATTTTTATTTAAGTCATACTCATTTTTAGAAACAGATGAAAGTATAGCTCTGCTCACATGCAAAGCATACTGGGCTTTACCAGTCATGACAGGTAATGTGGAACGCAATTGCCCAGGTATGCTGCCCCTCAGTATTTCCCATTCATTAGTCACCATAAGTATTAACACCTGTGGCTTTTTCATAAATATCCTTTCCAACACACACCCACACACCCCTAGCTCCCTCACCCTGACAGTTCTTTTAACAGTCATGCAACAGCCCGCAGCTTTGGGCTCTGATGAGGGGGAGTCTGGGACCGTGTAAAGGAACAGCAAAGCCGAGCACTCTCACAAAGACTGGTGAGTGCAGAAAACAGACTCATTATAAAGTATGAAAATATTTTAGGGTTCCCTAGTGTGAAACCATTTTTTTCTGCTGCCAAATACAAGCAAATGATATTGACCTCACATAAAGTACTGGCAAAAAGCAGATGCTGAAAGTCAGCATACAATAGCAGTGTGCTACGTTCCGTTGGGAGACATATAAGTAAATGAGAACATTTATATGGAGGTCAGAACAGCTTAGTGTGATTCAGCATGCCGAGAGCAGGAGAGTGCAGAAGGAAAGGCTGCACTTGGTTTGCTTTTTTAGTGCAACTTGCCAGCTATCAGGTAAACTTTAACTAGGCCTTTGTTGTATTTATGTACATGCCCTTTCATTTTAGATCAAGACTTACATATTTTCCAAAAACTACATTTCTTTATCTACCACATCTGTACTGTAAAGCAGAAGAAAATCAGGCAGACAGGGAGTAGTTGAGCAGCTTTTCCACAGGTGAAATACACTTCTGGTACATGTAACAGTGGGAGCCAGGAGGATGTTCCTAACCCTACACTTCATTTATTAAGTCAAATCCTCTTGAAATTTATTTTCTCATTTGTGTTAGGCACAAGAAGAACAGATTTAGCCTGGTCTTATTAAGTGCACAGCAAAACACAATTGTTCATTTTGACTTTTTCTTTGTTGAACCTCAAGAAAGGGATATTAATCTTTTCAACTGTACAGCAAGAGCAGCAGGGAGGTGTAGTTTCACCAAGAGTTGAAAATGTCTTCTGTTTTAATTGGAGTCATTTGTTCCTACCCATAAAAATGATAGACATAATATAAAATAAGGAAAATAAATAAATTCAAGTAGTTATGTTGAGAGGGGGAGAGAGAGAGAGAACTCTACTGCCTGTGTTTCAATTACAGGAAAAGCACAATTGCCTTGTTGTGTGTACACGCAACTAATAATTCCTAATTCTTTGCTCCTCCCACTTCAGTCTCTGCTTTAACTATAAATTAGTCACTATAATACAATAACAATAATTATGTTGTTCCTGGATTCCGGTCCATTCTCATCAACACAGTAGTAAAACCTATTGTACTCCCCACCCTACTTACATACTATGCTCAGTAACAGAGCTCAGATGGATTTTGATAAAATCTTACATTGCTATCATGCTTGTTCAAAAATTTTTTTTAACCCCATCTGTTTACATATATATATATATATGCATTGGTTTTGTGCAATTATTTGATTGGTGTAACGTAGGCACACATAGATTTCTTAAGGCTATCCAAGTTTTCTTAAGTTTTCAGTAGCAAAAATTTCTTCCTCGATGACAGTAAGCAAAGACGTTTTCATGTCTTTGTGCCTTTTTTTTGTGTTTTGTGACTTTTCACTATTAGCTTCATATTTAAAAAATGTGAATCAGTCCATATATGTGATTTCAGGTGAGGAATTCTTCCTATTTTTAGGATATTTGTATACCTTGTATACAAATACATCGTTTTATCTTTTTTTTAAAACGTATAATAAAAGCTATTGGGAAGGGGAAAGGTAGTTATATTTCCTGCTGTCTGCTGAAGAGTATGTTAGTTCTGAATTATTTTTTTGTTTAAAGTTTATGTATCTCTGTTTAATATTGGCCTTGGCTTTAGAAAGAAGATTAATTATTCCACGGAAATGAATGAAAGAGAATATAGGTATTCTGAGAAGACAAAGCAGCAGAAGCATTTTGATCAATGTTTTCAATTCAAAGAGCACCTCAGTGAATGAAACATTACTAGAGGTTGAATTCTGTGCTTCATAGAGCTTTAGACTTCTTCCTGACTTGGAGTATGCAGTTAAAGGAAGCACACTTTAAACAAAGATTTTCAAACATTGACACTTTCTGTAATATTAGCATTCCAGAAATAGTAGCTGCAGTAAAAAAAAAAAAGAACTAACCACCCTTATAAAACAAAACCAAATAATTTTTAAAAATTCTAAAATATTTCTGTAATTTTTAAGATGCATTCTTTTAGCTTGCAAAATGTATCTGTAGTCTAAAACTAAAGGTTTAAAAGAAGATAGGGGTACCCTTGGTCTGTCTACCCAAAGTAGTATTACCTGACAAATTTAACCTATTAATATGGTTTCATTGTCTTCTACTTTACACTCTTTTAAAGCAAGAACAGAAGGCACATAAAACCTTCTTGGTTAAAATAAATTGGTAAAAGAATGAAGTAAATATTTTTATGCTTAAAAAAACCCCAATTATCAGGAACACTGGACAATGATTTTTTTTTTGGTTACTGAAAAGGAAGTACAGATTTATAAGGTAAAGTAACAAGAAGAAAACCTTTTTAAATGGGTGTGTACTGCAGTGTTTTATCTCACAAAACTGGGATCTGTAATGGTCAAAATTATTTTAGTTTGATTTCAATAAAGTTAAGAAGTCTTTAGTTTCAAGACTTCCCATATCAAAAGTAGATTTTATTTAAATCAGTTTCCCATATCAAAAAGTTTAAGAGCAATGATTTTGACTTTGCCTTAAAAAAGTACTGTTCAAAATGCCTGCATTCTAAAGGCTAGACAAATATTTTGAGAAATTATTTATTGCTATAAGAATTATGCAATTTTTCATGCAGTATTACAGTAGTTTCTTTAAAGCTTTATCTGTTCTAAATTATTTTGTCTCTGCAATAATTTTTTTTTCTTTTTTTCATATCACGACTGTGTGCTTTGCAGTTTGGATGGTAAGAATGAGCCTTTCACAGTCACAATACTTAAAAGATTTAAATTGTGGACTGTGATTTGGATTTGTCCTCTGAGGACACCTTTCTAGTTCACTGTCCACTGTCAGAAATTTTTCCTGTGTAATGTTTACCATCGACGGTCTAACGTGAACTCTGCTATTCCTCACATCCCAGTTTTCCCTCCTCTGTAACATGTTCTAAACTTACTTACATGGTGCAATCTTATTGTTTATCAAGTCAACCAGGAGCAACCCCACAGCTCCTCCTTGCAGGCTAGAAGCCAGGGGACCTATCATATATTTAGTGTGGTGCTCACAACAGCCTGCTGCTAAAGTACAACGCAAAGAAGAAAAGGCAAGGGTTAAACTAATTGAATATAGCCCTTAGGATCTGTACGGGGTCAACGGTTAGGGACTATCTCCATAGTACTGGTTTTATCTGATACAATAAAAAGAACAAGTCCACGTGTGACCTAAAGCAACTCTTCAATGCAGAAAAAACAGTAAAAGGATGATTTGGGATTGCCCTGGTTATTGTCCTGGTTTTGTCTGTCTGCAAGTTCTTCAACCTGTTCCTTTTCTGCAGTCTAAGCTACACATACACAGCAGGTCATGCATTCCAAAAATTGTATTTCATAGTATGTGTTGAATGGACTGACGTGTGACTCAAGGATGCATTTTCCTTTTTCTAGGATACAATCAATGTCTGCTATCCATGGAGGTCTTTCTCCTGCCTGTGCCCAGCTTTACAATTGTGAATGGTTACTGTAATACTCGGGACCATTGTCTGTGAAGACATGCCACATGCAAAAACCTTTTCTTGATTGGGGACCTTTTTGCTGCCATTTGTCGCTGAAAGGAGAGGGTCAAAATTCTTAGGATAGTGCCTTCATAACAAATGAATATTCAAGATGCAATCTAAACTGCATTTTTTTTATTCTAAGAAGAGGAGCAAAGTTGTGACGAGTACGGCCAACAAATGGCACGTAGATTGCTAATAAAAGGGTATTGCATCAACTCTCAAATAATACAAATTGTGCACCGCATTGGACAGGGCTGATGTAGTGAATGGTGTAACATCTTTGAGCAACGCGGTCTAGTGGGAGGTGTCCCTGCCCGGATGAGCTTTAAGGTCCCTTCCAACTCAAAACATTCTATGATTCTGTGATCTTTCTTAGCACGCCCAGTAAATCCTCTTCTGATGGTAGCGAGGCTGAGTTGAAGAGCTCAGAAGTCTTGTATTGGATAGAGCTTACACAATTTACCTTTTAACTTGCTTTTAAAAAGAAAAGCATAATGGACTTAATTAGTGATGGCCATGATCCGTTCTGGTGGCAGGAGGGCTGTATGCTCTGTCCTCTACATTCACACAATCATTTTACTTGATCTGTGAATTACAGATGATTTGTGCATGACTAAAAGACAGAACGCCTCCTTTAGGGATTGAATTTAATGTAGATCTAACTTTTTCTGTAAGCATTCTTGTTTGCGAACGAGGAAAAAGGGCAGCCACTACTGCTGGAATGGTTCCCAGCTGTCATCTTTCCCTGGAGACAGATATGCCAAATAAATCACAGAATCACAGAATGGTCGGGGTTGGAAGGGACCTCTGGAGATCACCCAGTCCAACCCTCTGCCAGAGCAGGGTCACCCCGAGCAGGTGTCACAGGAACGCATCCAGGTGGGTTTTGAATGTCTCCAGAGACGGAGACTCCACCACCTCTCTGGGCAGCCTGTGCCAGGGCTCTGCCACCCTCAAAGTAAAGATGTTCCTCCTCATGTTTATGTGGAACCTCCTGTGTTCAAGTTTGTGCCCGTTACCTCTTGTCCTGTCCCTGGGCACCACTGAAAATAGCCTGGCCCCAACCTCCTGACACCCACCCTTTAAGTATTTATTGGTATTGCCTATACAAATGATACTGGCAGGGGCAGCAGCCTGCTTCTGGCTTTTCCAAACCCAGTAAGCATTGCTTTGGCCATGCTGGTGATAGGCAATATGCCCATTAGCAAAAAAACCTGCAGTCTTTCTCTCCTATCAGTTTTTGTTCAATTGCTTCTCTATCTGGTTACACCTCTTCTCAGACCTTGGTCCTTGTCTCCAGTTCACTAGGACTTTGTCCACCAATGAACAAAACCTGTCACAATCCAAACACATGTAAAAGCATGAATGGGAAACAGAATAAAGGGTATTGTTAGACTGTCCTGTAATTTAGAGATGCCACCTGGCTAGTTTCTAACCAGCCTGGCTGGTCTTGCATGTGTCCCAGATCTGTCAGAGCTATTAGGCATGAACACATTGAATTTGTATGTGTTGTAGCCCTGTGCCAGTGTGGCAGGTCATGTTTTCTGGGTTTTGGGGTTGGATTTTTTTTCCTCTTTTTTTTCTCTTTTTTTGTGTTTTTTTTTTTCCTCCCTTAAAGAATGGCCAGCCTGCTACCATTGTACACCCCTTTATCTGACTTGCAACAATGCACTCAAGGGCACTCACTGTGATATTGGGATTCAGGAAAGCCCTCCTATAGACTGATGATGACAGATGGATATTGGATCAATAAAACACTGAGACTTGTGACAGCAGTGATAGGAAGCCCAGGCTCCATAACAATAATGCAACATGTCGTCTTGGGAGCCTGGTTCAGAAAACACAACAGCGTGAGATCTCTGCTATAGTCTGAATTGGGCAGGGACCCTGGAACTATCATTTGTTTAGGATTGACAGAGATTTTGCCAAGGCTTGGCATTTTCAGAATTTGGTAAGATTATCTCGTGACTTCGTAAACCATGCAAAATCTTCCCCTCGAGTAAAAATGTCTGCCAAAGTCTACTACTTTCTAAAGGACAAAACTGAAGTCTGAAGACAATTAAAACAAATGGCATTTCCGTTGCTTTGCAGGTGCAGAGGCTTTCTCCAATACCGCCGTCCCACCGTGTCCATCAGGAACTGAAATCAAACCCAGGCTACCTGTGGCAATTCACGAGACACCGCGATTTACTTATCGATCAACAGTGGAACCAGGGACAGTATGCAGCACAGCAAGAAAACTCAAAGCCTCTGCTTGCGGTTTTAAGGCTGAACGTTAAAAGTCGATTCAAAGTGTGGCTTTTGGGATGTTTCTCCACAAAATGAAAAGCAGTTCTGTCTTTAATATGAGGACTTTTCAGATCGCCTTCATTTTGCGGAGTGCCATAATTTTAACCTCTTTTAACAGCTGAGGGGAGCCGTACCCCGTGAGATCTCGGGTCTCCTCCCGGCACCATTCGCGGTGAGCATACACGGCCCACCACCCGCTCGGACGGCCACCTCGGGCCGGGGCGGGCCGGGGCGGGGCAGCCCAACCGGGCCCCCCTCGGGTCGGGCCGGGCCCGCCCCGCCCAGCCCCGCTCCCCCACTCCCCCGCGAGTCTCGCGAGAGCTGGGCATGGGCGGGGCGCGGGCGGTGATTGACAGCCGTGCGGGCTCCGCGCCGTCGCCATTGTGTTGCAGGGAGCGGCGGCGCGCCCGGTGCGGCAGCTTCTGGGCACGGCCCGACTTGGCTCCTCCGGTGGCTGCTCAACTGCTAAATGCTTGCGTCGTGAGGGTGAGTACGGGCCGCGTACGGTGTCGAGGAGAGAAAGGTGTCCCCGCACGTCCCAGCCCGCGCCTGTGTGCGGGGCCCGGGGGAACCATTTTGTCTCGGGGCTGGCGGTCGGCCCCTCCGCCCTTCCTTCTGCCGAGCACCTCTGACGGCCGCTCGCCTCCACGGGCAGCGGAGCAGTGTGACACCCGCAGCCGCCCGTGCCTGCCTTCCCTCCCTTTGAGGAGGCGCTGCCCGGCGGGCCGGGGCAGAGGCCGGCGCTGCCCCTCGGCCTGGCAAGAGCCCCGGTTTGGCCTTGGCCTGTATCGCGGGCGCGGCCCTGAGCCCCTGGCTGGCCGAAGCCTTGCTCGCCGAGCCTGGGGAGGAGGGTATGGTGCTATCCTGAGTGGCTCTGACGAGCACCCGCCGTCCAGAGCCTGCTGGCTCCGGTCTGGGGGTCAGCCCGGCGCCGTGGCATCGGCTGCTGCAGCGTAGGCAGGCGGCCGGCATTTGTAAACGTTTTCCTTGTTCGTGGGCCTCCTGAGAGGCCGCCGAGGTTTTTTGTCAGTCTCTCTTGATTGAAGGTTGAGAAAATACCCCGAGCAAAGAATTGCGCAGACTGAGAAAATTGTCCCTGAACTCCATCTTGTTTGTCATAAAAACATGACTGTGAGTAAACACTGAGGAAGACACGTGATCGCAGGTCGCTCGGGAGAACAGCTGTGTATCAAACCGTAAAAAAAACCCTCTAGATGTAAAAGCTCAAGTCTCAGGTAGAAGCGTTACTGCATAGTTCCAAGGTACAAAACTTGAATTTAGGAGCTGAGGGTGAAGCATGTACTTCTCTTTGATCGAGGGCAGAAGAATGCTTTAAGCTGTTAGTAGAAAGCATGGAAGCTGTTAAAGGCTCCTCTGACTGGTAGACGTGACTACCTCAGATTGCTCCCTCGCTTCTCGGTAGAGGGACATCAGGGCAGAAAAGAGGAGGAGTGAGAGGTTTTTATTTGAAATATTTTCTGTTTGTGTTATTTTTACTTTCTGAGATTATACTGCTTTTCTGCAAAGACCGCTTGGATCTTTTTATCTTTTGTTATCTATATCCACGGCTATGTTAGGTCTAGTTGATCTTTTATAATGTAGTTGGAGGGATGACAGATCAAGAAGGGCAGGACATCTGAGCTGTACACTCAAAATAGGCTGTTCAGCTCCACCTCCTGTTACAAGTTGGCCAACTGTTTCCCAGGTACAACTTTAAAGTTTGATTTTTTAGAACTTGTTTTCTTACCAAGTCTTGAGAGGCATCACATGTATCCCTTATTCCAGGAGACACGAGTTTTTTCCAGATTTTTCTGTGAGGTTTTGGTTGCTAAATTGCATAACATGGCATGAACTGATGAAATATGTTGCTTTGATGAGAAGAGTCCTTCTCACCCTGCTGTTTCCTTTCTCATTTCTCTGTTGTTGGATACCAGCATGAGTAGTGTCAAAAAGATGGAGAAGCGAGAAGTCTGTTTTGCTAGGATAGTGTTTTGAGGTTGCTCAATGAAGGACATCGCAGGTGTCGTGTCTGAGTAAGGTGTTCCTTTCCTTTTTGGCAACAACAGGCCTTTAAATCAGTTAGACTTTTTTTTTTTTTAATTTGTTCCTCAGTGAAGTCATTTTAAGTATTTTTTGGCCTCGTTACCTTCAGCGTAAATTGAGGTGACTACTTTGTCATTATAGAAATCATTACAGCATGTTAATTACCACTTGGGATTTGTTGAATTCCTGTGTGGGTAAACAAAATGTTCGAGGTTTTAATTTGAGTGTCTTTGTGCTCATTGAAAAAACCCTGAAGACACTGGTACTGTAAAAGGGAACCATTCTCATTCTGAAATATCCTATAAAAACACGATATTCCCCTCACAGACAAATATTGTTGTTGCCTTAATGATTTTTTTTTTTTATTGTGAGACCACTGTTTTGCTCTGTCCTGTGTTCTGTGATAGCTTAGCATGTTCACCTTGACCACCTCATTGTGGTACTATGATCAGCGTAAACCTTATATGTGTATGGTGCGTATTCAAGCCAACTATGAAGATGGCTGCTTCTCAAAACTCCAAGGTTCAGCACTTAAAATGGTTTTCAAAGAACTCTGGACAAAAAGAAAAAAAACACCAAAGAAACCAGAAGATTTCTTCACTATCTCAAGCTATCCGAACTTGCCAAAGTTGAGATACCTAATTATCTAGTTTTATCTACTAATATATTCAAGTGATAGCTCTGTTGACATCAGTTGCAAACAGATGCTTTCATGCTTTCTGCTAGTTGGATTCCAAGTAAATTTTATGATGGATGCCCAGAAATTGAATAGCTCTTGTATAGTGGTTTTTAAAAAATGATTAATCTAAATTACATGCTTCATGTTGCTGAACCTCTGTTGAAAGGCAAAGATAAAATCTGGTTTCCTCAAGAAGTTCTTTGCCTAGACCAGAAAGCCTTTTTTCCCAGAACCTTTCCACCTCTGCATCAAACAAGGCAGAGCTCCTCTTGTCAAATGCCTGTTCTTACACAACTCTGATTCATTTTTATAGCAGATCCTTCTCGTTTGCTGGCTGAGGCCAGGACTGCAGAGAAAATGTACGGTTGTATTAAAGTAATCATAATGGGGGCGCATAAACTGACATACTAAATTTTGCATTTTCTAACATACTGCCTTTATTTGTTTTAACGCATTTTTTGAGTATAGTTTCTGCAAGGTTTCTTTACTCAGACAAAAAAAAATATAGATAGTATCACGTGGACATAGTCAGATTGAAATCACAACCTGTGCTAATTTACAAGATTAACCTGATTGATAACATTGTCCTCTTGGGGTTACCACTGGAGGAGAAAATTAGTCTTGTGCCTTTTCACGTATTTTTGTAGAAGCAATTTGCTAATCTTAGACTCTGTTTCAGCTTCTAGAGATAGCTGGCTCTGGTGCCGACAGTCTTCCACCCTGTCCTTTCCTATCTGAATGTTGCTATTTTGTCTGTTCTGTGGATAGTGCATAAGCAATTTTATTAGTCGTAGAGGATCTCTAATTTAGTCTTGAAGTTCTTATAACTTCTTACACTTCTGTTTCTTCCCCCTGTCATATGCGTGTTGCTTTCTACTGGTAGTAGCTTCCATCCCTTCTTCTAGAATCCTTGTGTATTCTACATATGTCTGTCTCTGACTTTTACCTACATTATTGAATTAATCTGGTTCCACACCTATCTGAAGCAAAGTGATCCAGAAACAGAATGATCCATAACGAAAGCGATAATGCTGGCGCTCTTTGTCAAGTACTTAATAGTGCAGGATGGGATCCATTATTCTGTGTGTCTGTCCCTTATAGTTTGTATCAAGGTAAAATGTAGATAAACAATGCTTTGTGTGTCAGATCTCATCAAGACCTACAGCTGTCCTGTCCAGTACAGACCCTAGTCTATATTATTGTGACAGTAGTTTAGCTTCACAGTTTGCAACTTGAATAGTCACTTTTTCACACTCAGTGCAGCTTCAGACAAGTAGTAGACTTGCAGTGCACATTGTGGCGGATTATTCTCAAGCTTAAATTAACCATCATTACATTGTCTATCTAATGTTACAAATATGAAGAAATATGATTGTTACATTTTATTACACAAACGATCTGCTTGAAGTGGTGTAGCTTAGATTGTTAGCTTTGACCTTATTGAATTTCTTTTAAACTACCACGATTGACAGTGTTCTTCTGTACTTTGAAACGTTACTTGGAGCGTTCCTATCTATGTACTTACAACTCTGAGAATTGCATAGGATTGCTCAATATTTACTTAGGGATTTAAATGTGATGTTGGAAACTTAACAAATTTGTGATTTCAGATTCCTAATCCAAAATTAGGCAAATGACAAATTCAGATTCCTGACCTGGTATAAAAACCCAGTCCTACTTGCAAGATTAAGCATTTAGGCTATTTTATGTTGTAACCTGTATTGTAAAGCTAGCAACTGAATATGCACCAGAGCAGTGGATAAAAAACCATCCATGAAGGAAATTAACCTCAGCTGTCCAACTGTGAGGCCAGTGGAGTTGTTTACAAACTATCTTTTACCAGGTACGATGTGTAATGCAGCATGACTTTCAGCTAAAACAAAAGCCTTGAGTATGTGAACTCAACTTGAGACTGCAGCCAGATGTGAGGTACCTCAAGACTGATGCAGCAGCTTTTCACAGACAGTGTTACTGATGAGTATGGCTGTTGTGTCGAAAAAAAAAAAAAATGTGCTGTACTGATTTATAATAATCTTTTTGTTTTTTCTGATGCAGCTTATTCCCATTCTCAGAAGGTTAGGCCAGAATTGAAAGCGGTTAAAATAAAAAAAGATTGTGCCACTTCTGCAAATCACTTTGTACCAATGGAGTTCTCGGCCATCCGTTTTAGAGTTTTTAGTTACCGTGCTACTCTTCCCACACCACACCACTGAGGATACTGCAGTTCTCTTAAAATTTTTTATTTAAGAGCTACCTCTTGTGGTCTGATTCTGACTGTATCATCCTGAGGAGGAAGAATCTGGGAATGTTAGCAAGCTAGTCAGCTATGCGTGTGGAGTTCTTGAGCAACGTTAAGCCAAGATATCCTCTGAAGGACAGAAAAGACTACAGGATCGCTTCTCATGCAGAAAAGTCACAAGCATTTCTTTTGAAATGCCTGGAAATACAAAAAGAGCAAATAAACACTCAGTGACTGAAAAGTAAATTTATATATATATACACCTGTGAGACAGCATGTGCTCTCTTGTATACGTTAATTTTCATGGGAATTGTCTTTGGAGAAGTTAATATTTCTTTGAGGCAGGTAGACTGCAAACGTGGGGTATTTTTTTACAAGAGGGTGAATTTTCATAGTTTTGACTCTGAAGAATAAGTCTGAGTGTAGTTTCTGCAAGTGTTGACATGCAGTTCATTAACAACAAGGTAATATATTAATGTAAGAAATAGGAGGACTCTTTCCCTGACTCCTGGCTCGTCTTGTGTTAATACTAGTGCTGCTACAGAGTCCCACTTGGACTATAATAGCAAGAATTTATTGTAATATAATAATAAGAATAGCAAAAGGGGCCATGTTTCTAGTTCTGTAATGTGGAATAGGACGAGATGTAAAGAAGAGGTTACAAAAACTAGGGTAAGAACTCTGTTCCCCATCTTACTGATGCACAGTCAGACGAAAGGCGCTGTGTAAATTTTGTATGAGTGAGTTGTATTTATGATACACTTAGAATGACTTGTGCATGTTTCGCTTCTAAAAGAGAAGATAATCAGTGTGTCCTTATACAGGATAGAAAGAATGGAGTCAAAACCCTCAAGAATTCCTCGAAGGATATCTGTTCAGGCCTCCAGCTCTTCACTAGGATCTAGCACATTGACTGGAAACAGTTTAGCTGGTGCATATAGTGCAAGAGAATCTTCACGGAGATTAGAATCTGGATACCAGGTAATGTGTTTTGTCTCTTTCTGTAAAGTATAATCTTAAAACCCGGACAAAAGGGAAATACGAGGAGAAGTCCCACCCAGGGCCTTGCATCTGTGATCAAACCCCAAGATTAATTCTAAAATGCAAGGATTTAATAACCAGACCAGTGACAGTATTCTGCAGTATCAACTGGTAGTTCTAGGTTTGCCATCTTTACCTGCTTTTGTTTGTAGCTGCACCTTTAAAAATCAGCTGTTAGATGAGTGAAGGGCATCCTGATACTACGGATCTGTTTTGGCACTAGTCACGGCAGTCTTAAACCTGGGTCAGTGGGGTTTTCTGTTGAGGGGAGGTGAGGATTTTGTTTGAATTTTGGTGTGTATAGGGGTTTACACTTCATGTGTGGATGATGCAGAAAGTACAGAAATATGTTGCCGTTCTAAGAGTTGCTCTGCAGGGCCTACTTTCTTTGCATTTTGTGGAGGTAAGAGTAGGACCTTTAGGCTTACATCACACTGTCCTGTCAGTGTGTTAATCCAGGCATGCTTTGCATGCAATAGATGCAACGGGGTAAAGGTGTGTGGTGTTTCACATGCAAGGTGTTACACTAACCAGATTGCTTTTGTGAGGGGGGGCAGAGCCATGCTCAAGGGTAGGAAGTGGTATCCTGCAGGTACTTTCACTTTGAAAGAGTATTACGGGAGGTAGAGATTAAACTATTTCAGAAATTATTTTTGGTACTTGGAAACAAGATGTGTCTGTTTGGTTCAATTCTCTTGTTTTGTTTCTGCTCCTGTCAGCAGTTCTCACTTTAATTTTGGGCCCAGAAATCTAAGCCCATCTTGGTCTTTTAAACTGCAGAAACAACTCCGTGATTAAATGTGCATATTTTTTGATAAAAATGGTTATGAGTTTGCTCCCTGCTGACAAGCTATCTGGGGCATTGTGTTATATAATGCCTTTTCCATAAACAGTCTTACAAGTAATAGAGCATTAATTATTTTTAGCAGAGTTACATGTATATGCATTCTATTTTGCCACATCTAACATGCATGTCTTCATTAGTATATAGGCTATAGGAGAGTGTCTATACTACTTCTAGAGAGGGTAGTCTTCAGTCATTTTTGGTTTTTGGATTCCTATACATTTTTCACTGGCTGGCTGCTTAGCAAAACCAAATCAGATACTTACTCTTTTGTAGGGATTTGTGGACCCACACAGTCTACATATTGTGCTGAAAGCTGTTGATCAGAAGATGAGTCTTGAGCTGAACTGGTGCTGTGACGTTAGCTGTGTTACAGCTGTTACAACTTTCTTGTGTTACAATTTCGTGTACTTCACATTATTTCATTTATTACATGAACTGCAGTGTGTTCACTGCACTGCGTGTTATCTTTGGACTATTTCCTGTTGAGCAAAATGCTTCTAATCTGAGGAATGATCTTTGTAACGTTCTCCAGTTAAAATGGGGGAAAATGATTGTACAGAAGATTATGTCGTATCCCTTCTTTCCACTCCAATTCGTAGAAGGTGGTCTGAAACCTTCTTAAATTGAGTGATAGGGTCAAGCGTAATGTATAAAAGCGTTTTGAATGTTTTCCCAATCGTGTTTCTCTCCTACTGAAAATGGACACCAAAAATAGAATACCTTTTCTAATGCTTTAATTGTTAAGTTCTGACGAAGAATGTGAAATATTCTTAAGCTGAATTTAAGGAAGAAAGAAAACTGAGGTGTGTGTGGCATTTTTTTTTTGTTTGTTGGTTTTTTTTTTTTTTAGTTTCGGATATAGCAATTTAATTGCATTTTCCTGACATCATGCCTGATCGTCTGCTTTCTCTTAAAGCCACTTTTTTGATAGCCAATATGTTGCTTTTTTTTGTTTCTGTATTGGCCATGGGACATCTCTCAAAGAAATGAGCACAGTGCAGAGGTGCCACAGCTACCAAAAGCTGTGTCGGCATTAGATTGGTAGATGGTGTAGTTTCATGAACTGGCTTTCAGTGCTGCACCAGTGTGAGTGTATTGTTCTTGGATTAAGGTCTTTACTCTGGTGATCCAGACATTTGAAATAAGATTAAATTCTCAGATCTTCAGAATCTAACAGCTGTAGAAAAAGGAAAGGCAAGTATTTCAAGATCAGTTAACTCTCCAGGTATGGCTCATATTAAGAGCGTTTTAAGAGAGCTTTACTTTTATCTTAAAGTTGTGTAGTCTTGTGCCCATAGGCAGATTATCTGTATATGAAATAATTTAGAAACCTGATGAATCCTACTGAGACTTTGAAATACGAGAAACCTTACTGGCTGATACTTTTATTTTCAGGTTTAATTTTGTGCATGTGATGAGCATGAATATTTATTCAGCTTTTTAAATCCTAATACTACCACTCTTAAGAAACAGTGACAGAAACTACTGTGGTTTTAGTATTAATAGTTCATAGAAAGAGGCTGGATAAATTAAATCACTTACAAACTCTGCATAACTATAATAAATGGTTTGATTTCTGTTATTTCTATTAATTTTGCTCTGTGGAGCAAATTAAGTTGCAATGATTTTCCTTAATTGCCATCTATTCATTGAAATTCAGTGAAACTAGTAGTGTAGAACCTCATCCTTTAGGTTCTGTTAAAGGTAGACAGATTTCTATGTTAAATGGTTCCCAGTCTCGTTATTAGAAACTTGCCTGTGTAGCCAAGGTAAAGATCAGAGGTCCTGAGTATCTTGGAAGAGAAAACACAAAAAGAACAGTTACAGTCATTGCCCTGCAGACATCAGACTTCAAATAATTTGAGTGCTTTGTTTTGAGGTAATGCAGCAAACAATGTTTATTTGCAAGACTCTTTTGCCAAACAGTTGTAGTTTGTTATGCATATCAGACTGTGGATTCAGTATTTTTGTGCTGTGTCTGAAACTATAGTAAAACTATTTACCTTATTTCTTAAGCCCAAAGTGGTTTTGTACCCAGTGCTGTTTACTGTTTTGTGGGGGTCTTCAATGTTAGCGATTTATAAGAAACTTAGAGACACAGAAGTTTCAATTTTGTAGTGTAAAATGGAAATATATTTTTGCTGCTTGCATGAAATGTAGTTGGAATTCAAAATTAATTTGCAAGCCTTCCTTACCAATAGCACAATGATGGTTTATTGGAATAGACTGCAGAGAAATAAAAAACTTAGGCAGTGGTAAAAGGGAAGTGTTTAAGACTCTGAAAAGATACTGTGTAATTTGCAATAGTGTGGTGTGTATTTATGTATGCATATTTTTTTTTTTAAGGAATAACAGCTATTGATGACATAGTTTACATTTGTTGTCCCATGTATTTTGCTAGGACAGATCATATTCTTTATGTAAAAATAATTATCTGTTAGTAGGCTTAAAACACGATTTTTCTTCTTTTTCCCCCTCTTTGCACCCACTTCATCCTGTGTTAACTGATGACCAGGACAAGACAGATGGCTTGCTTTAGTGGCCAAAAAGCCACTTTTGCTGTTATGGAGACTGTTTTTGTATATATGTGTGATTTTTACTTAACACTTGAAAGTGAGGTCCTTAATTCTGCCCTGTTGCTGGAGTATCTAAGTTGGGGTAATGCCTCAGAAACCTTACACTTCAACTGTTTATTGTCCACAGTTAAATGAGAGGACAGATAAAGGAGCTCATAATTGCTAGAAAGTAATTAAAACCACAACTTTCCTTTTGCCAGTGGTCCTCTCTGAAGCCTGTTTCGTTTCTTCTTGGTTATCACTTAAGGTTTCTCATGAAAGGTTACAGATTTGTTAGTACTTCCACTTTCCTGTATTTTTAATATTGAGATCAGATATGAAGTCTGTTTTGAGTTACGAGATGCATATGATAGGCATGTTGTTCTTCAGGAATCCAGTGTATTGAATAGCTCCAGTAGAGACTGGGGAATTGGAGAAAGAGACACACATGAAACTCCTTGGAAGCTTACAACGTCCTCTCCAACTCGCTACTCAGGGACGCTTGATCATCCACATTCTGGAAGATTTTTGGGAAACAGAAGCAGATTGGTGAGAATTCTTAATGTGTAATACTTAAAACAAAAAACCACAAACAATAAAAACCAACAACCAAAGGGGGTTTTACCTTCTCAATCTGAAAACCTGCTAGGAGGGGCTCACTGTAATGTTTCTAGGTACGTAGATGTTACTAAGTCAAGATGGAGGGAGAGTATAGAAGATAGCGATGGTAAGAGATTATTCAGAGGATGAAAATAATAATCGTAATGTTTATTAGTTATACTAATAGTTAAGAAATAAATCTGAAGTGAGAGTGGTTCTGCAGGTATCCATTTAAAAAGAAAAAAGGAGGGGGTCATTACAATCTCATACATGTTGTAGTCCTACAGATGGCAAAATTAACATTGTTTATACTCAGCTTGTTCCATCAGGTATATCTAGGGAGTTTGTTTTTTGGATGGTACCAGCTTTGTGAGTTAACACAAAGTTTATGGTTTGGGAGACCTACTTCAGAAAACTTAGTTGTGGAGGAGCAGTTCATATCCTGTGCTTACTTACATGCTGCTTACAGCACTCTGTGAAAGAAAATGGAGGCTGAATTGTCACCTGACTGAGATCCAAGGCTCAGGCCTTCACAGCCTGTCTGAACTGGGCTCCAGAATGTGCCTTCCTAACTCCAAAAATAAAGTAGTTTGCTTCTTTGGCATGCTTATGCACTCTAGAGTGACAACAAAACACTTTCAATTGCAGTAGAAATATTAAGATGGGAAGAGCACAAAACTGTGAAGGTGTTTGGCGGGAAGACCTTGTAGGGAAGTAAACAAGTGAAAATTCTGATCGCTTTCAAACTGAAAGATGTTTGGGTACTTGAGAATGCTTGCACCTTAAATATGTGTTAGGTGTTTGTTTTCTTACTGTGACTTAAAGATGAAGAGCTTTGAGATAAGTTGGGGGAGAGAGGAACTAGTGTGGAGAGTTGGCCTTCAGGGGAAGTTATGATAGGTGTCTCTACATAAAGTCGAAATGCAAACGGTGGCTTTAAGTGGCCTAATCTCTAGTTAAGATGGTGCTGTAGAGTTTTCAAAATGATACATTTTTTTTCCCATTAAGGATAAATTTTCTCTTAAGTTCTAATGCAAGTGAACATTGCTGAAGACACCCCGAAACTTACACTTATAACAAATGATTAGAAGATAAGTTATATATTAAACAGATGATTCACGAGGGAAATTAACCTGGCTTTGTACTTGGTTTGTAATATTAGTTTCTGTGTCCCCCCATCTGTCTTTCCTGATGGGATAAGAGAAATACTTAGATACTTAGTTTTAAAGAGTAAAAAGTAGTGGCATAAGCTTAGTAAAAAACATAACAAAATAAAACACAACTATAATATCTGCTCTGATTTGGTTGATCCTTAAAGGATCTTGGTTGTAGATACTTTCTGGGAGGACAGACAGCTCAGTTGAGCTTTTCGATTGATCTCAAGTTTTTTATATAAAAAAAAAAAAATCAAATAGAAGATGAATACCTTGCCTGCAAGTAACCAGACTAATGGCTTTATAGATTCTCCTATTTTTTTCTTTTTAGTACTAGTTTCTGAAAATTCTTATTTCAGTGCTGTTCACTGCAAAAACTGTTTTGTACTCATTCTTTACTCTGAACTGTTTCAGTTGCACCTGAGCTTAATGTAATCAAAATATGTCTGGTCTAAACAGCTTACTAAAGCTAGAGCTGACTCCTTAGCGGAGTATATTTTAGGCTGGTAAAAAATAAGCTCGATTAGTTAAACTATTAAATAAAATAATGAAGCTGATTGGTTGGGGCCATTTCTGGACAGCAAAACTGTGATTCCTTGGAGATCTGTAAAGCTATATTTGATAATGTTTATAGCATCTTACAAGTTAGGAATGTCTTTTTTCCCTGTAAACTACATCTGTCTATAAAGGATAATGTTGATTGTAATAGAAACTGGCTTTTGTTGGTAGGACTGTCTGAGTAAACCTGGGAATACTGATCAAGAGCACAAGTATAAATCCTCCATTATTTTTAAATAACAAGGCTTTGCATTTTAAAGTTGTTTTTTACTATTTTTTGCCTTACATTATGTACGCTTTTGTTGAGTGTAAGTACATCTGAAATACTGTGTCTGAAACTCTTTTTTTTTAAAAATGTTATTTCAGTCTACATCATCTTCCTCTCATTTTACATCTGGGTGTTATGGTGAGTCTGAGAGAACTCAGGGAGCATATTCAAGACTGCATAGCCAGCAGCGAGATACTGATTCAAAGAGACCTAAGCTATCTTGTACATCTACCTCGTCTGTGAGAAGTAATGGCTTGACTGCCTTTTCAGGTGAGAGTTTGATTACTAAAGCTGAGTTATGTGAAAATTGCCTGAATAGTAAGATCAGGTTTTACCAAGTTTTAAAAGACTTGCTTAAAATATTATGTTTTTATTATTCTTAAATATTAAAAACCTATGCCTAACAAGAGTGCATTCACACGGATGCCAGTATCCAAAGTACTGAGAATGCTGTAAACATTGTCTTTTGAAAACCCAGTTGTACTCATGTCATTTAAAAATTGTTACCTCTACCTATTCCATTTGCAGTAAAGCTGAACTTAATTAATATGTCTCAATTGATTAAGATTTCAAGGGAAGAATGAGTGCAGCTGCTGTTACTTCATGAGTCAAATTGTGTCTGTAAACCTACGTATGCTAGGGACAGCAGAAAGGAAATCTTTACCTTATTTAGCTCTGTGTTCCAAGAAACACTGTGTGATGGGTGGTTAGAGCACTGTTGTTAGGGGTCAGGGAAGAAAGTGTTCTTTTTTAGCAGGGCCTAAACTCATTCTATAGGCCAGGCAAAAATAAACATTCTATACTAGGAGCTCTTTCAGTAAAACCTGACATTTTCATTAAAGCTTTAAATAAGTATGTGATACTTGGGTAAATGTAAGTTAAGCCATATGCTGATGGAAGTCTAAAGGTCAGGAAATAATGGTCAAAACCATATTGAAAATATTTCTAGAATGTTTTGAAATAGACTATTTGATCCATTCAGTTTACCTTTGTGAGTATGGATCAATGTTCTTTTTATATTTGTGGAACTACGCAGCCATCCAGATAAAAGTTAATAAATTCTTGCTCTGTTAATGAAATGACCACCATTAATATTTCTCATTATGGTGTAGGACCAGCTGTCTTTCTATTGCTGACCAGTGAATGCTTAAATTTTGATTTATAAGTTAGCAGTAAAACAAAATCAAGGTGGATTTCTCAGAGCCATTGAGGAACACTTTTTTTGGAACAGGAGTTTTGTTCACAGCTGAAGTATGTAGAGTTCCCTATTTAGTTGTTGAAGCTGTTAGCAAAACATAAGATCCCTTTTTAAACTGAAGTGTTTTACTCTGCAATATGTGCAAGAACAGTATTAGTCATTGTTCTTAAAGTTGTGTTTAAGCTTCAGCAGTCTTTCTGGGAGATAAATTTTAGGCACAGTTAAGAAGCATCATTAGAATGGCAGCATTTACTAAATCTCAAGCTGCTGTTTTGCCATATTATGAAACCTGTTTAATAACTAGCTACCATTAGAAAGCAAGATGCTATTTCTCTTCCTCCTGTCCTGTATGAGTGTTAACAGGTCTGACTCTTCACAAAAGCATTATTACTTTTTTTCCTGGTTTAGCTTTCAGAACTAACTCACTGCAAGATTAAATAAGTGCCAGCAGAGTGCTGCTTACTCTTGTCTTTATGTTGGCAGCTGGCCACTTGATCCAGCTTAGTGGTATTGTTAAACTCTCCCTTGATATAGTATAACAAGAATGCATGCATAAGTACTAGCTTTAATGGATTTTTAAATGATTACAAAAACTGGGGATTTATTTACTTTTTCTTTCTAGATTCCTCTTGGAGGTACAGTAGGATTCCTAGATCTTCATCAGTGATGCTAGGCTCCCTTGGAACTGAGCTGGTGAGAGAGCGAAGAGAGTTAGAAAGAAGAACTGATCTGTCTGTTAATAATCTGGTGGATCACAGCTACAGAAACAGTGACTTTTCATCTTCAACATGTATGTATTGTACAGCTGAAAGCTTATAAACCTATAGGTTGCATGCCTGTTAGTTTCTTCACATGTTCTTTAATATTTTCTTCAAAACACAAAGCCCAAAGATCTATGTAATTTTAAGGTGTCCTTTTAAATGAAGTTGGTTGGCCACTTTCCATGCATTGACTAAACTGTCAAAGGATATATGAATGGTCCAGCTTGTAGATGCATTCAGTCATAAGAAAAAGGTATGGGTGTTTGCCACTGTAACTGTGTGAATAGTCAGTAAACCTCTTTTCTTCTTGTTCGTCTTAAGATCTCTTTGTATTTAGGTATGAGAAGAGAAATAATGTTAATTTGACTCAGGAAAGAGTTTTCATGAAGATACCCATGTTGTATTATGTCTTTCCGTTTGGGTTCCTGAGTGGTTATTAGGTAAAACAGCTAGACCACTGAAAATAAAAATTAATAAACACATACCTTACATGAGGTGAGAGGTTTGTTCCATGGTAACTGCTAGGACTAGTATGGACTTCTGCACTGTCATTTTCACTTTTCATTTACAGTGTTGTGGCTTTCTAGAGCTGTTTTGAGGGAGGCTCGTCATCAGTCTTGATTTGCCACCTTTTGCAGGTGCAGTAGTGGTATTTTATAATGCAGGACTTTTAAAAAAAAAATAAAAAATACCATTTTTACACGTATAGAAGAAAAGCAGAAAAGATAAAAACTAGTTCAAGATTTCATCTTGCAGTCTTGCCTTACCAGAGGAGTATATTTTAATGTCGTCATGCTCTACATAGCTTTAGTAAGTGGACAGTTGGAGTTTACCTGGTAGAGCCTAATGCAAGAAATGGATGGGTGGTTGCTTTGTACTGTCCATGCTGCATTTCTAGCAGTAGTGCCACTGTTTAGTGTTAGCAAAACAACTCCCAGCTGTGTTCCCTGCTGTGTAGTCAAAACCATATGGCAGATGCTTGGCATCTGTGCAGATGTTTCTTTAGTTGGAGTCTGCCAGCTGCATAAACCTCAGCTTCAACAATAAATGGTGATTGCAATGCAGAACCCATTAAAAAAACCAAAACAACACCAAAATTACAAACATGGAAGGCTTCAATGCATAGAGAAAGCTTCTGCCTCCTACCTTAATCTACCTATGCTTGTTAAGTAATTAACATATTGAAGAAGTTTCCCATCTTATGAACTTAGTGGGCTTCAGCTGCTTCGTCCTTCCACCTCTTCTCCGTGGCACCCCAGATCTAGCTATTTAAGGAAGGAGACTAGCTGATGTTAGCCTCCTCAGCTGCTTCGTATAATGTCAACTACAGTTCAGCTACAGTAGAATTCTTCTCTGTCTGTTGAGGTACTTACACTGTATTTACAGAAAATATGCTTATAAGAATCATATAATGGTTTGGGTTGGAAGGGACTTTTAAAGACCATATAGTCCAACCCCCTGCCGTGAGCTGGGACATCTTCAACTACATCAGGTTTCTCAGAGTCCTGCTTGAGTGTTTGCAGGGATGGAGCATCTACCACCTCTCCGGACAACCTGTTCCAGTGTTTCACCATCCTCATAATGAAAAAATTTCTTCCTTATATTTAGTCTGAATCTAACCTCTTTTAGTTTAAAGCCATTACCCCTTCTCCTATCGCTACAGGCCCTGTTAAAAAGTCCCTCCCCGTCTTTCTTATAAGCCTCCTTTAAGTACTGAAAGGCGGCAGTCAGGTCCGCCTGGAGCCTTCTCTTCTCCAGGCTGAACAATCCCAACTCTCTCAGCCTGTCCTCACAGCAGAGGGGCTCCAGCCTTCTGATCGTGTTTGTGGTCTCCTCTGGACCTGCTACAACAGATCTGCATCTCTCTTGTGCTCACAACTCCAGAGCTGGATGCAACACTCCAGGTGGGGTCTCACCAGGGCAGAGTAGAGGGGCAGAATCACCTCCCTCCGCCCACAGACCACTGGGAAGCACTGGGTGATCAAATGTACTCTTAAAAAGCAGGGGAGGACACAACAATGTGGTGGTAGTTATCTAATTGACTACAGGTAATCAAGGTAATTGGGAAAGCAGATGAAATTACTAATCAGAATGGTTAAACCCGATTGTGCTCAAGCCAGTTGCATAGCTGAACATGTGAACTAACTTAGTTCTTGCATTTCTTTGATAAAAGCAATAGCTAGATAACCCTTTCAGGCTGGACCACTGGAATTACAGTATTTCTACATTATTCTTTTTATTTTTGGGTTCTTGGTTTAAAACATTGTTGTACTAAGATACACATCTAATTTAGATACTCTTCGATTTCTGTTATCCAAAGTCAATAATTTTATGCTGCCTGTAGTATTTGTAACAGCAGCTCTTGATGTTCTTATGAGAAGAATAAGGGTAACTTCTTGAAATAGATGGGGAATATGCTTGGCTTTATCCGTGCATTTGTTTCGGGTGCTCTGGTGTCTGCCACATTGCTGAAATTTTTATTAACCCATCTTCCTCAGTCTATAGGCAGAATGGACCTTTAAGTGAAAAACAGTATTGGGTATAGTTTGCTGGTTTTAGTTCAGATGCTGTTCTTAGGTAACTTCTGACAGATGGTCAGAATTTTCATATTTGCCTATAAGAAAGAAAGTTGCAGCTTGATAATCTGATGAATTTGGGGGTAGTAGATTCCAAATGGATTTACCAGAATGAAACCAGTCTAGGTTTTAGTTTACCTTTAAAATTATGGTAAGTAAATTTAAGCAAACTATTGTTCTGGAATCTACCTGCCAAATTTGAAACGCTTTTGAGTAAGTATCATGAAATCTTGAACTTCTGTATATACACTTCCGAGTTATCCATGTGGAATGTAGTAATTAGAACACTTTAGAGTTATCCATTTGGAATGAAATTAGAGTGCATCCTGTCATAGTATTTTCCTCTGCTTTTCTGCAACAGATCTTGAAGGCAGGCCTGCCTCTTCATATGCAGAGGGAGCAAGACCAAAAGAGAACTCGTTAAGCACTTTGAGGCTGAATGCATCCATGAACCGCCAGTTGCCTTCTGATCATCAGCCATCTTTTTTCAACAGAGACTCTAACATGAGCTCTTCAAGATCCAACTATTCTTCAAGACAAAGGAGAAATGAATTGGAGTCTCCCCAGAGGAACACGCAGCCAACATTTTCTCTTACTGCCATTAGAGATGAAACTCCATCCTCAAGTAGTTCTGAAAGGGTTTTATCTTCTCAGAGGTCATTGAATGAGGCTGCAGCTGACAGCGAAGGGAGGCGCACAACCAGACAGCTGCTGTCTCGCTTAGCATCTAGTATGTCATCTACGTTTTTCTCTCGAAGGTCTAGCCAAGACTCACTGCATACAAGATCATTAGGCTCTGAAGAGTCAACGGTGGTCCCAAGAATTCAAGCTTCTAATCTTTCAAGCAGTAATGGAGCTGCAGCTTCAGAAGTTCCAGGACTTCAGGCATCTGAAACTTCTCAGGGATTTAGTTTTCTTAGACGAAGATGGGGTTTATCAGGAGTTTCACAAAATCATAACTCTGATTCAGATGGGGAAAGTTACAGACCAGACTCTGAAAGTAGGAGCACGGGATCCTGGTTATCATCGTCTTTGAGGAACAGATGTACACCTCTCTTTTCCAGAAGAAGAAGAGAAGGAAGAGATGAATCCGCAAGGATCTCTACCTCTGATACAACTGCTAGATCACAACATATCTTCAGAAGAAGAGAGTCAGGTGAGGAGACCTCTCTTGAAGCATCAGATAGCCCTCCTCGGGCTTCTGTTAGCAGACCACCAACACCTGCAGTATCTGGTATTCCTTCAGCTACTGCCTCCCCACCAGATTCAGCCCACAGTAGGAGAAGTTCTGGAATTCTGCCTGGTTCTCTCTTTCGCTTTGCAGTGCCTCCAACATTAGGAAGCAGTCTATCTGACAATCTTATGATAACTGTAGATATTATTCCCTCTGGCTGGAATCAGTCTGATGGACAAGAAAGCGTCAAGTCTAAAATACCGCCTTCAAGAGATCCAGAAAGACTCCAGAAAATTAAAGAGAGGTAAATTAGTATGTTCTTTAGAGATAATAAAATGTACCTGACTTAACAGGAGAGGGTCTTCTGTAACCATGATGTTTGAGGGAAACTTTTCTTCAGAGAAGACAGCAACTTAGTCTTCTGTCACCTGCATTCTCACTTTTGTCTTTAGAGAAACTTGTTTTAATCCTTGTAGGTTTGAGAACAGTTTGATGAATGGAATTATCATTATAATAAGTCTTACATGAAATGTGTCACAGCGTTTGTCGATATTCCTTTCTATTCAGCCTGCTTTTAGAAGATTCCGAAGATGAAGAGGGTGACCTATGCAGAATCTGTCAGATGTCCTCTGCAAGTTCTGACAACCTTTTAATAGAGCCATGCAAATGCACTGGAAGTCTGCAGTATGTTCACCAGGAGTGCATGAAAAAATGGCTACAGTCCAAGATTAATTCAGGTAAAGCAGACTCTTGACCAAGGTAGACCTCCAGTTACATTAGGAGGCTTATCAGGAGGTTTACTCTTAGTAATATTAAGGTATTTATTTGAAAAGCTGTTGGAGAGAAACAGCAGCGTGGCACTTCCAGGCTTATTGTGTGCCTGTGCAGCTTCTCATGTGAGTAGTTCCAACAACTGTAATTCAGACAATTACATTTTTGGGTTTGCCTGCTAAGGTGTCAGACAAACTATCATTGCAGAAGTGTAACTTTAGAGCTACTCTGCCACTTTGGGTGGGTTTGTCCCCCATCCTTCCTCGTGCACGTGATTCTAGTTTTAAGACTTTTGTAGCCAGGCTGACTGTAGCAGAGTGATAGGAATTTGAAAATCCAAAAATGTTTTTCTATTGTAACTATACTTAAATACTTATTTTTTTTTTAAGATAGTAACTCCTTTTCAAGGCATTTACAACTGCTGGTTTAAAAAAAATTACTTCAAAATGCATACTTTTTTTTTTTTTTTAAGAAATACTTCAGAAAGAGCACACTGTACAAATGTGTTTGTAACAAATTGATTGACCAGTTTATAACTGAGTTATCTGCAGTATTTCTAAGACTTAAAAATAGGTGGCTTGGTAGAAAGCATGAAGATCATGGAATACTTTTCACCAAAGGAAGGTGCTTGCATCTCTTTACTTTTTTTATGCGGTATCAGAGAAGGGATATATTAGAAGGCTAAGCCTGTAGGAAAAATTAATTTGAAGTATTGAACTATAAAAGATATAAATCCGTCGTAAACTTGCTTTGTTCATCTTGTTGCTTATAGAATCATAGAATTGCCTAGGTTGGAAGGTACCTTTCAGATCGAGTACAGCCATCAACCTAACCATATAGCTTGCAAAAACCACCACTAAACCATATCGCTAAGCAAAACCATATCGCTCAGCAGCTGAAGCAGCTTGTTTTAAACCTGATACTTTAAGGCAAAATATTACTCTGGAAAGAACTTTAAGCTATTCTGGTATATTTATTATTATTTTTATGTAAATTTGGATTACACTATAGAATTCAAACAGCCCAAGCAACAGTTTTTTGCCAGACTTCCGTACAGAGGTATGTGGTGTCCAGAACTAACATAACGCAAAATATGTGGAGCTGGATAAAGAATAAACATTCGGTAGCATTTAAGTTCTGACATAAGCAGATAGTCACTACATTCGTATTAGAGCCTTTCTTTTCTTTGAGCCTTGCTCTGCAAAATAAAGCCAAGAATTAGTTAAAGTTTGTAATGCTTGTATAATTGTGTCCTATGTTATGGATTGTTGCAACTTGACACTGACATTCCCCTGCCTCTCCCCACCAGGTTCTTCTTTGGAAGCAGTAACAACTTGTGAACTGTGCAAGGAGAAGTTGCATCTGAACATGGAAGACTTTGACATTCATGAACTCTATAGGGCACATGCAAATGAACAAGTTAGTATATTTTGCCTAATTTGGTAAGTGTTGGTTTGGTGCTGGGAGGGTGCTCTTCTTTAGAGAAGAGAAATGAATCTCCTTTTCGGGATGGCTGTTATGCACATGAAGTAACGTCGACATGGAACAGATTTCTCTCCTCAATATTTAGACAAATTCTATCTTCCTGTTGTGCTTCATATAGATGAGATTTCAGTAAGTGTAACACATCTCTTAGCTTTTTCTTAGTTGCAGACTTGTCATCTAGCTTTGCAGTCCAGTGTCTCTGCCACATAGGTGCAGTGCTAGCATGAGTAGATTGAATTTCACATTAAGCCATGAATTGTGTTTGCCTTTCGCTGTTTTTTAACGCACTTAAGCAGTTTGTTTTAAATATACCATTAAAGACTACTTTTGTTTCATTAGTGGTAGAAGCTAACCTCTGTTCGAACAGCTTCCTGCTGCTCCTTCAAGTCCTTTCCTAAATTAAAAATAATTAAAGGCCTGTTAGAATCATAGAATTGTCTGGGTTGGAAGCGAGCTTTAAGGTCTTTGAGTCTAGCCATTAACTTGACGCTGCTAAAACCACCACTAACCCATGTCCCTCACCACCACGTCTGCTCGTCTTTTCGATACCTCCAGGTCCAGGGGTGACGACTCAGCCACTTACCTGGGCAACCTGTTCCAATGTTTGAATTAGTGTTACTCTCATTATCTTAGAACTACTGGATTGTGTAGTATTTAAAAATGAATAAATAACAAAAAGCTGGCATTATTTTAATGAATTTTATTCAGAGGGTTTTCCTTATTCTCTGGGTTGTATTCTCTGAATATAGAAAGAGTAATGAGATTTGCCTACCTCAGAGGTTGAAAGAAAATACAAAGTAACACCAGTTTTGGAGCCAAACATCAACCTCTAATTTTCTTACTATTTAGAGTAACCCCTTTTCTAGTTCCTGTCACTTGGGCCAGACTGTGAAAAGTCTTTCTGTAGAGTGCCATCATCTTATGTTTTAGCACTACTGATTGTTGGTTGCTGTCACTGCAGTTTGGTAGAAATAAGAGCTTTGAAGCTTTTCCTAAAGAGTTGATTCTGTAAGTAATTTATCAAAGTACTTGTAACACCATAAAGTTCTTACAATATTTCCCTTTATTTTGGCTTTCTGTAAAGCATTGGAACCACTGAAAAGAGATCAGCAGAGTTTGTTGGTTTTATTTTCCCCAGAATACTCTGATTCTCAGATTCCTTTTTGTGAACTAATCATGCTGACTAAGATTTTATTTGTAGGACTCTTTCTGTTTATCTTCAAGGATAACATCTTAGATCTGGGGTGGGTGGGAAGAACCAGAAGTATAAATAGCTTTTCAGTAATTAAAATATTTTAGTATTGCATTTCCTTAATTCTCTTGAAAGAACTAGAGATCAAATATATAATGTTTCCAGTAAAAATTCATTCTTGTTCTACTTCTTGAATTGTATATGCAGACACATCACTGACATTCTGAATGTCTCTTTTGTTCTTCTTTAAGGCTGATTATGAATTTATCAGCTCTGGTCTCTACCTTGTAGTGTTGTTACACTTATGTGAGCAGCGCTTTTCTGACATGCTAGGAACTGCAAGCGAAGCCAGCACACGTGTCAGAGTAAGTATGCAGTGATTTTTATGGCAGGAGTTGCTTGTTCAGAGAGCTTGGAAATAGATTGTTACCTTGAGCAACCTAGGAGCTAGATACCCAAGAAGCATGCTTATTTAACAAATTTAGGTCTAAAATGGTTTCGGCTAGTCAATGCAGTAACACCGTGTTTGATTTGAAACTGAAGGTACTACTTTATTGCAGTTACTGTGTTGCAAAATCTTTTTTTTTTTTCAAGGTTGTCGGTAATTTGTTGGTTTGCATGTATGTTGTCATGATTATTGTGAATTTATGCAAAACTCCTTCTGTACAAAACATGCAGTTGAAAATGTTGGACTGCCTTATTTGATTAATTTTTCTCATTATGCCAGTCTGTATTGCAAAGGTCTAGACCTTGTAATGCTTATCTGCTGAATTGTGCCCACATATGCACTTGAATATTACATTCTGAAACTGACTAGCTATAGTATGATTTTCTGGCATTAATCAAAACTCTTAGTAGTTGTACTTGACTGGATTTTTGTCACTTAAACGGCTTGGCATAGAAATGCAGTAAGTATACATTTTACTGGTAAGAGATCATCATAGAAAGTTATTTCTGCGTGGTGATTCATTCAGAAATCCTGTATTCTATACGTTTATTTGATACTAGTGCTCTTCGTCAACAGAGCCTCCTGAAAAGCTAATTTTTTTTTTAATGGCATAGAAAGAATTAACAATATTAAACTTTTCCAACACTTACTGGAATGGTTGGTAGCAGGTACTAGGCCTTTGGGGTAGAGGCAAGACTGTGCTCTAATCTTTTACCGTATTAGAACAGTGATCCTCTTTTCTGTACATATCTAATGTAGAGCTTGTATTCCATAATCCACAAATGAATTGTCCAGTTTTCTCTGCTATGAGTGTAGAAATATAAAAGACGTATATTCTAGTAGTAGCCAGCATCCAGTACAGTTTATTAGCTTGAGTGTATTGCAGAAATATGTTTTTACTGTTTCTTTTTTCATCAAAGGCACCACTACGCAGTTGTGTGACACTGCATTTTAAACCAGTGAGAGCACTGATGCATGTTTGATACCGAGTGTGCAACTGAGCTGTGGAAACTGTAGTGTTATATATTGTTGTTTCATTTTAATTGGTGTGTCTCAAGATCTGGACTGTCTCTGAAACAGTGATGTAGGTTGTCACTGACAAAAACCCACTTGGCTGAGACTTTTGAAGTTGTCCAAGGAACTTGTGTTCCTAGGGATTTTGGCTTTGTGTTTTGATACCATGTACTTCTAACATTAAACTGCCACCATTGCCTAACGGTATTCCTGCTCTTCTTATTTACAGTTAAAATCTTAAGTGCGTTTTTCATTAACCTTATTTAGCCAGCGGGCTCTGTTTTGCTATTTCAACGGTTAAGTAAATAAAATAGATCCAACTAATGCAGTCATTACGGATTATGTTTTTCTGCATTACAATTTCTAGGAACAGTTTTAGTAAAACTGGCACTTGTTTATGTGTACTACTTTCAAAACTGATGTGTTCTACAAACTGTAGAACAGGAAGATGATGCCACTAATTGTTACCTGAACCATTTGACATAAAGCAGAAGCTGAAAAAACTGTGCAATAGCAATTTGAAGTCTAATGTGTGGGGATTTATATTAAATTTTGTATTGATTTTTGTAAGTTGGGCAAATGTGTTAGGATAACTGACATCTGGGATGAAGCTTTGGGATGTAAAAGGTGAAGAAAAAGTGAAGAAAACTTTGCTAACTTGTTGCAAACTTCTGCAGATAACTTTGCAACTTTTAAACTACTTTCTCTCTGCCTTGTTTCTAGTTTATTAACCTTGCAAGAACTCTTCAGGCACATATGGAAGATATTGAAAGTAGGTGCTTCCCCTCTTTCCCTCCCCTCCCATTAGATCAACTCAAAGTTAAATGAGTACAGTCCTCCTTGCCAAGATTCATAATACCAGACTTAATTATTGAAAATTTGACTTTACCCGGCAGTGCTTTTTCCATTATCAGTAGAATTATTCCAAGGGGGAACTGGTTTTAATTCTCCATGATTAATTTCCCAACAGCATAGAGTTGTTCAGACCACAGAAGTGTCTTCTGCAAGTGATAACAAGATTCCTTACTAGTTACAGTTTGGTTGTTGTAATTCTAGTAGTACATGGTTATGGAATTGGTGGTGACTCTCAGGCTGTAGCCTTTTACCTGAGTCCTAGTAGAAAAGAAACATTTAAAGTTGAATTTCACTGCACTCAAATTACCATGCTTCTCTTGCCATTTCCTCTTCTCCCCTTTCTTTTTTTCTATCCACACACACTTTTTGGTTGTTTGTGTTCCTTGATCACTTCAGGAATGAAATTTAACTGTTGCCAATTTTGGCAAAGGACTAGTCTACTTTTCACCTAATGGCTGCTTCAGTGTGCTTAAATTCAAAAGTATATGCTGACTTGTGGTAAATGGATCCTGAATCTAAGTATTATTTGTGGGCATGATGAATAGGCAATAGAAGTGTAGTTAATCTGTCTTTCCCTTTTTTTTTTTAAATGTGAATGTCTGTCAACATTCGAAGTTTGTGTATAAATTTTCAGTGCATAGGAGGTATTTGGAGTACAATAAGGAATGCTCTGTGTGTGGAAGATTTTTAGTTCAAGGAGCAGATATTATTTTTTCATTCAGAGCAGAACAAGGTGGACTTCAGAATTTATTCATAAGTTGTGTGCATTGTTGGAGTAAAAATTAATCTTAATGAGGGCCATTTTACACAATAATGTAATCTATATTTGATTCAGGCTTTATCTGACTTGTAGGCGAGGATTATTGACTTCTAGATTTATTATTGATGCGACTGTAGTTACATTTCTCTTCTAAGAATTGGAGAACTGAGGAGACAGACCATGTGTCTTTCTGTGTTCAGAGATGGAAGAAGTTACTCGAGTATAAATACTTCCTTTACTGCAGAGTTTGCTTAAGAGGACAGATTAAATTCCTGTTACAGACAAGCTAATACTTTACAAACATATTGTAGATGTGTGTACTGACTTTTTAAATCATAGTTGACAAGTGTGTATTTGTCTTTTAATTCAGCTTGCAACAGCAAAATCCTGTACATACTATGTGGGCTTTATGTTCATTTTGCATATGCTGAAAGAATGGGGGTGGAGAGAGGAGCTGCTTCCAAGTAGGCGTGACTTAATTACATTAAGCGACATGTATATAAAATTTTAAAGAGTCTTCCTGTTTGTTAAGACTGCTGAACCTTCTAGACATTTTAGTATCCAAATTGTTAATTTTGTGAGTCATTTCTTTCCCTTGTGTTGGGTGCTGCTGTCATGGATTGAATATATTCTCCTCTGACTACTGTTGGAATTAGCCACTGTAAACACTACATAAAAGTTGAATCTCTGGCGTAATTAAGTTTTCTTCCTTTTATTTTGAGGAAGAACAGCAGGAGGACACTGCATTTTGTAATGTCAAGTTTTGATTTGAAAATGCTGTATTTTTCAGAAATGAGATGCATTTAAAAATTAAGCCATGTAATTATACAAGGCTTGGGCAGGTATTACAATCTGCTGTTTAATATTATAAAATTACCTTTATTTCCACTACACATCTTAAAGTGCTCTAATTTCACAGACCTCTGTCAAGGCTTCTGATTATACTGTGTTGTTCCAACAGCTTCTGAGGACGATTCTGAAGACTGATGCTGGTAGAGCTTTCATACTGCAAGAGAAATCGAATTGCTGCAGAAATGCTGAACTGGCAAGAACAACATCAACATGCATTTGGTTTTTTTCCTCTCCTTAGTAAAAAACGCATTGAATATTACTGTAGTTTTTGAACTATTGTTGAATTCAAAATCAACTGCTGCACAGTAGAACTCAGCGGACTTGAGAACTACTCAGCATGTGCAAGGATTAGATAACTATAAAGCAACTTCCCTTTTTAAATAATGAGGACGATGTGCTTTGTTTTGGAAGACATCAGATTTTGAATATTTAAGGAAGCTATATATCCCTTTATGTTTCCTTCTTACTGTAGTCAGATTTCTGGTTTTGTCTATCAAGTTTTCTCCTCTACTGGCACTAAGTGGTTATAGTGGATTTCGGGGTGAGGGTGGGCAGGGAGGGTGGGGATGTCCATGTACTTAAAAATAGGTTTTATTTGGGTTTGGTTTTTTTTTTTTTTAAATGCCTCTGTTGCCACATCATATAATAACCAATTGCTTCCAGTGTTAATGAATGAACAGGAGGATGAGCAAGATGCTGTAGAGATTGTTTGGGTTTTGGTTTATTTGAGGATTATTATTTAACTCAAAAAGCAATAAGAACTTGCAGTGGTCTTCTAATACTTAGCGTTATTGATGGCTTTTTTTATGTACCGATTTGGAAATTGGAGATTATATTTGATATTATGTGGCTGTTCCTTTATGGAATATTGCAAGTGTAAAAACTCTTGCATTTCAGCATTCCTGGCAGATATGCAACTTGATAAAGACCTAAGGTTGTTTAGTTTAATCAGACTTTTTTAGATCCCACCTTCACTGTTCAAAGCACTGGTTATCAATGTGTTTTCTAGTGTTGTCACTTCTTTATAAATAAAGATGATAGAGGTATGCATCTCTACTGGTATTGTCCACTTTATTTAAACATGGATATCTACCAGAACTTACACTTGAAAACCTAGAAAGCTATGCTCCGTGGTATATCTTTAATAGCATTTGTAAATTCTTATGCAGATATTTGTTTCTGACCATTTTTGGATTGAAATGCTTTATATGAATGGTGGTACAATAAATTGACATACAATTATTGGAATTGTATTTGCTATAAATATTTATGTTAGCTTTTTTAAATACTGCAGTAACAATGTATCTGCAAAGAGCACAATATGTTAAAATACCTTGAGTTTAGTTTATTGTTACAGTATGTAAAACTAACTTGTGCAGAAGGAAGGATGTGCCTTAAGAGCTGAAATGAACTCACATAATTTTAAGAGTTAACTTCGCTAGTGTTACATGAGGTGGCCCATCATCTCTAAGACTCGAAAGAAAATGGAATGCTAAGGAGATTGTACATTTCTGTGCTCATTCTGGTAACCTTAGGCATTGGGTATTCAGTGCCAACGCTCAGAAGTATCGTTCCAGTAAGTAGTTGAAATACAGCTCTCTTTCAGACATTCATTTGAAAAGTGAAGGTCCAGGCATAGGTGAAAATGTTTCTGACTCACTTCTGAAGAAAGTGAATTCAGGTTTATAATAAAAGTTACATGTTTAATCCTTTCTGAGTTAGTTGGTGTAGCTTAACTTTATACAGTGAAACAGCATTTCATATGCGCTTGGTACATTTAGAGTTACAAGCATGAGTCTGCATAATAAATTGGTGACTTGAAGGATACTTTAGATTTTTTTTTCTGTCATTGTAACAAATAGCATTCCATGGAGGTGAGTAATTTAAGTAGCTGCGGTTCCACGTACAAATTCAGTTCAAGTGAATTGTCACTTTGTTTTCCTGCAGCCTCTTTGAGCTCCAGAGCAAATGAAGGAGTCATGAGGGAATGTCATGGTGGAATCGGTGAAGAGCAGAGGGTCTGACTGCACCAATTGGGAAGAATGCTTCTGCCAGCCCCAGCTGTCTCCCCTGAGGAGAGCTCTGCCTTGCAACCCAGACCCCCCTAGCTATAGAACGGCAGGGGCTGGGAGCAGCCACGGTTTGTTTTTTTCCATATACTTGTGCTGTGATGTCTATGTCCATGGGAGCATCTGTCTGTGCACGCCCCCGTGGGTCCATACAAGCGTGTGTGTGTGTCAACACAAAGCATATACGTGTTCATGCAAGTGTCTGTGCAAGCGTGCATTTGTTTTGCTTGATGGTGTTATCTCATGCCTGCACCACGTTCTCTCCCTAGGTTTGGAGATGTAGGGAATGGCCACAGCCTGTTGGTTCTAGCTGTTCCCAGGTGTACCTGACCCTCAGTGGTGGGCCCAGATCTCCCCAGTGAAGCCAGTGATAACAGATTCAGGTGTGGATGGCATCATGCCATGGATGGGAATTAACCTGAGTGCCTCATCTCATCCTGTGGCCAGTTAAGAGCTGTGGGATCAATAGGGCCCAAAGGTGTTGCTCAGTGCCATTGTGAGTCTCCCTCCGATGTCCTTGGCACCCTCAGGTGGAGATGCTTGCAAGTGTCCATCCTGGGGTTCTACAGCTGCTTCTGTGTTGGAGGTGAGGGAAATGTCTAAATCCTAGATAATGAACTACGTGCTGAACTGTAGACACAAGGCTGTGAAACCCTCTGTGGGCTTTGTAACCTGTGCCAACCAGGGAGGGTTCAGCTCTGTGCTCTCATCTGTGGTCTGGATTTGATGTGGTACAGCCACCTCGCATAAAGGTGCGAGCGAGCTGAGAGCTATGAAGATGTCTTGTGGGGCTTTATTCCAGAGGTAGGGCACAAGTACAGACAGGTGAAATTGGGGCTTTTCCTCTCAAGTGCCAGAGCTGAATCCTGTCCCTGAAGGAAAAAGAGGGTGGGTGGTGGGTTTGACAGCTACTTAAATTTCTTGCCTCATCAAGAGAGGCAAGTGGAGGCGGCGGAATAGCTCCTTGGATGTCACAGGCGAAGGGGGAGCATGCTGGCACCGAGCTGTGTGATGCACTCAGTCCTGGGTGTCAGTTATGTGCATTCATTAATAAATGATTACTTTATTCTTTCAAGTCATGTCCATAAGATGGGGTTGCCACAAAGGTGACCTGGTGAACATACCGACAAAGATATCTCCCTGAGATGTCCCTGATAAGCTCCGTCAAAACATCCTTAATGAGGAGAAGTTGGCAGGACAAAAAAAACAACTTGAGGGGTATAGGACAAAGAAACTATGATAATGAACTGACCATCTCGGACAACAGGAGCGAGGAAGAACTATTCCAGGAACTGATGTCCTACACCCAGGTGTGTATCCACGGCAAAAAGGTATAGAATCATAGAATCATAGGGTTGGAAGGGACCTCTGGAGATCATCTAGTCCAACCCCCCTGCCAGAGCAGGGTCACCTAGAGCAGGTTACACAGGAACACGTCCAGGTGGGTTTTGAATGTCTCCAGAGTTGGAGACTCCACCACCTCTCTGGGCAGCCTGTTCCAGTGCTCTGCCACCCTCAGGGTAAAGAAGTTCCTCCTCATGTTTAGGTGGAACTTCCTATGTTCCAGTTTGTGCCCATTGCCTCTTGTCCTGTCCCCGGGCACCACTGAAAAGAGCCTCGCCCCATCGTCCTGACACCCACCCTCTAAGTATTTCTAAGCGTTGATAAGGTCACCCCTCAGACGTCTTTTTTCCAGACTGAAGAGACCCAAATCCCTCAGCCTTTCCTCATAAGAGAGGTGTTCCAGTCCCCTAATCATCTTTGCAGCCCTCCGCTGCACCCTGTATAAAAAGTAACTTGCTACCTTACCTTTCTGCACTGCCACTGGCTCTTCGCAAGGGAACCAAGCTCTGGTTTTAGCAGGAAAGGTGTCGGTCACAGGCAGCCCTGTATCACTGTGCACAGGTATTTGACAAGTCTTGCTTGTTGAAGTAGAGGCGTATTTCTTGCCTTTCAGTCTTGATGACAAAACGATCACGGTTTCAAGGTACAAGAGCTTTTTGACATCAAAGCAAGAGGAGAGCTAGATGTCTACCAGCACTGTATTTAGGCTGTGTTGCTGACATTAGATTGTGAGCCAGGAGCTACGTAGAGGGGTCTGATTTAAACAAACCGACTGGTGAAGTGATTGTTTTAAGGAACCAAACGGGGCAGCTGAAGACACTGAGCTGTGTCAGCAGAAGGGCCTGTCCAATGCGTTGCTATTGCAGGCAGCAAGTGCGGCGGTGACGACACAGGAGGGGGGCAGAGCTGCCTCCTATACAGAGCTGCCATGGCACCGCCAGGCCTCTGCAGCTGTCTGCTGAGGTGTCTGCTTCACCAACGTGCTGCTGCTGTCCCCAGTTCATGTCTAATTGCTTTGTGTACTCAAGGGCAGGGTGATAAGTAACATTGTGCAGTGTCTCTTATGAAAAGGACAAGCTGGAAGCCTTGTGCATGGGCATGATGAGGAGGGCAGGTTGCTGAGAGCACAGAGGGGAGGAAAGGTGCAAAGAACACAGCCAAGCCCAAAGATCATGAGCGTTTCACTCACTTGCTGATCTGCCACTTGCATCTGGTCCTCTTGGATGCGCTGTTCCCAATAAACATAACTCTCCCCAAAGCAGCTTTGCGTTTCCTCTTGCCTGCCTCCAGGACCTAATCTGTGTTGACTTATTTTTTTAAAATCTCTCACCAGCGTGTGTGGAGTCGCTGCTCTCACCCCCATGGTCCTTGTGCCACACCCAGACCAATATAGGGATCCCTGTGGTGCAAAACCCCCAGTTCTACTGGTTCTGGGCCCTCCATACCCTGCCCTGTGTCCCATGGCCCTGCCCGCCTGCGAGCCTCAGCACTGCCTGCCCCCCGGGGCTGCAAGTGCAGACAGAACAGAGAGAAGGAAGCCCTTCATCCCACACCCTGCTAAGTAGTGCTGGTGCCCAGCAGGACTAAAGCAGTCTGAGAGTGGTCACTGCCCATCACCCTAACGAGCACTGACAGAGGGATAATTAAGGGAGTGCTGCCCCACCAAGCCGCTCCTGCAGGGGGAAGCCGTGTGGGCGCTGTGGCCCCGCCTCCCGGCCCTCCCAGGCCCCGCCTCCTCGTCGTCTAAGCCACGCCCCCGGCCAGCATAGGCCACGCCTCCCACGCAAACTTGGCCGTGCCACCTGCCGATCTCTGCCACGCCCCCGCCCTCCGTGGCCATGGCACTGGCCCATCTAGGCCACGCCCCCTCCCTATATTGCCGCGCCTTCCGCCCTCTATGGTCACGCCCTCCGTGGCCACTCACCCCCCTCCTTGGCCACGCCCCCGTCTCGGCGAAGTCTCTCGCCCCCCTTGCCAAGCCACCTGCCCGTCTCGGCCACGCCCTCTGGCCGTCCCCAACCCCGCCTCTCCGTACGCTCTCTGCTGCCGCCCCACCGTGGCCCGAGCGCCGTACTGCAGCGCCGGCTCGCACGGGCGGTTGCTGGGCGCCATCCCCGGTGGCGGGGAAAGTCCGAAAAAAAATGCCATTTCGGGTTCCCGGGAAAGCCAAATCCACCTCGATTTGTGCAGGAGGAAACCAATTTGGGGAAAATAGTACCCTCCTCGGCCCCGCCTCCCGCCCCCAGCAGCAGTACCGGCTTCTGCTCGCCGGCAGTGAGCGCTGTGTCGCGCGCGCTGTACTGCGCATGCGCAACTCACCGCATGCAGCCCCCACTGTGTCCGCAAGGCGGCAGAAGAGAGCTGAGGTGCCCGCTGTAGTCGCATGCGCAGTCCCCGCGTACCGTACGGCTACATTGCGCCTGCGCGCACCCCGCCTGCTGTACGGCTGTACTACGCATGCGCTTATTCCCCAGCCGTCGTACTGCTGTAGTGCGCATGCGCGCACCATTTCGCCGTGCGGCTCTACTGCGCATGCGCTTTCCTCGCCTGCTGTGTGGCGTACTGCGCATGCGTTGCGTCTGCTCCTGCAATACCGTATTGTGGCCGCAAAGTGGCATCACTGAACGCTGTGGCGCCCACTGTAGTGCGAACGAGCGGCCCCCCGCACCGAGCTGCAGTATCGCATTGTGTCCGGAAAGAGTCAGCAGTGAGGTCTGTGGCACCCACTGTACTGCGCATGCGCACCCCTTCTGTCTTACGGCTGTGCTGCGCATACGCACTCCCCTCTGTCTGCCGTACGGCTGTACTGCGTATGCGCGCCCGCCCTTCTCCTGTGCGGCCCATGCGCACCCCCATTGAGCCGTACAGCTGTGCTGCGCATGCGCGCATCCCTTGCGCCGTACGGCTGTACAGTGCATGTGTCGTCCCCCCTTCCGCCGTACGGCTGTAATACGCATGCGCACCTTGATCGGGCCGTACAGCTGTATTGCGCATGCGCGCCCCTTGTGGCTACGGCTGTACTGCGCATGCGCGCCCCCCTCCCGCCGCAGTGCTGTACTGCGCATGCACAGCCTCCTGCCTGCCGTAGGCTGTACTGAGCCATTGTCACCGCTGCCGGGCGGATGGACGGGCGGAAGGGCCAATCAGAGCTCCCCTAGGTCGGATCTCCTCGCCGCGCTCCCATTGGTCGTGTCTCCTGCAGGGGGTGTGGCGCGGTAGGGATTGACGACGGCGACGGGCCAATGGAGACGCGCTGCTCCAAATAAGGTGAGTGGGGGGGGCGGACGGCGGGGCGGTGGCCAATGGGTGCGCGTCGTGGGCGGGGCGCTCTGCTAGAAGATGGGGCCGGGGGGAAACTGCAGCTGGGTCGAAATCGGAGCCGCGTGGTTCAGGCGCTCGGTCGGGTCGGGCCCGCCGCGAGCACGTCGTAAGGCAGCTGGACCGCGTGAAGGTGGGCGGGGGGCGGCGGGGAATGTGGCGGGGGGCTTGAGGGGGCTGGGGGGATCCCGAAGGGGACTGGGGGGGCTGAGGGTGGGACTGGAAGGAGTCTGGGGGCAGCGGGGCGGCTGTGGTGGCCCCGAGGGGTGGTGGAAGGAGCTGAGGCGGGGGGACACGGGGATTCTGAGGGGGAACGGGGCGGCCTTAAGAGGGGCTGGGGGGTCCTGAGGGGTCCCCGAGGGGGACTGAGGGATGATGGGGGGGGGCTGAAGGGACTCTCGGGGTGGAAAACTTTGGGGGGGAACGAGGGTCCCCAAGGCGTGAGGGGTGGCCTTAAGGGGGGCTGGAGGAACGGGGGGGCTGAGGGGGCCCGGATGGTGGGGAGGGGGGTCCTGAGAGTGTGATGGGGGCAAAGGGGGGGTTCTGAGGGGGTGGTGTGAGAAATAAGTTCTGGTCGGAATGAAATAGGCTCAGGCAGAACCCTCTGTGAAGCACATTTTTATTCACGTTCTTGCAAGAGCGGGTGACCTGGCAAGCAGGCACACTTTCAGTTCTTGAAACACACCTTTTTATTTCCTAATCCAGGCCGAATTTTTCCCTCCCCTGTTTCCCATTGGTTGGGTACTCCAGGGTTCACAGTCTGTCCGAGGCGCCTAAAATTCTTCCCGGATGTCCTGCCTCTGTTTCCTTCTCTTTACGCTATACCTAAAGGGATTATCTGACTAGTTTATTTCTTTCCTTTTTGGTAAAAATTTGCTCAATGTCATTAGCCCTGGTTAAATGTTTGACTACCCTTCCAGACACTAATCCAGTATGATTCAGTTTGTCCTTTTGTCTGTGTGATAAGAGATGTTCTACAAGCCTTTGCTGGAGCCTCTTTGTCTTAGTCATTCCCTTGTTATGTCACCTCTGATGGAAACGGCTTTTCTCCTCTGCAAAAGCAATACCTGCCTTTCTTACAGTGGCACTGAAGGGGGTTGGGTAGGGGATGTGGGGGGCTGAAGGGAGTCCTGTGGGGGCCGTGGTGGTGGGGCATAAGGGGAGCCCTGAGCTGGGGGGTGGGGGAGCCCTGAATTTGGGGAGGGGGGCTGTGGCCTGAAGTGGGTCCTGAGTTGGAGAGGTGCTGTGAGGGGGAGATGGGATCGGGCTGAGGGGTGATGGGGGGGGGCTGGGGGTGCGAGGGGAGGGTCGAGGCATCCCCCAGCATTTCAGGGTCCCCATGACTCTCCCACCACCGTGCCCCCTCCCGCAGGATGAGGAGCCCTACAGCGAGCTGTACCCGGGGGTCTGCGAGGGGCTCAGCAACTCCTCTAAGGTCGTTGTCCATTGTCTTCGGCTTCAAGGGAGTGTCCCCGTCACTGCCATGTTTCCCCCCCCAGTGCAGGCTGCCTTCTCCACACCAGCTGTTCCCTGGGGGCCTGTGCCATCGCCATCCACGTTACAGGTATGGGGATATTGGGACCCCTCCCTGGAGCTCTCTGAGACAGCCTGGGACCCCCACATTTCCCTGAGACCCCCCTGGGATCCCCCTGAGACCCCCTAAAATTTCCTGGGACCCCCTTCCCCCTCTGAGAGCTCTGCAGGACGCCCTGCGACCCTTCATGTTCTCACAGGACCCCTCTGGGACTATCCGGGACCCTCTAGAACCTCTCATGTTTCCCCCAGGGCTCCCTGGAGCCTTCTGGGATCTCCCACATTCCCCGCAAGACCCCTCTAGGATCCTCCCACAGATCCCCCCTGGAGCCCCCCAGAAAACCCCAGAGCCCTCTGGGACCCTCTGGAGCTCCTCTCCAGTACCCCCCACATCCCCCTGAGACTGTCCTGGGACCACCCTCTTAACCCCTGAGAGCCCCCCAGATGCCTCCAGGACCCCTGGGACCCTCCCCCACATCCTTCAGGACCTCTCTGAGCCCCCGCTGGATCCCCCAGAGCCTTTAGGGACCTCCCCCCAGTACCCCGCAAGTCTCCGTGGGACCCTTGTGGGAGCCCCCACACCCCCTGAGAGCCCCCCAGGATCTCCTGGGACCCCTCATGTTCCCCTCAGGGTTCCCTGGAGACTTCTGGGACCCCTCCAAGCCCTCCAGGATCCCCTGGAGCCCTCTGGGTCGCTCTGACACCTGCTCTATGATTCCCTAGAGCCCCCCAGAGCCCTCTGGGACCCACTGGAGCCCTCCCCCGGTATCCCCCACATCCCCCTGGGACCCTTCTGTGACCTCCCTCAGAGTCCTCCACAACCCCCTGGGACACTTTGTCTTCCCCCAGGAGTCTCTGGGACCCTCATGGGACCTGCCCACATTACCCCAGGACTCCCTGTAGCCCCGTGGGACCTTCCCACACCCTCTCCAGCACCCCACAGATTCCCCCAAAAGCCCCCCACGATGCCCCAGAGATCTCTGGGACCCCCTGGAGCACCCCCTGTTACCCCCCACATCCTGTTGGGACGCTCACACACCTCCTGAGAGCGCCCCTGGTGCCTTCTAGGATCCCCTGGAGCCCTCTGGGACCCTACTACACTCCCGCCCTGGAGCCCTCCAGGACCCCATGGACCCCTCATATTCCCCCATAACTCTCTGGGGCCTGCTGGGACACCCCATATTCACCCCTGGGACTCCCTGGAGGACCCTGGGACCCATCCACACACCCCCAGGACACCCCAGAGCCGCCTGGGACCCCTCACTCCCCACTGGGACTCCCTGGACCCCTCCATGGTATGCCCCACATCCCTCTGGGTGCCCTCACACCCCCAGAGAGCCCCCTTGGAGCCGTCTAGGATGCCCTGGGACCCTCTGGAGCCCCCTGGGACCTTCCCATACACCCCCAGGATCTTCCAGAGTCCTCTGGAGCCCTCCAGGACATCCCAGAGCCCTCTGGCACCCCGTGGGGCCCCTGCTGGTACCCGCCACATCCCCCTGGGACCCCCCCGCCCCCCCGAGAGCCCCCCCGGGACCTTTGGTGTTCCCCAGGACTCCCTGGAGCCTGCTGGGACCCACCACATTCCCCATGGGACCCTCCCACACACCCCCCAGGACACCCCAGAGTCCCCTGGGTCTCCCCAGGACACCCCAGAGCCCTCTGGGACCCCCTGGAGTCCCCCCCAGTACCCCCCACCTCTCCCTGGGACCCCCATTACACCTGCTTCCCCCGCCCAGGGGCCACCAGTTCCTGCCAAATGCTCTGGGAGCACTGGAGCCTGACAGGGCATCTTGGCAAAGAAGAGATGAGTGAGAGAGGAACCGAGCAGGGACCCCCTGGATGCAGAGAGGAGGATAAAGGAGCTGCAGAGCAGAGACCGACAGTGGCTCTGATGGGACAAGAGAGAGGGGAAAGGGAGATGAAGTGCCACAAGGTGCCTCGAAGATGGAGGAAGGTATTTGCTCTAAAGCTTTAAAAAGAGGCAACTGAATGTAACGTTTTTTTTTTCCCCTGATATTTAGATGGCGTGCTCTGAAGTACTTTGTATCTGTCTGGCTTTCACTGGTGCATTTCCACAGCAGCATCTCTCTCGGGCAGTGCTGCTGGCCAGATGTCCCTCCTCCTTGCGTAGCACACAAAAAACCTTGTAGTCCAATTATAACTATGTATTTTGGAGAGAGATAGTGTTATGGTATCAATTCCCAGTTGTGCAAGTGAAATCAGTGCCTGAAGAAAGTCAAATACTTTTATAGTGTAAGTATTTTTATTCAGTGTATATAAACCTAACGCACACCTTTTCACCGAAAGGGAAGGGACAAGGCATTTCCCAACACCAGTGAGAAGGTTTACTGTTATGCTGAGAACGTGTTCAAAATGGCATCGGTTAGCTTTAATCCTGACTTCGAGTTGAGCTGGTGCTGGCTTCTGAAGGCTGTGCTGTGTTTGGAGCTGAGCTGTTTCCCCAGAATCCTCCTGTAGCTCAGCTCCTGTCCTGTGCCTCTGATGGAATTCCTCTACTTTCTTCCAGGCTATTTTTTAAGATACTGAGCTATAACTGGGGATTTTTGTTTTCCAGGTGCCTCATTGTAGGCATCTTGTGCTGCTCGAGAGATGCCCCAGCCCAGGTTTGCAGCCGGTGGCGGAGCCCCCCGCCCTGAGGGGAAGGGGCCAGCCCTGGGTCTGGGCGTTTTGGGCCTTTTTTGGGGGGGAATAGAAGGGTGTCTGTCTGTGTGTGGGTGTCTCGGGGGGTGATGGTGTCATTTGGGACACTGTGACATCACCAGGGCAGTGATGATGCAGCAGAGTAGCAGGTGAGTGGGGGACGTGGGGTTACGTGACGGTCTCCCAAAAGAGGTGGTTCACAGCCCCCCAAAATGTCTGAAAATCTTGGGATGCATTAAAAAAATGTGAAAACCTGTAACTATGGGCGTGAGGCACTGAAATAGAGAACAAGCTTTTATTTATATATGAGAAATATATATACTGAGAAATAATATTATGTATGTAAAATAAGTTCAAAATAAAAACCTCTATGTCTAAGGATTCTATGATTCTGTGCTTCTGTGTTGTATAAAAGATCGTAGAATATAAAAATATTTTTAAAAATGTATTTATAAAAAAATATTAGTGTCAAAGTAGATGTGTAAGCAGACAGTCTAAAGAGATATTCTGTATCATAAATGTTAACGTCTAAGCAGATTTTCTACGTAAGTGCAAACAGGTGATATAAATTCCCTAAATAGATAATGTGTAAATAACTGAGTGAGTGCTGCCGCCCGGCGGCTGAAGGCTGGTCCTGCAGGTGTGCGCTCCTCCGTGCGCTGTGGCCGCGCCTTGCCCCCCGCCCCGGCGGCGCTGTGCGTTGGTTCCGCAGCTCGTGCGCATGCGCGGCTTGGCGGGGCCGTTCCGGCGCCGGTCTCGCGAGCGCGGCGGCCAGAGGACGAACCAGGACCGCCGGGACTCCGTTGAGCTCCGCGCCACCTGGAGCGCGATCGGTGCCGCCCACCCGGCCTCGAGAGCGGCCATCGGCGCTCCAGTGTCGGCTCTTACGCGTTACCGCGCCCCTGTCTGTGCCCGGCAGTTTTCCTGTTGTCCATTTCCATAGCCACTCAGTCAGCCGACGGGCCTCTCTATGGCACTTTAGTCCTCCAGGACGCCGCTCAGTCAGCCGACGGGCCTCTCTATGGCACTTTAGTCCTCCAGGACGGCGCTCAGTCAGCCGACGCGCCTCTCTATGGCCCTTTAGTCCTCCAGGGCGCCGCTCAGTCAGCCGACGCGCCTATCTATGGCACTTTAGTCCTCCGGGATGCCGCTCAGTCAGCCGACGCGCCTCTCTATGGCACTTTAGTCTCCGAGACGCCGCTCAGTCAGCCGACGCGCCTCTCTATGGCACTTTAGTCCTCCAGGACGCCGCTCAGTCAGCCGACGGGCCTCTCTATGGCACTTTAGTCCTCCAGGACGCCGCTCAGTCCGCCGACGGGCCTCTCTATGGCACTTTAGTCCTCCAGGACGGCGCTCAGTCCGCCGACGCGCCTCTCTATGGCACTTTAGTCCTCCAGGACGGCGCTCAGTCCGCCGACGCGCCTCTCTATGGCACTTTAGTCCTCCAGGACGCCGCTCAGTCCGCCGACGCGCCTCTCTATGGCACTTTAGTCCTCCAGGATGCCGCTCAGTCAGCCGACGCGCCTCTCTATGGCACTTTAGTCCTCCAGGACGGCGCTCAGTCAGCCGACGCGCCTCTCTATGGCACTTTAGTCCTCCAGGACGGCGCTCAGTCCGCCGACGCGCCTCTCTATGGCACTTTAGTCCTCCGAGACGCCGCTCAGTCAGCCGACGCGCCTCTCTATGGCACTTTAGTCCTCCAGGACGCCGCTCAGTCAGCCGACGGGCCTCTCTATGGCACTTTAGTCCTCCAGGACGCCGCTCAGTCCGCCGACGGGCCTCTCTATGGCACTTTAGTCCTCCAGGACGGCGCTCAGTCCGCCGACGCGCCTCTCTATGGCACTTTAGTCCTCCAGGACGGCGCTCAGTCCGCCGACGCGCCTCTCTATGGCACTTTAGTCCTCCAGGACGCCGCTCAGTCCGCCGACGCGCCTCTCTATGGCACTTTAGTCCTCCAGGATGCCGCTCAGTCAGCCGACGCGCCTCTCTATGGCACTTTAGTCCTCCAGGACGGCGCTCAGTCAGCCGACGCGCCTCTCTATGGCACTTTAGTCCTCCAGGACGGCGCTCAGTCAGCCGACGCGCCTCTCTATGGCACTTTAGTCCTCCGAGGCGCCGCTCAGTCAGCCGACGCGCCTCTCTATGGCACTTTAGTCCTCCAGGACGGCGCTCAGTCCGCCGACGCGCCTCTCTATGGCACTTTAGTCCTCCGATACGCCGCTCAGTCAGCCGACGCGCCTCTCTATGGCACTTTAGTCCTCCGAGTCGCCGCTCAGTCCGCCGACGCGCCTCTCTATGGCACTTTAGTCCTCCAGGACGCCGCTCAGTCAGCCGACGCGCCTCTCTATGGCACTTTAGTCCTCCAGGACGCCCCTCAGTCAGCCGACGCGCCTCTCTATGGCACTTTAGTCCTCCAGGACGCCGCTCAGTCCGCCGACGCGCCTCTCTATGGCACTTTAGTCCTCCAGGATGCCGCTCAGTCAGCCGACGCGCCTCTCTATGGCACTTTAGTCCTCCAGGACGGCGCTCAGTCAGCCGACGCGCCTCTCTATGGCACTTTAGTCCTCCAGGACGGCGCTCAGTCAGCCGACGCGCCTCTCTATGGCACTTTAGTCCTCCGAGGCGCCGCTCAGTCAGCCGACGCGCCTCTCTATGGCACTTTAGTCCTCCAGGACGGCGCTCAGTCCGCCGACGCGCCTCTCTATGGCACTTTAGTCCTCCGATACGCCGCTCAGTCAGCCGACGCGCCTCTCTATGGCACTTTAGTCCTCCGAGTCGCCGCTCAGTCCGCCGACGCGCCTCTCTATGGCACTTTAGTCCTCCAGGACGCCGCTCAGTCAGCCGACGCGCCTCTCTATGGCACTTTAGTCCTCCAGGACGCCCCTCAGTCAGCCGACGTGCGTCTCCATGACACTTTAGTCTTCCAGTATGCCCCTCAGTCGGCTGACGCTCGTCTCCACGTCACTTTAGTCCTCCAGGAGCCCGGAAGTGCCCGCTGAGTCCTCCCATGCGCGCCTCTATAGCACTTTAGTCCTCCAGGAACCCTCTCAGTCCTCCCACGCGCCTCTCTATGGCACTTTAGTCCTCCAGGATGCCCCTCAGTCAGCCGACATACCTCTTCATGGCACTTTAGTCCTCCAGTATGCTCCTCAGTCCACCGACGCGCCTCTCTATGGCACTTTAGTCTTCCAGGACGTCCCGCAGTCTGCTGACGCAACTCTCTCTGACACTTTAGTCCTCCAGGATGCCCCTCAGTCCGCCGACATGTCTCTCCATGGCGATTTAGTCCTCCAGGATCCAGGAAGTGCTCATCAGTCTTCTAGAAATCACCTGCTTCCAGCACTCTTCTAAAACCATAAAACACGATTACCAATTAACCACAAAAATATCTGAAGATCGCAAAAATAAAGTGACGCCTGCAGAACTCTCTTCTCTACAGCAACAAGCAGACAGAACTCAAACAAAAGTGGTAAGAGAATCACCAGAGGCAAGTGCCCAATGGAAATAAAAATGACTGTTGCTTTGCCTGCTGGGAACTTAAGGCATAAGAAAAGGAGCTGCTGCTCCTGTGGCCACCTTTTTGTCTTCTGGGGGGGTTGTCCCCGCCCCTTTCTCCAGGGGATTGTGGGAAGGGTGGTGGGCTGCCGCGATTGAGAGACGGGACGCTGCTTGATGCAAGCAAAATGTCAGTTTATTAGATGCGTCGGAAAGCCTTTTATACAGCTACTTAACAGTTACATAAATTCTATCATTTCTGATTGGCTTAGCTCTAAATGTTTCATTACAATAATCCCTCCTACTTGCGGTTTCGCTACATGCTAGAAGCTACAGTTTTGCTATGTGCTAGAAGCTACAGTTATAACTTGTTGCTTAACTCCCTACTTCTTCAAGGTTATTTGTCTCGGATCTGCAAGGCCAGCTGCTCCCTGACTCCTCAGAGTTATTTGTCTCAGATCTGCAAGGTCGGCATGCCCTCGAGTTTCTTGCGTACTTGTACTTTTCCGCTGGCAGACCCGACATCTCCCCCCGTTTTGTTTCTTTAAAGGCAGAACTGAGGCGTGGGTTTAAAGGTCATCATACTCAGTGAGCTGGACAGAACTAACACTACCGTAAATCTTCGGAATATTGCTGTTTTGAATAAACCATGTATGTCGAACAACTTTAGTCACCATAGACCTGACACAGGAAAGAGCGCGGCTTAGAATCAAAAGGCTTACCAATATAATAACTAATATGAGTATAGCAGATTGTACCAGGCTCCTAAGCCAGCTGTTTAGCCCAAACCAATCACCCAAAGCACCCAATCCGAAGAAGTCCGTATCAGATTGCACCTTTTGTGAATGCGCGAGGAGTTGTGTAATTTGCTTATGTATCGAAGAAGAGTGGTCCTCTAAGTCCATGCAGCACATTCCGTCAAAATCCTCACAGCCATGTCCGTGGGCCAGTAGCAAGAAGTCAATAGCGGCTCTGTTTTGCAGGACTGCGTGTTGTACCGTAGACAAGTCTTCAGCCATCTCAGATAGTATGCGGCTGGTAGCATTTGCTTGCTTAACCACCCAACAGGCAAGGGTGTAGCAAGACTAGCACAAAAGCTAATTGTATTGAGCGACCTGGCCAGAGTAACCCAGACATTTTGACGGGGGTCAAAAAGGTGAGGGTGATACCCTGGCAAAGGATTGGCATGTGTCCAGGCCACACATATACAAAAAAGTGTTAACAGGATCATAATGTTTGAAGGATTTTTTCCCCTCTTTTTTTTTTTTTTTTTTTTTGCAATGCTAAATTCTTACAATGCTAATTTCATATATTAGGCATATATTTCATATATTAGTCAACTGTCACACCATCTATTGGCCAATGTTAACCGTCACTACCATCTCTTACCACAGCGATAGCAGTCACATAAAACCCAAGGGTCACAATTACCACAGGTGACGCAATGAATATGTTCTACTGGCGTCTCTGCTCTATTGTCCATAAAAGCCCTGCATCAGTCCTCCGAATGTTCTCCGGTATGCTGTTCAGGGGAATGATCTAGCTGTGGATTGGTGTTGTGGCCGCCCGACTGTGGTAGGGGTTCATGGAAAGGTCACACACTCTTCGCTGGGATCCGCCTGGGGCCTCGTTCTGTGGAAACACAAGCATTCTGCCCCATGTGACAAGGGGGTATGGCCCAAAGACCTTGCCTGTCTCAGGGTCGCGGATCAGGACTGGAGCTTTTACACTGGCTTCGAAAGAAGCGTTTGTGTTAAAGTGGCGAACGATCGGAGGGTTGTTATCTATTAAAGAACAATTTAAAAAGTTAAAACCATACACGGCTTTCTGTAGACGTTCTTCAGGGGTGGCTGTCCCTACTCCCCCCTTCTGTTGCTGTAACAAGCGCTTTAAAGACTGATGAGAGCGTTCAATCAGGGACTGGCCCGTAGGGGAATGCGGGATCCCAGTGATGTGAGTGATCCCCCAAGAGATAAAAAAGGTTTTAAGTGCAGCCGAGACATAAGCAGGGCCATTGTCTGTTTTGATTTGTGCAGGGATGCCTAAGGTAGCAAAAGCACGCAGCAGATGCCTGCGAACATCTTTCGCCGCCTCCCCCACATGGCAGGAGGCAAATAGAGCACCCGAAAAGGTGTCAATAGAGGAATGGACGTATTTTAATCTCCCAAATTCTGGATAGTGTGTGACATCCGTCTGCCATAATTGCAGGTTTTGTAAGCCTCTGGGATTAACCCCGCCTGGGGCCGTAGGAAAGGAATGTTTTTGACAATCAGGGCAGACAGCGATAATGTTCGCCGCTTGCTGAGAAGTGAGGCCAAACTGGCGTTTGAGGCCCCCTGCATTCTGATGGAAAAAGGAATGACTAAGCTTAGCTTGCGCAATACGGTCAGGTAAAACTTGTACCGGCAGCGTGAGCATATCAGCCTGTTGATTGCCCTCTGCAATAAATCCAGGTAAAGAGGTGTGCGATCTAACATGTAAAACAAAATAGGGATGTGTTCGAGAGGTTAAAAGGAAAACAAGTTCCTGCAACAAAGCAAACAAATCAGCATGCGAAGTATGATGCAGCACCGAGGCCTCTGCCCGTTCGACGACGCCTGCAACATAAGCACAATCAGTAATAAGATTCAGTGGTGTAGACCACTTACGAAAAGCTCGAACAACAGTGGCAAGCTCTACGATTTGAGGGGACCCAGAGACTGTCTCAACGTCCGACTCCCATTGTTGAGAGCGGTCATCCCACCAGACAATCACCGACTTGTGTGTTTTTCCAGACCCATCGGTGAACACAGTAAGGCCTTGGAGGGGCTGGTGACATCTCTTTGGTATGGATATTAAGTTAAAATGAGCATGTAGAAGCTTGTGGGACGGAGGATGTGAGGTTAGTTGACCCGAATGATCTGTTAAAGCAAACACGAAAGCATCAGACTGTTGGAATAACCATTGTAGGTACATATTAGTTACAGGTAAACAGATAGAAGCAAAGTCCATCCCTGACAGGGCAAGCAAGCGCTGCCGTGCTTTAATTATCAAGGAAGCAAACATTTCATGTTGCGTCCAAATTGTTTTGGTGGACTGGTTGGGTAAAAAGACCCACTCAATGATTAATAAGGGATTAGGATTGTTAGGGTCCCATTGAAAAATCAAAGCACATGGCTGACGTGCAGGGTTCAAAATAATTAAATTGAAGGGCAATTCAGGCGTACAGCGGTGTGCTTGCCGTAAGGCGATGGCTTCCGCTACTTTTTGTAATGAGGCAGCGGCTTCAGGACCCAGTCGACGAGGGGAGCGTAAATCGGAATCTCCCTTGAGGAGTTCAAACAAAGGGCTTAAGTCTGAATTGGAGATTCCTAGCAAGGGTCGGACCTAAGTAATGGTCCCTAGTAATTTTTGAACATCGTGCAAATTTTTAATGTCTGCCTGTATGTGCACAGGTTGGGGAACTATCGTCTGGGTCCTGATGCGCCAACCCAAGTAGGTCCAAGGGGGCATTTTCTGGACTTTTTCGAGCGCAATACAGAGGCCTGCCGAATTGACAGCGGCCGTGACAAGGGCTACGGCCTTTTCCATGAGCTCAAGGTGAGGCGCAGCCATCAAGATATCATCCATATAATGATATAACAGAACTTGAGGCAACGCAACCCTGACAGGGCTAAGTACCTTAGCGACATACCATTGACAAATTGTTGGGCTATTTTTCATTCCCTGTGGCAGTACAACCCACTGATATCGTTGCACAGGGGCTTGCATATTGACACTTGGGACTGAAAAAGCAAATTTGGCAGCGTCATCAGGGTGTAGTGGAATGTTAAAAAAGCAATCCTTAAGGTCAATAACGGTGAGATGCCAATTGCGGGGGATCATAGTTGGAGAAGGGAGCCCTGGCTGCAGAGCTCCCATATCTACCATAGCATCATTGATTTTTCTGAGATCATGGAGCAGGCGCCACTTGCCAGATTGCTTCTTAATAACAAAGACAGGTGAATTCCAAGGACTAGTAGTAGGTACTATATGTCCTTTTGCTAATTGTTCCGTAACCAGTTCTTGGAGAGCGCGAAGCTTTTCGAGTGGTAGGGGCCATTGATCTACCCAAATGGGCGTCTGAGTTTTCCAAGTCAGTTTCAGGGTGTCGCGCACCTCAATGGCCCTCCCTAAAAATGCGACTGAATGGAAGTTCCCCATTGTGATAGCACATCACGTCCCCATAACACCATAGGAACAGGCAGCACAAAAGGCTTAACGGAAGCCACTCGTCCTTCTGGGCCTTTGATTTGGATCAATTCTGAGGATTGGTGGCTTCTACCAACTCCTCCGATTCCGGCTAGCGCCTGAGGCACAGCTGCCAAAGGCCATTGTGGAGGCCACTTCGCCTGTGAAATTACGGTAACATCGGCCCCTGTGTCAATAATTCCATTCAGGATTACTTGCTGAGTGCTGTGAATAAGAGTACATTGACGAAGTGGTCGCTTCTGGGAAATGGACTGTACCCAGAGAATCTGTGGATCCCCAGTAGATCCAAAACCTCCTTGTCTTTGCTGCGGAGGTGGGTGAAGCGAAAGAGAGCTTGCGTTCTGCGGGATCAATAGTAATTGTGCAATGCGGCTTCCTTTGGGTACTGTGCAAGGGGGAAATGGGGTCCAGGCCATGATTTTAATCTCCCCAATGGTATCCGCATCAATTACTCCAGGCAATACAAAAAGTCCGGCTAAGGTTACCGATGATCTCCCTAATAGTAGCCCTTGTGTTTTCGGGGGTAAAGGACCTGAAACATTAGTTGCTAATAAATGAACAGAGGAATCAAGCAACGTTACTGCGTGTGAGGTTGCCAGGTCCAATCCGGCGCTACCGGCTGTTGCTAGGCGAAGACTAGTGGCAGGGTCACATCCATCTGCATGGCTCGATTCACCGGCGACGATACTTGTGTCTGTGCGCGTCGCTGCCCCGCGCTCCGCAAGCGGTTTCCCTGTATCGGCTGCCCTTGCAAATTATACTTAGAATGACATTGATTAGCATAATGACGCCCCTTCCTGCATTGGGGACAGATCCCAGGGGCTTGGGCTTTAGCTCCCCCATTAGAAGCGAGACAATTTCGTTTGATATGGCCTGGTTTACCACAACCGTAGCAATTTCCTCCTCCAGACATGCCTCTCATAGCTGCGAAAGCAGCTGCCATCGCTTCAAATTTGTGGTCTACAGTACCAATACGATTACAAGCCTCCACCATTTCGACCAAAGTCGGAGCTGGGTTAGGGAGAGATTTAAGTAATTTTTTACAGTCGGCGTTAGCATTTTCAACTGCTAATTTTAATAGCAAAATCTCTCGAGCTTCGGTATTATCTATTTGGCGTTCTAAAGCTTGCTTAAGTCTATCAATACATTGCATGTACGGTTCCTGAGGTTCCTGCGTAATAGAGGTGAATGCCTTTTGAGGTTTACGGGAATCGGGTATTTTGAGTAAAGCCTTTTTTGCTTCTTCGCGGATCGCTTCCAGGGCCTCTCGTGGACAATCTCGAGCCTGTGCCGCTGGATCAGAGTGCTGACCCGTACCCATAAGGTGCTCCATGGTCAGTGCGGCAAGAGCAGCATTATTATGACCTACGTAGCTGTTGAGGAGAGTTTGAAGGCCCCCTCTCCAATGCGACTCCCAGAGGGAATACTGGGTAGGGGTTAATAACAATTGCGCTAGCGATTTTAAATCATGGGGAGTCATAACGTATGTATCAAAGACAGAAGACAGCAGGCTTGCAAAATATGGGGAAGAGAGCCCGTGTTCTGTGACGGTACGGCGCAGCTCTTTAATCACAGGGAAGGACAAAGCCTCCCACTGCACTCCCCGGCCTTGATAAATAACAGGGGCGACTATCGTTCACGCTATTTCCAAGTCACCTTCTTTTAAAGCTTCAAGTTTAATATTCGCCCATGTATCATGAGGGTCAGGGGGGTACAAGTCAGGCTCTTTATCGGGATCAACGGGCCCCGGGTCAAGCGGATCTTCCTCAGGAGGGTAGCCTGCGGCACAGACCTTTAAGGGTCCGGGCGACTTAGCACGTCGCGGAGGTAGCGGAGGGGGAAGCAAAGGCTGAGCTGGTGGAGGTTCCCCCTTAGTATCTGGAGAGTCTTTATGGCCCCTTTCCTGTGCCTTAATAGCCTCAAAGATACTTCTCCACCACGGAAGCAAACGCTGAGCCTCGGCGTTCCCTGACGTCGCTGAGTCCCACAACTTTACCCCCACATCGTCCCAAAGTTCCCGGGTAAAAATACTGGAGGCCGTAACAGTGGGGATCTTCATTTGTACCCACTTAAGCATAATCTTTAAGTCCTGCCCGGAAATATCTTTTTTATGTTTCCGGAGGAGCGTTTTCATAACTTCATATACGTCTCTCTCTGCGGGGGACATCTGATTCCCCATGTTTCCCACAGCTCACCTCTTAAATCCAGAGGGATTCCTGGCCAGTTCCTGCTTCCTTTCAGCAGCTCATTCAACGTTCCGTGGGACTCGCAGCAAGCCGCTCAGCTAGGCGGTTCACCAACCCATCACGTCGGGGTCACCAATTTGCCGCGATTGAGAGACGGGACGCTGCTTGATGCAAGCAAAATGTCAAGTTTATTAGATGCGTCGGAAAGCCTTTTATACAGCTACTTAACAGTTACATAAATTCTATCATTTCTGATTGGCTTAGCTCTAAATGTTTCATTACAATAATCCCTCCTACTTGCGGTTTCGCTACATGCTAGAAGCTACAGTTTTGCTATGTGCTAGAAGCTACAGTTATAACTTGTTGCTTAACTCCCTACTTCTTCAAGGTTATTTGTCTCGGATCTGCAAGGCCAGCTGCTCCCTGACTCCTCAGAGTTATTTGTCTCAGATCTGCAAGGTCGGCATGCCCTCGAGTTTCTTGCATACTTGTACTTTTCCGCTGGCAGACCCGACAGTGGGCGGGGCCTGATGGCAGTGGGCGGGGCCCGATGGCAGTGGGCGGGGCCCGGGGTGTATGAGCCACAGGCTCAGCTAAGGAGCTTGTTCTGCTGCTGGGCTCCTCTGGGGTTGGTGCTCTGCTGGTCCTTCACTTGTCTGCAGCTTTGGGGCAGGCATGGTTTGGTATTTAGGGAGGCAGAGGTAAGAAGGCTGAGCTAAGACCTTCAGGACCAGTACATATCCTGCCACCTGTATAGTAGAAAGTTGACTGGTATGCAGCTTTTTTGTTTCCTTTTTTTCAGGTCAGTAACTTTGTGATGAGTGTTTAGGGGATGCCCAGATGGTTTAATAGTGTGCTTTTCTTTGTTCTAGGAGTGATGCATTTTCCTAGAATTCCTGACTTTATTGAAGATGGGCCTGTGGTTTTTTCCACCGGTTTTGCAGTATGCTGTGTGAGTTGCTGATCTTGTTTTTCTTAATTGGGTTGATGATGAGATTATGTTGTAGGGGTTAGGGTGAGCATTTTGTATGCATCTGCATATTGTACTTTAGCAATTCTCAAGAAAGCAGCAGGGATGTAAGGCATTGTGTCATTCAGGGTATGGCATGGCTCATCACCTTTCCCCATTGCCCAAAGAGTGCCGTGGTGTCCCTAGAGTTTTTGCAGCTTGCAGCAGGCCCCTCATAGATTGTGTCAGGGCATTACTTATTTTGTGGGTCTATAGCAGAGCCCAGAGTCTGTGGAAAGACAGAAGATAGGAGGTGCCTGCTGAACACAGGGCATGGTTCAGAAGAGCAGCTCCTGAGGAGTGGCTGACACAGGGGTTTCAGGGTTGCAAATATAGAATGGGAGCTGTCAAGAAGAAGTGGGGGTCCTTCCCTGACAGTTGAGGAGAAGAGGTTTCTAAAAGTTTTGGTGCTGGGGGTTGGCTAGGAAAGGGAGGCAGGTTCATCAGTCTTTGTCATATTAGTTTTGCATTTGGATTTGGATGTCAGGAGGGTCTGGTCTGTTCTAGTCCCTTGCATTTGAGGTGAGCTGGATAGTATTGAGGAGGAGCATGGGGACTGGTGATTTCACAGAAACGCAATGGTAATTTTGTGTTTGTTGGTATCTTAGGTGTCATAAATAATTGCTGCTGCAGCCTCTGACTCTGGAATCGGCATGAAACAGGTGAGCGGATTGCCATGGCACCTCTGAGGATGAGGGTGCTGTAGAAGAGGTTGGCCTCTACTATCAGGGTGGTCACTGCTGGAGCCATGGTTTCTTTTTGTTTTAGAGATGAAGAGGAACCTGGTGACTGCAGGAACACATCAGTTAGCTGTTTGTTTTGGGTTTTTTGTCAAGGATGAATTCAGACCCCTGGCTGTCTGAAAGCTAAGTAGAGGCACAGGCGCTGGAGGGGGGCCAAGGTTGACAGTTTCAGGGAGGAGTTTTCAAGTCAGGGTAGAGCAGAGGGCTATCCAGGAGGAGTGTCCTCTGAGTAGGTAAAGGGAGTGGGTTACTCTTCAGCACAAAGCTAGTGTGTGCTGGGCAGGGCAGTTCTGGCCTATGTCTGTTGTTGTGTAGTTTGTGTGCTCTGTCTTCTGTGTCTTGGACTTTCCTTAGGTTTTGATATCCTCGTTTCTCTTTGCACTCAAGGGGCACAGCATGTGCCTTGGGCAGCCCCTGTAGAGTCTCGAATGCCTGTGCTAATTGGCAGAGCGCCCAATGGGCACTTCTTGCATAACAATTTTAAAGTGCAGATCGGACTTGCCTCTTGGAAGTTTCTGGATGATCCTCTTCTGCAGCATCGTTCGTGGCTGCATGAGCAGCTCTGTTCTCTGAGCTATAGCAGCTCTAGCCATCTGCTTTTATGAACTGGGATTTCTTCCCTGTGTCCTTACATTCTCAGGTCTTGAAGCCAGGCTTCCTGCACATATGTCATCTCCATTTTGACAGGAACTTCTTGGAATGGGCTGTTACATTTGACTCTTTTATGATTTTTATGACTTTGCCACAGAGCCTCCTCACATCCATGCTGTGGCCATCGGTCTTCTTGCCCAACAGCGTCTCTTGTCTGAAAGTCATTCTTCTTGTGGAGAGTTTTCTCTCATCTTGGAGTCACGTTGTTGTCTATAGTGCTGTGTGGTGTTGGGCTGCACGTGGGTGTGTTTGGCGTGGAGCTGCCCTGCCTGGGGGTGTAGAGTCAGGGGTAGGTGGAACAGTAATAAGAGTCTAGGGGTAATATGTTGATCTGCCAAGACTGTTTAGCCAAAGGTTGTACAGTCACCTGGGATCAAGCAGTCATTGGCAGGGACAGTCATTTCCATAGTGTTTTATGGGGATGATGGGAGCCTCCTGGGAGGGCCTGTTTGGCAGTAGTGAAGCAGATTGAAAGTGTTAAGGCTTGTATGTGTGGGGATTAACATGGGGTCCAATTTTTTTTAATGGCAGGCTGTAGTTGGAACCTAGATGATATTCCTAAATGGAAACAAGACCCCTGGAATTGTTCAGCTACTGATCAGCATCTGGGTGACTTGTTTACTAATTTTTTCAGATGCAGCGGGACAAGATGTGCACCAAAGAGTCATGGAGAAGGCATGCGGGACCCTGTAAGAAGGTGGGTCAGTTCACGGTACTGGAGGGAAGATGTGACTGGTGGCTATGTCATTATATTATGGCTTGGTGGTGGGGTGTGGGTTTTTTTTTTTTGTTTTCATTTTGAAGGTATGAAGTGATGAGTAAAGCAGGATATTGGCACCGGATGTGACTCTCGGGCAAGGTGGTCAATGAATAGTGGGCTGAAGCAGCAATTCTTCTCAGATGTTATATTGTGGGTGACGTTTTTAGTGTCCTTTGTGTCTGTTTTACAGGTAGTCTGTAAACCTCAAAGCAGCAGCCCAAAACCATGGAGGGCAGGTGGGCGAGAGGCCAGGGTAAAGGAGTAGGAGACAGGAATGGCTGTAGGCAGGCTGAGGTGTCGGGCAGTATGTCAGCATATGTCTTTTGGTTGGCTTTTTTTTTTCAGGTGCAGGACGCAGGCTCAGAGGGACTAAGCCGCATGCTGATGAGCGTGCTGAGAAGGTGAGGCGGTTGTGGGCCACATTGGTGTCTTAATAGTGAAATATTATACGGCAACCTGGTTAATTATTTATCTTCTTGTTTTGCAGGTGCCCTGTGAGCCATCTTTGGAAGTGGATGAGCATTAGAGGTGAGCCAAGGCAGCAGTGAGGAGGAGCTTGTGGCTAGTGATTTCTCACATGTGCAACAGTAATTTTGTTTCTTGGTATCTCAAGCAATGATGGCCACAGCATTTGACTCTGGAAGGAGCAGGTGAGTGGAATCCCATTGTGCTTTTGAGGAAGGGGAAATTGTGGAAGAGGTTGGTGGTGGCCTCTCTGAAACTTCTTGCTGTCACTGTTTGGTTTTCTTTAATTGTAGATGATGATGATGATGAACCTGGTGACTACAGGAATGTTCCAGATAGTCGATGTGCTGTTTGGTTTTTTTTTTCTGTCGACATCAGATTTAAGACCTCCAGCCCTCTGAAAGCTAAGTTGAGTGGCCAGGGCTGGGGAGGGGCTGGAAGGGGAGAAGTTTGTGATTTTCAGGGAGGCATCTTAAAGTTAGAGAAGGGCAGAGGGCTGTCCTGGAGCCATCCCCTTTGAGCAGGTAAAGGGAGCGGGTTAGTCTTCAGCACAATGCTAGCATGAGCCGGGCAGGGTGGTTCCATCCTGCATCTGTTGTGTTGTTTGTGTGGTCTGTCTTTTGTGTCCTAAACCTTCCTTGGGTCTCAATGCTCTCTTTACACTTAAGGAGCACAGCCTGTACTTCAGACACCATCCCAAGAGTCTTGAATGCCAGTACTCATTGGCACTGCCCCAGTCAGGCCCCACTTTTCTTGCATTATAAGCTTAAACGGTGGATTGGCCTTGCATCTCCGAAGTTTCTGGGTGGTCCTCAACTGCAGCATTGTTCCTGGCTGCGTGAGCAGCTCTGTTCTCTAGCCATCCATTTTCAGTGACAGGCACTTCTTCCCTGCATCCTTAAGTTCTTAGGTCTTGAAGCCAGGCTTCCTGCACATACATTCTCAGTTTGAGTCACTTGTTGTCCTGGACCATTACATTGTACTCATTTCTTGGGGTTTCCCTAGAGCCTTCTCGTGTCACCATTGTGGTCTTGCAGGTCTTCTTGCCTGACAGTCGCTTATGTTGGTGTCATCCTTCTTGCTGAGAGTTTTCCCTCATTTGTGAGGTGCATTGTTTGTAGTGTTCTGTGTAATGTCGGTCTGTGCTTGTGTGTGTTTGGCTCGGAGCTGCTCTGCCCAGTCATGTAAACTCTGGGGTAGGTGGAACATCAATAGGAGTCTATGGTTAGTTTGTTGATCTACCTAGACTCTTGAGGCAAAGGTGGTACAGTCAACTCCCATCAAGTAGCCATCAGCAGGTTGTGTGGGCAGCTCTTTAATTAATGGGGTTGTTTTGGGATGAGCAGAGCTATGTGGGAGGGGCTGTTCAGCAGTAGTGAAGCAGACTGCATCATGAAGATGTTAAGGCTGCTTTGTGTGGGGTGTAATGTTTGTATGTTGTGTTTTTTTTTTTTTTAATGTCAGGCTGTAACTGTACTCCAGATGGTATTTCTAAGGCAAAACGAGACCTTTTTGAGGGTGTGCGCGTGTCACATGGGGTTCCCCCTAAAAGAGGCAGTTCACAGCCCAAAAAATGCCTGAAAATTCATGTGGGGAATGTGTGTTTAAAAAAATAATAAAACCTGTATATATGGGTATGAGGCATTGAAATAAAGAACAATTTCTCATTTTTATACATATTGAAAAATATGAGTGTATGTATATAAAAAGGAGTTCAAAATAAAAACCTGTATCTACTATATTATATAAAGGATGTTATTGTATTAAAAGATCTGTCCAATAGCCAATTATTGCCTTCATGGTTCTCTCTCTGTCTCGCTCCCTGTTGCTTCCTCCTGTCTGATCTGTAGCCCATAGCTGTTTTCTTTCCCCTGTGGCTCCCTTTCCCTGTTTTTGTACCGCCCCCACTTCTCTGCCCTGTAGCCGATCGCTGTTGCATTGGGTTTAAGTGACAAGGTTTTGTTGGCTGAGTTGCGGGGAGCAGGGGCTGCAGGGGTGGGTTCTGTGAGAAGACACCAGAAGCTCCCCCCATGTTGGGCACAGCCAGTTCAGAGAGGGACCTGCCGCTGGTCAAAGCTGAGCCCATCAGCAACACTGGCCAGGAGTGGAGCAGAGAGTCCCTGCAACACGTGGCGGCCCTGTTGTTGGAGTGGAAAGAGTGTGAGGAGGAAGGAGCAGCAGAGACAATGTGAGATGAACTGACCACAATCCTGACTCCCTGACACCTCCATTGTCCGGGGGTACGATGTAGAGAAGTCGTGAGTGAAGACGATCCCAGAAAAAGAGAGGGGTGGTGGGAAGGTGTTTTTTTTAAATTCATTCTTATTTCTTGTTATTTGATTGACAATAAGTGAATTTCCCCAAGTTGAGTCTGTTGTTCTTGTGACTATGAGCGATCTCTTTGTCCTTGTCTCAACCTACAAGCTTTTTCATTTTAATTTCTCCCGTTGTCTCGTTGAGGAAGGGCAATGATAGAGAGGCTGTGTGGGTACCCAGGGGCCAGCCAAGGTCAATCCACCACAGATTACTTCTATTAAGCTTTGTGTCCTTGTCTTTTAATACTTGACTATGTTTCTTTTACCCAATCTCTTTTGAAACTTTATTTCTGTCTTTCCATCCCTTTCTTTTAAATTCTTGCTTAGGTTTGTTGAACCCAGTTCGTTTTTAAAATTTTCTTGCTACTTTTCCCTCTCTCTGTCTCCCCAAATTAATTTTAATTTCTTTCCCATGTTCTTGTATCCTGTCGCTTTTCATAATTCTCTTCCTCGATCTCTTTCTATGCACTTCTGCATACCTATCTTTTAAGTCTTCGGTAGGATTCTCATATCCTATGCCTTTCAAAATTTTGTGTCTATATCTCCTCCTAGCCATCTCCCTGCCTGTAATTCCCAATTCTCCCCTCTATTTTCAGCACACTGTAACTTTTTTCATTTTTTTTTCTGCATCTGCCTGTCATTTTTTTGCTTATGTTTCTTGTACCCTGTTGCTTCTCAAAATTTTCTTTCAATGTGTATTTCTGCCAGGGTCCCTGTTTATATTTAGTATTTCTTGATCATATTTCTTTTCCCCTGCTCCTGTGTGTTGTCTCTTCTTATCCTGCTGGTTACTTCCACCTCTCTCCCCTGGTCCCCGTCTGTCTCATTTATTTCTCTATCTCTTGTGGTTTTTTTGCTTTTTTCTTCCCTTTTGTCCCTCTGTCCTGTCGCCTTTGGGCACTGAGCCTTGTAGCCAACTCACTGCCAGGATTTCTTGGGCACGTTAAGGAATAAACACTTCCTGCCTCCTCTGCGCCCCTGGAGGCACTTGCTGCCCCCAGGGTGCAGAGCTCATTGCTGGGGACAGGCTCAGGGGAGGGGGTGATGTGCTGTGGGGCTTTGGCAATGGCCCCTCTTCCCAGTGGGCTCCAGCTGGGGCTGAGGCAGCCCAGGTGAGACCCATGAGGGGAGGATGGGCTGGGCTGGGCTGGGCCAGGCTCAGGTTCAGCCAGTGAGGCTGAGGTCGCAGCTGGCTCTGCTGTGCCCAGGGGCCTGCCTGGGCATGGCTGCCTGCTGGAGCTGGCTGAAGAGTGACAAAGGGGGTTCCACAGGCGTGTGCGTCCAGCAAGGCACAGACGGCTCCCACGGCAAGGAAGGATCCCTCCCAGCCATCCCTGACAGAGCGCACCACCGGCACAGGGCGTCAGGAGCTCGCTGCCTCTGTCGTCTGCACATGTGAGCCACCGTGCCTCTGGGAAGCATAGTGGGGGAGGAGTTTAATGGTATACTTTTTTTTTTTTTTTAATTCCAGGTACGCTGCATTTTGAGGAATTCACAACTTTATGGAAGAGGGAGCTGGTTTTTTTTGAACGGGTTTGCTGTATGCTGTGTAAGTTGTTGATACTGTTTTTCTTTATACGGGTGATGGTGAGATTATTTAGCAGGGGGTAGGGTGAGCATCTCGAGTCCTCCCTTTCCCCCTTACTTTCCCACCATCCCCCACTTCCTGATTTCAAACCCCCCTGCTCGCTCTCACCTCTTTCCCCATTTCCCCTTTTCTTCTCCCCTTTCCTCCCCCGTCCTCTGTCAGCCTTTCCACTCTTTCCCCATTTTCCCTCTTGTTTCATGTCACCCCTTTTCTCTCTCTTTGCTCCTCCACGTCTCACCTTTCCACTTCCTTTACCTTTTATTCCCCCTGTTCCAAGTCTCCCCTTTCCCCTTTTCCTCTTTCAGCCTTCTTTGTTCCCTCTCCTCCCCATTCCTCTCTGTCCCCTCTACCCCCTTTCCCTATGTTTCACTCACTGCCTCCCCCTTTCCTATTCTGTCTCCCTTTCCCTTCTTTTCCCTATTCTACCCCCAAGTGCCCTGTCAGCGCTTTCCCCTGTCTTTGTTCCTCCTTCTCTTGTGTCCCCCCCTTTCTACTTCCTTTACCCTTTCTTTCCTCTGTTCTATGTCTCCCTTTCCCTACCTTTTCTCTCGCAGCCTCCCCTGTCCCCCTTTCCCGTTTCTTTTCCCATCACCCCTATCCCCTCATTTCCCCTATATTCCCCCCCAGTTCCCCCATTCCCCATTTTCCTTTTCTTCCCCCTGTTCCCTTTCCCTTTCTCCCCCGCCCCCAACCTGGTCCCCCATTTCCCTTTTCTTTCTCCCCTGTCCCTCTTTCCACTTTCTTTCCCTTTGGCCTGTCCCCTGTCCCCCTTTTCTCCCTTGCCCTTTTCTTCCCCTCCCATGTCCCCGCTTTGGCCTTTGTTCCCCGCTTGTCCCACCTTTTCCCCTTTCTCCCCCAGGTCCCCATTCCATCTTTTCTGCCTCTTTCCCACCCCACATTCTCTCTTGCCCCCTCCCTTGTCCCCGCTTTCCCCGTTGTCCCCCACGTCCCCTATCCATCCTTTCTGTTTCTTTCCCCGCATGTCCCATCCCCCCTTTCCCCTTTTCTCCCCCCGCCATACCCCTTTCCCCCATGCTTCCTGTCCCCAGCTTTCTGTCTTTTTTCCCTGTCCCCTTTCCCATTTCTTACCCCTGCCCCCTCTTTCTTTCTTGCCCCCCTTTCCCCCTGTCTTTCTCCTCTTTTGTCCCCCCTTTTGTCCTCCCTGACTCTTCCCTTCAGACTCCTCCCGTCTCTACCCTTTCCCCCGCGTTCCCCTTTCCCCTTTCTCGCACCCGTCCCCTATCCACCTTTTTCTTTTTCCACCCTGTTCCCTCTCCCACCTTTCTTCCTTTCTTTCCTCCCCATTCCCAATTTTTCCCCTTTCTTCCCCTCTACCCCCTTTTCCCCCCATCCCCCCTTTCCACTTTCTTTCCCTCCCATCCCCTTTTCCCATTCTATCCCCCCCGTTCCCTGTCCTTCCTTCACCCCTTGTCCCCCACTTCTTTCTTTGGCCCCTTTCTTTTCCTCCTGTACCCCTTATTCCTTTCCCCGTCTGCCCTTTCCCCTTTCTTCTCAGCCAGTCCTCTCTTCCTCCTGTCCCTCTTCCCCCATTCTTCCCCTGTTGAGCCCTGTTCCTCCTTACCTCCTTTCCCCATTCTTTCCCCCTCGTGCCCTCTTCCTCCTTTCCTTCTTTCCCTGTTATTTACCCCTTGTCCCCTCTTCCTTTTTTTATTCCTTTCCCCATTCTTTTCCCCACATCACCTCTTCCCCCTTTCTTTTCCCATCCTTCCCCCCTCTACCCTCTTTCCCCTTTCTTCCTTTACCTATTCTTTCCACCCCGTCCCCTGTTCCTCCTTTCCTTCTGTCCGCTTTCTTTCCCCATGTCCCCTTCTTCCCCCTTTCCCGTTTCCTGCTATTCCGTTCCTTCTTTGCCCCTTCTCCCTTATTTTTTTTTCCCCTTCTGTCTCCATCCTTCCCAGACGCTTCTCTGTTGCATCTTGATATCACTCACCATTCTTTTTTCCTCATTGTGCCTGTTCTTTCTTTCCTTCTTTCCCCATTCTTTTTCCTCTGACCCCTGCTTTTCTTTCTTTCCTTCCTCATTCTCTTCTCTGTCCCCTCTTCCTCCTTTCCCTTCTTTCACCATTCTTTCCCCCCATTCCCTGTTCTTCCTTTCCTTTATTCCCCATTTTTCCACCCTCTTTCTCTCTCTCCCCCCCTCTTTCTCTCTCTCCCCCCCCTTTCTCTCTCTCCCCCCCCTCTTTCTCTCTCTCCCCCCCCTCTTTCTCTCTCTCCCCCCCCTCTTTCTCTCTCTCCCCCCCTCTTTCTCTCTCTCCCCCCCCTCTTTCTCTCTCTCCCCCCCTCTTTCTCTCTCTCCCCCCCTCTTTCTCTCTCTCCCCCCCTCTTTCTCTCTCGCCCCCCCTCTTTCTCTCTCGCCCCCCCCTCTTTCTCTCTCGCCCCCCCTCTTTCTCTCTCGCCCCCCTCTTTCTCTCTCGCCCCCCCCCTTTCTCTCTCGCCCCCCCCTCTTTCTCTCTCGCCCCCCTCTCTTTCTCTCTCGCCCCCCTCTCTTTCTCTCTCGCCCCCTCTCACCCCATTCTTCTAGCCCTCTCCTTTTCTGCTTTTCTTTCCTCCCCTTGTCCCTTCTTTCACCCTACTTCCCCCACTGTTCCCTGTTCCTCCTTTATTCTTTCCCATCCACTCTTCTTTCTTCCCTTCTTTCCTCATTCTTCCCCTTTCCATATTTTCTTCTCTGCCTTTCTTTCCCCTGTGCCTTGGTCCTCCATTCCATCTTTCCCCCCTCATACCCTCTCTTCCACCCCGTCCCCATTCTTTTCCCCCATTCCCTGTGCCTTATTTACTACTTTCCTTCCCTTTCCCACCATCTGTCTCCTGTTCCTCATTTCTTTTTTTCCCTCCATTTCCCCCATTTCCTGTTTCCCCTTTCCTTCTTTCCTCATTCTTTCCATGTCCCATTTCTTCTACCCCAGTCTCGTTTCTCCTTTCATTCTTTTGCCTCTGGCCTGTTCCTTCTTTCCCCATTCTTTCCTGCCCATCCCTTGTTCTTCCTTTCCTTCTTTCCTAATTCTTCCCCCCATTCTGTGTCCCCTTTCCTTCTTTTCCTGTTCTTCCCCCATATCGCCTGTTTTCCCTTTACTTTTCCACATTATTTCCCCGTATTCCGTGTTTCTCCTTCCCTTCTTAATCCATTTATCCCTCCTGTCCCCTGTTCATCCTTTCCTTTTCCCCTTTCTTTTTCCTCCGTCCCATGTTCATTTCCTTTTTCCCCATCCCTTCTGCCTGTTTCCTCTTCCTTCTTTCCTTTCTGTGCCCTGTTCCATCTTTCCTTCTTCCCCCATTCTTCCCACCCTATTCCCGTATTTAGCATTTCTTCCTCCTCTGTCCTTTTTTTTATCTCCCATCCCCTCTTCCTCATTTTCTTTCTTTCTCCTCCTCCTCTTTCCTTATTTCCCCAGTCTTCTCATTTGTCCCTTGTTCCTTTTTTCCTTCTTACCTCTTTCTCTCCCCCCTCATTCCCTGTTCCTTTTTTTCTTCTTTCCTCGTTTTCCCTCCTGTCGCCTGTTCCCCTTTTCCTTCTTTCTGTGTTATTCTCCCCCTGCCCCCTATTCCTTCCTTCTTTCTTTCTCTGTTCTCCCCCTGCGGTCCCACACTTCCCCTTTATTACTCACGTGGCCTCTTTCTTCCCACGTGTCCCCTGTTCTTCCTTTTCTTCTTTCCCCATTCTTTTGCCACTGTCCCCTGTTCCTCCTCTCCTCCTTACCCCATTTATCCCTTCTTTTCCCTGTTTGTCTTTTCTTTTTTACCTTCTCCTCCTCCTTTCTTTATTCTTTCCCCCATCGCCTCTTCCTCCTTTCTTTCTTTCCCCCTTGTTTCTTCTCATCACCTGTTCCCCATTTACTTCTTTCCCCAGTCTTTCCCCACTGTCACACACTTTCCCATTTGTCCCTCCCCGTCCCTTTTGTTCTCTTCTCTTCTCCCCGTCCCTTTTGTTCTCTTCTCTTCTCCCCGTCCCTTTTGTTCTCTTCTCTTCTCCCCGTCCCTTTTGTTCTCTTCTCTTCTCCCCGTCCCTTTTGTTCTCTTCTCCATTCTTGCAATCTGTCCCTTTTTCTTTTTTCCCTTCTTCACCATTCTTCCCCCACCTATACCGTTCCTCTTTTCTTTCTTTCCTCATTCTTCCACATCCCATCCCATCCCCCCTCTCCTCCTTTCTTTTTATCCCTGTCTCCCCTTTTCTCCTTCTTCTCTCCATTCTCTGTTCCCCCTTTCCTTCTCCCTGCTTTTCCTGCTTTGTACCTGGTCCCCCATTTCCCTTCTCTTCTTCATCTGTCCGCTCTTTCTCCCTTTCTTCCCCTGCCAGATCCCTGCTTTGCCCCTTATTTTCCCCCCTTGTCCCCCCTTTCTCCTATAGGTCTTCTATCCATCCTTTCTGCCTCTTCCCCCCCCCGTGTCCTCTGTCCCCCCTTCCATCTTTTCATTTCCCCCCCAACATACCCCCTTTCACCATTCTCCCTGTTATGCCATTTCTTCCCCCTGTCCTCTGTCCCCCCTTCCCCCTTTATTCACCCCCTGTGGCCCCTTCCTCCCTTTCTTGACCCCCTGTCACCCTTTCCCTGTCTTTTTTACCCCCCCCTTTTTCTCTCTGCTTTTCTGCTCCCCATTCTCCCCTGTACCCCTTGTTGCGTTAAGAGGCAAAGTAGTCTTGGCAGAAAATAAACTGCCTTGCATTCTAAGACTCCTCACTGAGGTGGGAGGCTAGGGGCGGCTAGGTTTAATTTCTGAGTGATGCTCAATTCACCACTATCAGTCCAGTCGCGTTTAATATATTAAACTGTTATGATTCTGCATACACTAACAGCGGACTGCACCTTCAGTCTAGTCGTGCTCATGAACTAACACGGCCGCTCTCAAGTCTTTGGTCGTGTTCGATGAGAAACTGAAAGGACTAGCTACTTAAACAGTGCAGTTTATTTAAGCAACAGATATATAGGTTCTTATGGGTTGCCGGCAATAAATACACTGTCTGCAAAGCACCTGCAAATAAAAGTATTGTTAATTATACAAAACGCACGACAAAGTTATAAACTGGCTATAAATGTAGGAAACAAACCCTTTAGAGAGATTTCTAAGTTTCCCGAGGAAGCACTCGGTATAGTCTAAGTCTTACCCACAGGCGTCCCTATGTGGGGCAAGAAAGGCTCAGCTTGTTGACGGGTCCCAGAAGTCAAAGGCAGTCTGTGATGGAGTCCTCCTTGACTTGTTCATGATGGTGTCTTCCCTGATATCCCCCCTTTCTTGGGCTATTTTTATACTATATTTTACCTTCAAGGTGGAGTTTGAGTGACTCTAGTCATAAATACCTTTATTATGATTGGTGTAAAATTATCTCACCTCACTTTAAATAGGTATAGTTTATGAAAAATTCAGGGCGCAGACTCAAGGAGGAGCGGTCGCACCTTGGAGCGGGGTAGCCTTTGGGATGCAGGTGTGTTTTGGTATTATAATGACACTATAATGAGCAAAGTTCACACAAAGGACAGCATTTTGTCAAAATTTGACAGACTGTTGGCTCAGGGTAGTAAGTATGCAGCTTATCAGTTCCATAGGACCATCTCGTTCCCATATCTGCTGCATTATCACAGAGCTTGGCTGTAGAATCTCCACCTTACTCCATCCTCCGTGTTGCTTTGCAAGCAATATTGTACAGGGACTCGCAGTTGTAGTGGATTCTTTGTATACCAGCTGCGGCTGTATTCTACCCTAGAAACTTTTTGATTTTATACCTTTCCTTAATGTGTGAACAATACTGTATTTTTGATTATTTTAGTAGTTATTCCAGACCCCTTATTCCCCTCCCCTTTCTGCTGATTTCCCTTTGTTCTCCCCCCATCCTCTTTCCACTTCCTTCTTTCATTATTCTTCCCCCTCATCCTGTCCTCCCTTTCTGCCTTTTTTTACCCCCGTCTACTGTCCCCCATTACCGTCTGCTTCCATTATTCTTCCCCTTTCCCCCATTTCCTTCTTTCTTTCCCACTGTTGTTTCTTGACACCTTTCTGTACACCCTTTCTTCCAGACCTGTTCCCTTTTTCCCTTTTCCACGTTTTTTCCCCCTTAGTCCCCTGTCCCCCTTTCTTCCCCTCCCTATCCTTGTGCCCCTTGTGCCACCTTTCTCACCCTTGTTCCCTACTCATTCTTTCTGCCTTTCTTTCCTCTCACTTTCCCCCCTTTTTATTCCCCCCCCTCCATCTACTTTCACCATTCTTTCCCTTGGTTCCCTGTCCCCTCTTTCCCCTATATTTGCTTCTCCTCCTCCTTTGTCCCCCCTTTCCTTCAGCCTCCCCTGTCCCTCTATTCCCTTATCCCCCAACTCCCCTTTCTTCCTCTTCCCCTTTCCCTGCCTCCTTCCTCTCCCTCCCCTTTCTTCCCTTTTCTCCTTCCTATTCCACTATCTCTTTTCTTCCCCTTTTACCATTTCAGTGCCCTTTCCCCTTTCCTCCTTCTCATTTACCCTGTTTTCTTCTCCTTTCCCTTTCCTATTCCCCTATTGCCTGTCCTCTTTCCCTTTCACCTTTCCAACTTCCTATTTTCCCTTTCCTTTTTCCCAAATCACTTTTTCACCTTCCCCGGTCTCCTTTCCCCTTCCCTATTCCACCATCACATCTCCTCTTCCCCTTCCTGAATTCTTATTACCCTATTCCCCTGTTACCCATCCCCTTCTTTCCCTTTTCCCTCTCGGCAAGTCGCTTCGGGTAGCGATATGGATTGCAGCATCAGGGATCCCACCATCCCGGCCCCCCCCACTTCCCCCCCAAAACAAAGTTAAATCATCTGAGGCTCTCTTATTTGATGATTTTTTTTGGGGGGGTAAACAAAACTCTAAAGAAAGTTAAAATGGTACAATTTATAAACTGACTTGCATTGATTAAATTGCAACTCCCATATATCTGTAGCATACAATGTATTAGGTGTACTTAAGCAGTTAGGTATTTTTTCTATATCTTTACTAAAAGAGCTAACTGACTGCAATGGGCTTCCCCCCCCCCCCCGATATTTTGACAAAGTGCTCTACAGTACTTTATTCTGTCTCACTTTCAGTGGTACATTTCCCCGGCAGTCCAGTAGCATCTCGCTTGGGCAGTGCAGATGGCCAGATGTCCCTCCTCATTGCGTAACACAAAAATCCATAGTCAAACTATAACCATGTATTTTGGACATAGATAGTTTAATGATATCAACTCACAGCTGTGCAAGTTAAATTAATGCCAAAGGAAAGACAAATACTTTTATAGCGTAAGTATTTTTATTGCCTGTATATAAACAGAGGCACATCTTTTCAGCAAAAGGGAAGGGACAAGGCATCCTTTTCTTTTAGTTCTTGCGCATGAGCCCAGTTGCTTTTTAAACTTTTTCCTACCTTTTCCTCTGTTTCCCCAACCTAATTTTAGCTTCTTGCCCATGTTTCTTGTACCCCGTCCCTTTTCATCGTCTTCCTACATCTGCCTCTCTGCAGTTCCACGTACCTGTTTTAATTCCTGCGTATGATTCTTGTATCCTGTTGCTTTCAAAATTTTCTGTCTCCCACTAGCCATCTATCTATAATTCCCAGTCCTTCCCTCTCTGTCCTGCACCCTGTCACTTTTTACACCTTCTTTTTACATATCCTTGTCCCTATGTGTTAGTTCTCGCCTATGTTTCTTGGACCTTGTCGCTTTTCAAAATTCTTTTTCAATGTCTCTGTCCTGCATCCTATTTCTATTTTCTATTTCTTGCCTTTGCTTCTTTTTCACGGTCACAGTAGAATTTTTCTGTGCCCCTTGTCTCGTCTCTTATCTTCTTGTCCTGCTGGTCCCTCCCACCTCTCTCTCCTGCTCCCTGTCTCTCTCATATATTCTTCCATCTCTCTGTCGCTGTTTTTTTGCGCAGTCTCTCCTCTCCCTATGTCGCAGTCCTGCTCCCCACTCCTCTCTTGTTTGCAGCATCCCATTTCCTGCCTTCCTGTCCCACACCTCTTCTCCATGTCCCTCTGTCCTTTCTCCTGCTTTTTTCTTCCCTTTTGTCCCTCTGTCCTGTCGCCTTTGGGCACTGAGCCTTGTAGCCAACTCACTGCCAGGATTTCTTGGGCACGTTAAGGAATAAACACTTCCTGCCTCCTCTGCGCCCCTGGAGGCACTTGCTGCCCCCAGGGTGCAGAGCTCATTGCTGGGGACAGGCTCAGGGGAGGGGGTGATGTGCTGTGGGGCTTTGGCAATGACCCCTCTTCCCAGTGGGCTCCAGCTGGGGTTGAGGCAGCCCAGGTGAGACCCATGAGGGGAGGATGGGCTGGGCCAGGCTCAGGTTCAGCCAGTGAGGCTGAGGTCGCAGCTGGCTCTGCTGTGCCAAGGGGCCTGCCTGGCCACAGCTGCCTGCTGGAGCTGGCTGAAGAGTGACACAAAGGGGGTTCCACAGGCGTGTGCGTCCAGCAAGGCACAGACAGTTCCCACAGCAAGGAAGGATCCCTCCCAGCCATCCCTGACAGAGCGCACCACCAGCACAGGGCATCAGGAGCTCGCTGCCTCTGTCGTCTGCACGTGTGAGCCACCGTGCCTCTGGGATGCCTCATGGGAGAAGAGCATCGAGGCACCCACCACCCACTCCTAGGCAGGCAAGGGTCAGGCTGCCAGCACCACCGAGGAGCAAGGGGCAGAGAGAGAAGCCTCTGGGCCATGAAGGTCTCCCACCTGCACCAGGAGCTGTGGTGAGTCACATGCCCTCCCATGTGTGTCCAGGCCCTTCCCTGCCATGCTTCTTGTGATCTCTGCCTGTGTCCTTGCCTGTCCTAGACTCTGACTCCCCAAAAGTTTTTGCTCTTCTGCCAATGCCACCCTGTACTCCGTCCCCTTCTCCATTTCCTTTCTGTGCCTCTGCCTTCCCAGCTCCCCATCTGCTATTATTTCATTCTTCCCACGCTGCCTTCTTCACTATTGCTTGTGAAAATTGCATTTGTAGGTCTCCCTCTACCCAATGACCCAACTCTATTTCCAGTGACTCCCTCTGCTCCACCCCCCATCCCTCTTCCATTGTCTGTCTGTGGCTGTTGGTCCAACTCCATCTCCTGCTATTTAACTTTCTAACTACCTGTATGGCCAGTGCCCCGTTGCTTTCCAAATTTTCTTTCTGTCTCTCCACTTACCCAGGTCCCCGTCTGCGTTTTTTAATTCTTTTTGCCTGTCCTCTACTTTGTTACTTTTAAAATTTTGTTTCATTGTCTTTATTTATTCAGGTTGCTGACCCTGTTTTTTTCTCCCTCTTTTCTTAATCTGTTTGGTTTTTAAATTTTCTTACTATGTCAACTTTTATCCAGTTTGCCATCCTCACCTTTTAATTTTTCCTGTCTTTCTCTTACCACCTCACTTTAAAAATTCTGTCTACTTTTATGAAGCTGCCAATACCGATTTTTTTGTTCTGCATTGGTTTTGTACTTCGTTGCCTGTAAACATTTTTATTTAGTTTGCTGTCCCTATGTTTTTATCTTTTTTTCCCTTTCTTTCCATAACCACTCTTGCTTTTAAAAGGTTCTTTCTGTCCACCTTTATCTCTTTCACTGGGTATATTTTTAATTTTTTTATTTCATTAATGCAGAGCCTTTTTAGAATTTTCTTTCTACATCTCCATTACACTTTGCATTCCATATTTTCTAGTTATTTCTTTTTGTTTCCCCTATCCCCATCACTTCTTAAATTCCTTACTTTTATCCTGTTATCTTTATTGCTTATCTTTTAATTATTTCTTGTCTTTTCTTACTGCCGTCACATTTAAAAATTTCTTTCTACCTCTGTTTTTGTTCGCCATCCCTATTTTGTAACATTTCTCTTTATTTACCCTACCAGCTAGCAGTTTTTAACTGTTCTTACTATGCCTACTTTTGTTCCCTTTGCTGTCATTTTAAAATTATTTGTCTTTCCTTAGTGCTGTTGCTTTTTAATCTTTCCTTCTACATCTCCGATTTAGTGTGCCATTGTTATTTTGTAATTTGTTTCCTTGCTTCTTTAATCATGGATGCTCTTAAGATTTTCTGTCTACATTTATCTCCTTTGCTGTCTTTAGTTTTAATTATTTGTCTTTCCTTAGCACATTCTGGTTTTTGATTTTCTTTCTACACGTTTTGAGTTCACTGTTTCTATTTTTTTAATTTTTTTTCCTTATTTTCTTAATCCCTGTTACGTATAAAATTATGTTTGAGCTCTTTCCCTCAGAAACCCATCCTCAGGTTTGTTTGTGCCTCAGAGCCCTCCTATCATCCTCTGCGCCACCTAGGATGCTTCCATTAGGTCCCCGGCCTCCTGAGGACGTCTGTACTCCATTGCAGTCCCCCCCAGACTTCCTCCTCATGTCCCTGTACCTTCTTTGGTCTCTCTGGCCCATTCAGGACCCCTCTCATGGTGTCACAACCGCTATAGATGCCTTCAGGGTTGCCCTCAGTACATCTTCATCTTTGTCGTGGACCTCGCACACCCCTCTCTTTCCCTCAGAAGGCTTCCCGACTCCATATCTGTGAGCCGGTGTCCGACACTGAAGTTTTGCTTAGCATAAGCACCTAGACTGGCCAAGCCTTACCTGCAAGATGTAACCCAGCAACATAGCAAACTTTGGCTGAACTCCTCCTTAGTCCTAGAAGGATGGATAGTAGTTTTGTTTTACTTTGATACATTGTAACTTAACTAACACAATGAAATTGTATAAGTAACATTAAGGAAGATTATATGCTTAACATTAGGAACTACAGTGACCGTTATGATCAAAGGAAATGGAACTCTAATTCTTGGAAATGAAGAAAGGGACCATTCTATCCCGAGTCAGCAGGAGGAGGATAAAATACAGGTGCAGATGTGACAAAGAGGTCACAAAACCAGGTCAGAAGGTAAAAGCATTTGCACCAAAACTCCAGTCAAAGAGGACACGTAACGGCTGAACAATTTTATCAGAGATGAGACACATGCTTGTCATGTGAACAGGGGCACAAACTGCTTACGTCATAGATTTGGAGGCTTTAGAAAGCACAGGAAAAGTATTGAGGGGGTCCCTCTTCCGAGGTACCCAGCTCAAACTGTATTAAACCGACTCTGTGACAGAACCCAGGTCCGAATTGTCCTTTACAGTTGGAGGCTAAGACTGGATCCAGCCGCACCCGGACTCCTCTCCAAGAAGGAGTTTAGAAAGCAAGGGAGTCCAGTCTGAACCTTGCTGCTCATCAGGAGGGTCTTCCTGGGCTCTTCTTCAACACCCAGCCCCATTCTTCTGTCGTCTTCTCCTTCTAGCCCTGCCTCTATTAGTTCCCTGGCCTCCAAGGCAATGTTTACTCAGTTCAGATTCCCCCTGGATTTAATCATCACGCATCCTATCATTTTTCTGTCTCTCTGGCTCCATCGGGACTTTTCTTCTCCTGGTCATGATGCCCCCCAGGAGTTTCCTGGCCCTCCACATCCATCTCGTAGCATTTTAGGTGGGTCCATCTTTGAGTCGTAGAGCTCTCATTTGTTCCTCTATGCTATCTAGGATTCCTGTGTTCAGTCCCCAGCCACATGGGAACATCCATGCTCCCCTCAGATGATCATCCGAGTTCCTCCTTGTCCTCCCCAGCCTTCTTTTGTCTACCCGCCCCACTCGACGCCTCTCCACCCTCACGAAGCTTCCCAAGACCTTCCTCAAACTCTACAGCCTCTCCTAGCATTTCACCTCCCTATGTCTTTTGTTCTATCAGAGCCTCTCATCTTTCTTTGCTACATGGCGCCCCGTCATGTTTCTCTCTGCCATCGAGGGCATCTCTGTTCAGTTCCTCTCTCATTCATTCATGTAGTTTGCCCAGACCCCCTCCCAAGACTCCTAAGCCCTCGCTGCGTCTCTGAGCCTTCTTTTCCTACCCTGCCCCCTCATAATGCCCCTGCTTTCTAAAGCTGTGTCCTCCAAGTCCTTTCTCACACCCCACAGCACTGTCAGCACTTCAGCTCCCTTTTGATTTTGTTTTTTTTTGCACTCTTCAGAGTGCCCTTAACTTCCCCTTTGCTGTTTAGGATGCCTTCATTCTGTCCCCGGACCCCTAACATCATCTGTACTTTGTCAAAATCCCCTTCAGAGTTCTGCCTTGTTATCTCTGAGGCTTACTGGTACTCTCCCGCTCCCATCACCAAGCTCTCATGAGACATCCCCTATGCCCCAGAGCCCTGTTTTAGTCCCGGAGGGCACTTTGAACCCCTCTTTTTCCCGCAGAACCTTTCCAGAGTCCACAACCATCAACCCCATCAGTCTTTTGGTCCTCATCTTTTTGGTGCACTTGCAGTCTGTCCCCTGAGGGCAACCATATCTTTGCTCGATTCCCTTTTGAGCTCATCATATCCCAAGACATCTTTGGTTTCTCTGGCCCCTTTGGGACCTCTCTAATCTCTCTGACAAGGCCTCTCATTCTGCCAGAGCCTTTTCCAAAGGCATCTCTGTGCTCTAGAGCACTCTGTTTGGTTTCTGCATTATATTATGTTTCTATTTTGTATCTGGTACCCTAACGATGTCTGTTGGAGGCTTGGATCTTTTATTAGCCGTTATCTACTTTTATCAATATATCTGCCATGATTATTTTTGTTGCCTTTTACAACTTATTTTCATTCTAGCTACTTAGATATTAATTAATGTACTTTATGCAGTTTCAGGTACATTACTTATATTTCCATGCTTTTTTGTTGCTTTCTGTCTTTTGTGACTGAAGTAGCACTGTTGAGTAAATAAGTCAAAAAGAGATCATCAGTATGACTCAACATTGCTGCTAATTTAGAGTAAATAACTTATTTTGCAGAGGAAGATATTGTTGAGAATGTTTTCTCATGGAATCTGATTCTGTTTTCTTATTCAGTCCCATCCAGAATATGGGCAGAAGCTCAGTAACACACATGGTCTTACTAGAAACAAAGAATAAGCCCATAGTAATATGTTGGGATTTTTTTTTAAATGATACTCCAGTACATAAATTGTGGTGGTTTTTTTCTATCTATGTTCCACAAAAAGAACCAATCTAATTGCCTACCTGGTCATGTTGTTGATGCAATAGATAGAGTTGTAGTAAAACAGTAGGTATCTCTTCTAGTAAAGGTCACTCTCCTTCTTTGCTACCTCAGGCACTGTAAACTTAAAGCAAATAACAAAACATGCTGCTCCGCTGGGCACTTTTATGCTTCTGGGGGGTTGGCCCTGCCCTTTACCCAGAGGATTGTGGGAAGGGCAGTGGGCGGGGCCCGGGGTATATGAGCCACAGCCTGGGGTCAGGAGCTCGTTGTGCTGCTGGGCTTTTTTAGGGTGAGAGCTCTGTGGTTTGGTAAGTAAAGTGCAGCTTTGGAGCTTTTTCAGCTGTTTGGGTAGCTCTCTTTTAATATTAAGACTAGTATAGGTAAGAAATTAGAGGCAAGACTTTTCAACTAATGTAAGGCTTAATGCTATATATAGTAGAAAATGGACTCATATGTTACTTGTGTGGCTTTTTTTTTTTTTCAGAATAGTGGTTTTGCAATGAGTGTTTAGTTTAGCTAGGTGGTTTAATAGTATGTCTCTCTTCTTTTGTTATTCCAGGTGCTGTGTGTCTTACTGTAATTCCTCACTTTGTTGAAGATAGAATTCTGTGTTTTTTCTAGTTCTGTACAACGCTCTTAGTAATTGTTTTTATTAGCCTTAATTGGGCCAGTTATAAGATTATTGAGTAGGAGTTAAGATGAATGTCTTGTATGTGTATATACATTGGATTTTAGTGCTTTGAGGAAGCAGCAGGGATGTAAGGCATGTTGCGTTTCAGGGTATGGGACAGCTCTTTTTTTCCCCTGTGGTATGCAGAGTACCATGGTGGCCCTAGAGCTGTTGTGGCTTGCGGCAGGCCCCTGGTAGATCATACCAGGGTTTCACTGATTTCATGGATTTGTAGCAGAGTCTGTAGTAATACACAAGATAGGAGATGACTGCTGAACACAGGGCAGGGCTTGGAAGAGCAGCTCCCAAGGAGTGACTGATACAGGGGCTCAAACCAGCCAACGGAGGGCAGGAGCTGTCAGGAAGAAGTGGAATTCTTTCTTTGATGGCTCAGGAGAAGAGAAGGGGTTTCTAAAGTTTTGGTGCTGGGGGATGGCTGGGAAAGGGAGGCGGGTTCATGATTCTGTCTTAGACAGGTTTTGCAGTTGGGTTTGGGTGTTGATGGGGTCTGGTCTGTTCTAGCCTCTCACATTCGAGGTGAGCCTGATAGTAGTGAGGATGAGCACAGAACTGGTGATTTCACATAAGCGCATTGGTAACGTTGTGTTTCTTGGTATCTTAGGTGCCATAAATAATTTTGTCACTGCAGCTTTGGCCTCCAGAATCAGTGTGGAGCAGGCGAGCGGAACACCACAGCGTTTGGGAGGATGTGGGTGTTGTGGAAGAGGTTGGCATCTCCTCTCAAGATGCTTATTGCTGGTGCTGTGGTTGCTTTGGGGATTCATGGGTTTTTTTCCTTTTGCAGAGGAAGAGGAGGAAGCTGGTGACTGCAGGAAGATATCGGATGGCTGTTTTTTGTGGATTGTGTCAAGGATGGTTTCCGACCCCTGGCCATCCGCAAGCTAAGTTGAGACACTGGTGCCCGAGAGGGGCCAAGGGGATGGGGTTGACAGTTGCTGAAAGGGGTCTTTGAAGTTAGCGTAGTGGCGAGGGCTGTCCTGGGGCACAGTCCCCTTTGGGCAGGTAAAAGATGTGGCTTACTGTTCAGCATGATGCTAGCACATCCCGGGCAGGGCAGTTCCAGCCTGTGTCGGTTGTCATGTTGTTTGTGTGGTCCGTGTTCTGTGTCTTAGACCTTTCTCGTGTCGCGAGGTCATCTTTAAGCTCCAGGAGCACAGCATAGTGCCTCAGGTGCCATCCCTACAGTCTTGAATGCCTGCACCTGTGGGTGTAGCACCAATCATCTGCTGCTCTTCTTGTGTTACATGCTTAAAGTGTAGATCGGTCTTGCAGGGAAGAAGTCCTAGTTGTGTAAGTGGGTCATTTGGAAACTTCTGAGATGCATCATTATGTTCTTAGGTCTTGAAGCCAGGCTTCCTGTGCATATGTCCACTCAGTTTTGGAAGTCACTTCTTGTCTTGGGCCATGTCATTCTACACATTTCCTGGGGCTTCTCTAGAGCCTCCTCACGTCACCATCAGGGCCACGCAGGCCTTCTTCCCCAAGGGTGACTTCCATTTAGGTGCGTTCTTCTTGATGAGATTTTTCTTTCACAAGTGTCACTTCTCCTGCTGAGAGTTTTCCCTCGTTTTGGAGGCACATTGTTTGTAGTGTTCTGTGTAGTGTTGGTTTGTGCATATATGTGTGTTTGGCTCGGGGCTGCCCTGCCTGGGTGTGTAGCGTCAGGAGTAGGAGGTGCAGCAATAAGAGTCTGTGGTTAATATGTTGATCTGCTTAGACTGAGGTAAAGGTTTTTGTAGTCATCAGCAGGCTGTGTGGACAGGTTCTTCGTTAATCTTTTATGGGAAGAGCAGAGCTATGTGGGAGGGGTTGCTCAACAGTGAGGGAGATTGCATCTCCAAGATGTCAAGGCTGTTTTGTGTGGGGCTTAAAGTTAATGGGGTTTTTTAATGTTAGGCTGTAGTTACGGCCAAGGTGGTCTTTCTAAATAGGAAGAAGAATTTCAGTGTTATTAAGGTATTGATCTGCATCCAGCTGACTGGTTTGATATAGTTATATCAGATGCATGAGGGACAAACTGTGCAGAACAACATAGGAGAGCCAAGGGGAACATCGTAACAAAGGGGGTCAGTGGGTGGTATCAAAGTGAAGATGGGATGTGTGGATCTATGACTGCAGTATGGTAATGTATTTTTTCAGTTTGGAGCTTGAAGCGATATTGGATTTGGCTGCCAGGGCTGACTAGGGCAAGGTAAGCGATGGGCTGAAGTTGCAGTTATTTTTTCAGGTGTTGTATTGTGAGTCAAGTTCTAAGCAACCTGTTTGATGTGGATTTTACAGGTGGCGTGGAAGCCTTCAGGCAGCAACCCAAACTGATGGAGGATGGGCTGGCAAGCTGTCAAGGTAAAGGGGCTGGAGAAGGGAATTGGTGCACGCAGGCTATGGATTTGGGCAGTATCTCAGCATGTACTGTCTTGCTTGGGTTTTTGCAGGTGCCCCACCCAGGCTCAGAGGGGTGATGCCACATGCTGATAAGGGACTCAAACAGGTCAGGTGGTTTTAGTACGATCGGTGTCCGGCAGCTCAGTGGAGTGCTTGTCTTCGGTTTTCAGGTATGTGCGGGCAGCCTATGGAACCGGATGAGTGTTTGAGGTGAGCGGGGTAGTAGAGAGTAGGTGCATGGGGCTGGTGATTACTTTAAGTGCAATGATGATTTTTCTCTGTCTTGGTCTCTTAGATGGCACAACCAAAGATAGCCTGTGGGGGGCGGTGAAAAGGGAATGTTGGTGAGCACGGTTCTAAACATGCTCAAGTGACTTAGAGGTCACTCTAAGGGTGGGGTGTAGAAAAAGATTTGTATCTTAAGTGGCATTCAGTCTTCTGTGCTTAACAGGTAGAACACCTGTTGACTTATAAGAGGCCTGTTGTAGGCTCAGAAGCACCCTAAGGAACACACTTGAGACCCTTGCTCTGCTGTGGGAAAGACTGAAGCACAGTGGTTAAACTCTACCTGCGTCAATCCCTGATAGACCAGTGAAAACAGGGTGCTTGGCAATCAGCTAGCATCAGCTGACCTCTGTGGCACCTACAGCGTTGCTTGTGGGCCTTTGCCTAGGTGCCGCTTTTGGCATTCCTCTGTTGCCGATGTAACAAAAACACATTTATTCTTTGCAGTTTTTCTGTTGTTTTGTGGTTGTTAATGTGTCCTGCCTCTGCCAGCTCAGACACAGCTGCAGCATCTGACTTTGGAGTTTGCACAGTGCAAGCGAGCAGAAGGCCAGAGCCTTCAGAGGAGCAGGTTGTTGGAGGAAGAGTCTGTGTTGGCTGATGCGTTGTTGACTGACCACCCTGTTGCGTGTGGACTCTTTTGTAGATGATGAAGAACCTGATGACTGAAGGGTTCATCCTGTTGGCCGATTGTGGTTTTCTTTGTTGAGGATGGAGTTAGACTCCCCGCTCCCCAAAAGGTAAGTTGAGGGACCAGCGCTGGAGCGGGGTCAGGGGAGGGAGGGGACAAGGATGGCAATTGCAGGGAGGGGTTTTAAAGTCAGCATAGAGCAGAGGCGTTTCCAGGGGTGGTCCCCTTGGGGCAGGTAAAGGGAGTGGGTTAGTCTTCGGCATGATGCTAGGTTGCACTGGGCAGGGCAGTTCCAGCCTGTGTCTGTTGTTGTGTAGTTGGTGTGGTCTGTCTTCTGTGTTTTAGACCTTCCTGGATTCTCCATGTCCTTGGTGCCCTTTGTGCTGAAGGGCAACAGCATGCACCTCGGTCGCAGCCCCTCGGGTCTCAAATGTCGGTACATATTGGCAGAGCATCAATCGGGCAAAGCTTTTTTTGTTGCATTACGAGCTTAAATGATGGATTGCTCTCGAGTCTGGGAAGTTTCCAGTTGGTCTTCTTTTGCAGAGTTGTTCCCGGTTGCATGAGCAGTTCTTCTCTCTAAGTGGTCCATTTTCAGGGACTTCTGGGATTTCTGCTGTGCGTCGTTATGTTCTTAGGTCTCGAAGCCAGGCTTCCTGTGCACACATCTTCTCATTTTAGAGAGTCTCTTCTTATCACGGACCCTGACATTCTACATTTGGTTTCAGGGAGTTCCGTAGAGCCTCTTCACATCACCATCAGGGACCCGCAGGTTTTCTTGCCTGACGGTGACTTCCGTCCTGGTGTCATTCTTCTTGCAGAGAGCTTTCTCTCCTCTCTGAGGCACACTTCTTATAGTATTCTGTGTAGTGTTGGTCTGTGCTTGTGTGTGTTTGGTTTGGAGCCGGCCTGCCCAGGGATGTAGAGTAAGGGGTAGGCTGAACAGCGGTAAGGGTCTACGGTTAGTATGTGGATCTGCCTAGACTGAGGCCAGGACAGTACAGCCGCCTCAGCTGGAGTAGACATCAGCATGTTGTACGGACATGACTTAGAGTAATGTTTTATGGGGAAGAGCAGAGATATGTGGGAGGGGCTGATCAGCAGTACCGAAGGAGACCGCATTTCAAAGATTTCAAGGGTGCTTTGTGTGGGCCTTAAATTCAGTGGGGTTTTTAATGGTAGGCTGCAGTTGGAGCTGAGATAGTATTTCTAAATTGGAACAAGACTTTTGGTATTATGAAGGTATCGCTCTGCATTCAGGTTATTAGTTTGATATTGTTTATCAGAAGCACGAGGGACAAGCTGTATCAGGCAATGTAGGAGAGCCGTGTGGTAAGAAGGTGGGTTGGCGTGTGGTCTGAGAGGGGCGATGTGCCCAGTGGTTCTATGACTACACTGTGGTATCCTATTTTTTTGATTTGAAGCAATGGGCAATATTCGATATGGGCACAGGGGCTGAGCGGGGCAAGGTGAGTAGCAGTGGGTAGGGCTGAAGTCACAGTTCTCTTTCAGGTGTTGTATTGTGGGAAAAGTTCTAAAAGTCCTTTGGTTCTGTCTTACAGGGGGTGCGCAAGCCTCAAGGTGGCAGCCCCACAGTATGGAGGCCAGGTGGACTAGTGGGCAAGGTAAATGAGTGGGGTATGAGAATTATTGCACTCAGGCTGAGGTTTTTGGCAGTATCTCAGCTTGTGCCTTCTGTCTGGGTGTTTTTTTTTTTTTGTCAGGTGTGGCACACAGGCTCAGAGGGGCACAGCCACATGGGGATGAGCGGGCCAAGCAGGTGAGGCAGGTGTGAGCCATGTCAGTGTCTCATAGTGAAGTAGTATATGGTGACTCGGTTAAGAATTTAACGTTTGGTTTTGTAGGGGCTCTGCAAGCCATCTTTTGGAATTAGAGAAGCATTTGAGGTGAGCCGGGGCAGTAGTGAGGAAGATCACAGGGCCAGTCATTACTCACAAGTGCAATGCTAATTTTGGTATCTAATGCTAATTTCTTGGTATCTCAGGTGCGAGGAGCTGAGATGGCCACAGCATCAGACTCTGCAATGTGCTGGTGAGCAGAATGCCATTACGCTTTTGAGGAAGGGGGAGTTGTGGAAGAGGTCAGCGTTGCCTTCTGTGATACTTCTTGCCAGCACTGTTTAGTGTGGTTGCTTTTTTTTTTTATTATTTCAGATGATGAAGAGGAACCTGGTGACTGCAAGAAAGTCCCAGATAGCTGACACATCATTCTTTCATTGACAGTGGCTTTGGACCCCTGGCCTTCTGATAGCTAAGTGGAGGGGCCAGGGCTAGGGAAGGACCTGGAAGAAGCAGATGAGGTTGACAGTTGCAGGGAGGGGTTTTAAAGTTAGCGTAGAGTAGAGGGATGTCCGGGAACGGTCCCCTTTGGGCAGATAAAGGGAGCGGGTTAGTCTTCGGCATGATGCTACGTTGTGCTGGGCAGGGCGGTTTGAGCCTGTGTCTGTGTAGTTTGTGTTGCCTCTTCTGTGTCTTAAACCTTTCAGTCTTGATGTCCTCTTAACACTCAAGGAGCAAGGCATGCACCTTGGGCACCATCCCTAGAGTCTCAAATGCCTGTATTTAGGCGCTGATTTTCTTGAGTTACAAGCTTAAAGCGTGGATCGGTCTTCTGCGATGGAAAACTCTGAATGGTTCCCACTTGCGGTTTTGTTCCCAGCGGTTCTGCCTTCTAGCAGTTCATTTTCAGGGACTGGGTTTTGTTTTTAGCCCTGCATCCTTAATTTCTTAGGTCTTGAAGGCAGGCTTCCCAGGCCTACATCTTCTCAGATTTGATAGTTGTTTCTTGTCACAGGCTATGATCTCCACATTTTCTGGGGCTTCCACAGAGCCTCCTCAAGTCACACTTACAGTCCTGCAGGTTGTCTTGCCTGATAATGACTTCCATTCAGGTGTCATCCTTCTTGCTGAGAGTTTTCTCTCATCTTTGAGACGTGTTCCATGTACTGTTGGTTTGTGTGTGTTCTGGCTCTGAGACACCCTGCCTGGGGGCGTAGCGTCAGGGGTAGCTGCAGTAGCGATGAGAATCTACTGTTAATATGTGGATCTGCCTAGACTGTTGAAGCAAAGGTGGTATGGTCATTCCAGCTGGAGTAGCCATCAGCAGGTTCTGCGGAAAGTTGTTTCATTAGTGTTCTTTGGGAAAAGCAGAGCTATGTAGGCAGGGCTATTCAGCAGTAGTGGAGGAGTAGGGATCTCAAAGTTATTAAGGCCGCTTTGCGTGGGTCGTAATGTTTGTGTTTGGTTTTTTTACTGGCATGCTGTCTTTGCACTCGAGATGGTATTCTTAAGTAGAAACAAGACCTTTGGAACTGTTAAGCATTGATGTGTGTCTGGGTAATGTGTTTCTTATTGTTGTTTTTCAGATGCAGAGGGACAAGCTGTGTAGGAGGAGAGCGGAGTAGCAAAAGAAGGTGAGTTGGTGTGTGGCATTAGAGAGAAGATGCAACCAGTGTTTATGTGACATTAGGGTTTAAGTTTGAGGTTGTGAAGCCATGTGCAAGTGTCCTGGTTTGAGGTTAATCTGAATTAAAATTTTCTAGTTATACTTGATAGCTCAGCTTCTAATTGCATTCCTTGAGATTCACAGCTTATTTTTTAGATGGTATGTGCTTCTAGCAGATAAGGTTGGACTCTTACAGTGAATACCAAGGAATGGCTCACCGCTCCTCCAGCGGACTCCATGCCTTGCAGTGGTCTACCTGGCCCCTTACCCCGGTGATTGTGGGGAAGAGCGGTGGGGGGTGCCTGGGGTACATAAACCATGGCCTCTGCTGGGGCAGCTCATTCTGCCGCTGGGCTTCGCCAGGGTCAGAGCTCTGCCGGTCCTTCCATCGATTGCAGCTTTGGAGATGGCTCAGGTCCACATTTGAGGTGAGCCGGATAGTATCAAGGAGGAGCATGGGACTGGCGACTTGGCAGAAACGCAGTGGTAATATTGTGTTTCTTGGTATCTTAGGTGCCATAAATAATTGTTGCTGCAGCCTCGGACTCTGGAATCGGCGCAGAGCAGGCAAGCAAAATGCCACGATGTTTGGGAGGATGAGGATGTTGTGGAAGAAGTGGGCATTTCCTTTCAAGATGCTTATTGCTGGTGCTGTGGTTACTTTCAATTTTTTTTTTTCTTTTGCAGAGGAAGAGGAGACACCTGGTGACCACAGGAACATGTCAATGGCTGTTTTCTGTGGATTGCATCAAGGATGGTTTCCAACCCCGGGCCCTCCAAAAGCTAAGTTGAGACACCAGTGCTGGAGAGGGGCCAAGGGGATGAGGTTGACGGTTGCAAAAAGGGGTCTTTGAAGTTAGTGTAGCAGAGAGGGCTGTCCTGGAGCATAGTCCCCTTTGGGTAGGTAAAGGATGTGGCTTACTGTTCAGTGTGACGCTAGCGTGTCCCGCACAGGGCACTTCCAGCCTGTGTCTGTTGTAGTGTCACTCGTATGTTCTGCGTCTTAGACATTTTTCGGGTCTCAGGGTCGTCTTTGAGCTCGAGGAGCATGGTGTGGCGCCTCAGGTGCCATCCGTAGGGTCTGGAATGCCTGCACCTGTGGTCATAGCACCAGTCGGCTACTGCTCTTCTTGTGATACACGCTTAAAGGGTACATTGGTCTTTTGTCTCAGAAGCTTATGGATGGCTCACTTCCATGACTGGGACTTCCTTCCTTTGTCATTACGTTCTTAGGTCTTGAAGCCAGGCTTCCTGCGCATACATCTTGTCAGTCTCGGCAGTCTCTTCTTATCACAGATGATGATGTTCTGCACTTTGTTTCAGGGGGTTCCGTAGAGCCTCTTTACATCATCGTCACGGTCCCCCAGGTCTTCTTGCCTGACGGTGACTTTTGTCCGTGTGTCGTCCTTCTTGCTGAGAGTTTTCTCTAGTCTTTGTGGCACGTTGTTTTTAGTGTTCTGTGTAGCATCGGCCTGTAACTGTGTGTGTTTGGCTCGGAGCCTCGCTGGCTGGGTGTGTAGAGTCCAGGGCAGGCACAATAGTGATGAGAGTTTATAGTTAATATGCAGATCTGTCAAGAAGAAGTGGGGCTCCTTCCCTGATGGCTCGGGAGACAAGTTTTGGTGCTGGGGGATGGCTGGGAAAGGGAGGCGGGTTCATGATTCTGTCTTAGACAGGTTTTGCAGTTGGGTTTGGGTGTTGATGGGGTCTGGTCTGTTCTAGCCTCTCACATTCGAGGTGAGCCCGATAATAGCGAGGAGAAGCACAGAACTGGTGACTTCACATAAGCGCATTGGTAACGTTGTGTTTCTTGGTATCTTAGGTGCCATAAATAATTTTGTCACTGCAGCTTTGGCCTCCAGAATCAGTGTGGAGCAGGCGAGCGGAACACCACAGCGTTTGGGAGGATGTGGGTGTTGTGGAAGAGGTTGGCATCTCCTCTCAAGATGCTTATTGCTGGTGCTGTGGTTGCTTTGGGGATTCATGGGTTTTTTTTCCTTTTGCAGAGGAAGAGGAGGAAGCTGGTGACTGCAGGAAGATATCGGATGGCTGTTTTTTGTGGATTGTGTCAAGGATGGTTTCCGACCCCTGGCCATCCGCAAGCTAAGTTGAGACACTGGTGCCCGAGAGGGGCCAAGGGGATGAGGTTGACAGTTGCTGAAAGGGGTCTTTGAAGTTAGCGTAGTGGCGAGGGCTGTCCTGGGGCACAGTCCCCTTTGGGCAGGTAAAAGATGTGGCTTACTGTTCAGTGTGACACTAGCGCATCCTGGGCAGGGCAGTTCCAGCCTGTGTCTGTTGTCGTGTTGTTTGTGTGGTCCGTGTTCTGTGTCTTAGACCTTTCTCGTGTCGCGAGGTCATCTTTAAGCTCCAGGAGCACAGCGTGGTGCCTCGGGCACCCTCCCTAGGGTCTCGAATGCTTGCACCCCTGCGCATAGCACCAATCGGCTGCTGGTCTTCTTGCGTTAGAAGCTTAAAGCTTGCATCGTTCTTGCGTCTCGGAAGCTTCTGGACAGCCCACTTCTGTGACTGGGACTTCTTCCCTATGTCATTATGTTCTTAGGTCTTGAAGCCAGGCTTCCCGCGCATACATCTTAGCAGTCTTGACAGTCCCTTCTTATCACAGACGATGATGTTGTAAACTTTGTTTCAGGGGCTTCCATAGAGCCTCTTCACATCACCACCAGAGTCTCCAGGTCTTCTTGCCCGATGGTGACTTCGATCCAGGTGTCATCCTTCTCGCTGGGAGTTTTCTCTCATCCTTGAGGCGCGTTGTTTTTAGCGTTCTGCGTAGTCTTGGTCTGTGATTGTGTGTGTGTCTGGCTTGGAACCCCCCTGCCCATGTGTGCAGAGCTCAGGGCAGGCAGAATAGTGATGAGAGTCTATAGTTAATATGTGACTTCGATCCAGGTGTCATCCTTCTCGCTGGGACTTTTCTCTCATTCTTGAGGCATGTTGTTTTTGGCGTTCTGTGTAGTCTTGGTCTGTGATTGTGTGTGTCTGGCTCGGAACCCCCCTGCCCAGGTGTGCAGAGCTCAAGGCAGGCAGAATAGTGACAAGAGTATAGTTAGTATGTGGATCTGTTGAGACTGAGGCAAAGGTTGGGTAGTCATCTGGAATTGATTAGCTCTCAATAGGTTGGGTGCATGGGTGTTTCATTAGTGGGTGTTGGCATAAGCAGAGCCAAGTCGGAGAGGCTGTTTATGGATAGCGAAGGAAATAGTATCTCAAAGATGTTTAGGCTGCTTTGTGTGGGGTGTAATGTTTGTGGGCTGGCTTTTTTTTTTTGATGGCAGGCTGCAGTTGGCCCTAGTTGAACAGTGTTTCTAAGTAGAAACAAGACCTTTGGAATTAAGCTACTGCTCTGCATCAGGGTAATGTTTGATTTTGTTTGTTTTTTTTTTTTTTAGATGCAGAAGGATGAGATGGGCAGAGTGAATCAGGGGAACTGAGAGGAGCGCCGTATGACGGTGGCTTGGCACGAGGTATTAAAGGGAAGATCTAATTGGTGGCACCATGAATACAATTGGGCACTTCTTTTTTGTCATGTGAAAGTGAGGTTGCGTAGCCATGTGCTAATGTGCTGGACTGAGGTACAACAGAACCAGTTTTCCTTTCAGTAATTCTACTTTTCAGGTAAGTCACTTTGAACTAACTGAACTCTCTGAAGATAATGATGTCTTTTTCAGGTAGTATCAGCTTCCAGAGGGCTAAGAGCATATATTTACACTTAATGCCAAGGGATGCTATGCGGAGAGGCTTTTGCTTATACTTATTGCTGTAACAGTGCAGCTCAGCTTTTATATATGCCCCGTTGGAGGGTCAGAAGCGGAAAAGCATAGAGGGGTTGCACCCACGGTGAAGAGTAGATAGGACTGGTGACCCGAATGTGACTGATGGGGTATTGCATCCCATTGTCATCACGCTCAGTATAAAAGCAGATGGATCAAAGGGGTCGGTACCTTTCCTTCAGTGGCCGGCATCCGAGGACTCCTCTGTCTGTTTGATATCCTTCAATCCCGATCTGTGCATTCATGCAACCAGATCCAGAATCCGGTTCCAATCCATTGGCAAGTCAGTTCTTGGACTTTGCCCGTGCCTGCCAGTGAAGCAATGGGCATCCTGGGAGCTCGATACCGGGTTGTGTATATATTTCATCTACTTTATTTTTTCCTGTTGTCTCTCCTCGGTATTACTTTTCTGTTTACATTTCATTATGAAAGAGTTCAGTTTCTTTTCCAGCTCCTAAGTCTCCCTCACATTCTTTCTTTCTTTCCTTCCTCAGGAGAGAAGTTAAAAGAGAGCATCTGTCACTTGGTTTAATGCCCAGCCTGAGCTGCACCAGTAATGACAGATAGGGCACCGGAAGAGACTTGGCCAAGGAGAGCGGCGACCTAGAGCATTGGTTCATTCTCAGCCGCTGTATTACAGGTGGCGCACAAGCCTCTCCTTGCACTCTGTCCGTCAGTCCTATCCAGAACATGGTTCTGGCAGAAGTCAGGTAATATGCGGGGTCTTGCTAGAAGTGACATGTGACCCCCAAGCATTGTGGGATTTCATTTACAAGGAAACTAAAGGACACTGTGTCTTGATTAAAAAACATGGTTATTGGGCTTAATGATCTACTTGCCTATGTAGGTTGGGATGATGTCTTCCTGTCTATGCCCTGCAAAAGTTCAATTAAGTTTACATACCTCCTGGGCCCTGTTGCTGACGCAATCGATGTAGTTGTAATAAAAGAGCATGTATTGTCATTTCCCATAAGGGTTGCTTTCTCTGTTTTGGTGTTTTGCATGCTGTACTTCTCAGGCCTGTGAGGAAAGGAGCAGCTGCACCTCTGGCAGGCTCTATGACTTGTTGCCCCAGCCCCTTTACCAGGTGCTGGTAGGAAAGGCAGTGGGTGGGGCCTGGGGTATATAACCCACAGCCTCTGCTGTGGAAGCTCATTCTGCTGCTAGGTGTCTCCAGGGTCACAGCTCTGCTGGTCCTTCTGTTGCTTGCAGCTTTGGAGGTGGCTCAGCTACTGGGATGGAGGTGTTATCCCATTTAGAGAATCGGAGGTAGGAAGCTGGAGGTGGCAAGACCTTCAGGACCAGGTGAGGTTTGGCAGCACATACAGTAGAGAGCGGCCTCGTGTGCTGGTTCTCTTCCTTGTGATTTTTCAGGTCAGTCATGTTTAATGAGCATTCATGGGTGGCGAGATGGTTTAAGGGTATGGCTTTCTCTTTTCCAAGTGTGGTGCATTTTCCTGGAATCCCTGGTTGTATTGAAGATGGAACTTGGTGGTTTTTTTTTTCCACTAGCTTTGCTGTATCCCAGGTAAGATGCCAATAGAATTTGTCTCAATTGGGCAGATGATGAGATTACTTTGCAGGGACTGGGTGAGCATCTTGTCTGCAGCTGTAGATGGAGTTTTCACATGTCACAGGAAAGCAGCAGGGACGTAAGGTATAATGTCTTTCAGGGTGTGGGGCCTGGAGTCTGTGGGTAGACAGAAGATAGGAGTTGTTGGCGGAACGCAGGGAGAGGCTTGGTAGAGTTGCTCCCGAGGAGCATCCGATGCTGGGTGTTCGCGCTGGCAAATAAAGGGTGGGAGCTGTGGGGAAGAAATGGGGCTCCTTCCCAGACGGCTCAGGGAGAAGAGAAGGGGTTTCTAAAGTTTTGGCACTAGGGGAGGCCTAGGAAAGGGAGCTGGGTTCATGAGTCCTTCTCGGACAGGTTTTGCAGTTGGGTTTGGGTGTCATCGGAGCCTGGTGTGTTCTAGGCTCTTGCATTTGAGGCGAGGCAGATAGTATTGAGGAGGAGCACGGGACTGGTGGTTTGGCAGTAGTGCCATGGTAATGTTGTGTTTCTTGGTATCTTAGGTGCCATGAATCACTGTTGCCGCAGTATCAGACTCTGGAATTGGCGCTGAGCAGAATGCCTTGGCGTTCATGAGGCTGAGGGTGTTGTGGAAGAGGTTTCCTTCTCCTCTCAGGATGATTATTGCTGGTGCTGTGGCTGCTTTTGGGATAGTTTTTTTTTTTCCTTTTGCAGAGGAAGAGGAGGAACCTGGTGACCACAGGAACGTGTTGGATGGCTGTTTTCTGTGGACTGCCTCAAGGATGGATTTGGACCCCTGGCCCTCCACAAGCTAAGTTGAGAGACTGGCGCCCGAGAGGGGGACAAGGTCGAGAATTGCAAAAAGGTGTCTTTGAAGTTGGCATAGGGGAGAGGTTTGTCCTGGAGCGCAGTCTCCTTTAGGCATGTAGGGGATGCGGCTTACTGTTTGGCATTGTAGCGTGTCCTGGGCAGGGCGGTTCTAGCCTGTGTCTGTTGTCGTGTCTTTTGTGTGGTCTGTGTTCTGTGTCTTAGACCTTTCTCGTGTCGCGAGGTCATCTTTAAGCTCCAGGAGCACAGCGTGGTGCCTCAGGCGCCATCCCTAGGGTCTCGAATACCTGCACCCATGGGCAGAGCACCATTCGGCTGCTGGTCTTCTTGCGTTAGAAGCTTAAAGCTTGCATCGTTCTTGCGTCTCGGAAGCTTCTGGACAGCCCACTTCTGTGACTGGGACTTCTTCCCTATGTCATTATGTTCTTAGGTCTTGAAGCCAGGCTTCCCGCGCATACATCTTAGCAGTCTTGACAGTCCCTTCTTATCACAGACGATGATGTTGTAAACTTTGTTTCAGGGGCTTCCATAGAGCCTCTTCACATCACCACCAGAGTCTCCAGGTCTTCTTGCCCGATGGTGACTTCGATCCAGGTGTCATCCTTCTCGCTGGGAGTTTTCTCTCATCCTTGAGGCGCGTTGTTTTTAGCGTTCTGCGTAGTCTTGGTCTGTGATTGTGTGTGTGTCTGGCTTGGAACCCCCCTGCCCATGTGTGCAGAGCTCAGGGCAGGCAGAATAGTGATGAGAGTCTATAGTTAATATGTGGATCTGTTGAGACTGAGGCAAAGGTTGGGTAGTCATCTGGAATTGATTAGCTCTCAGTAGGTTGGGTGCATGGGTGTTTCATTAGTGGGTGTTGGCATAAGCAGAGCCAAGTCAGAGAGGCTGTCTATGGATAGCGAAGGAAATAGTATCTCAAAGATGTTTAGGCTGCTTTGTGTGGGGTGTAATGTTTGTGGGCTCTTTTTTTTTTTTTGTTTGATGGTGGGCTGTAGTTGGATCTAATTGAACAGTGTTTCGAAGTAGAAACAAGACCTTTAAAATTAAGCTATTGCTCTGCATCAGGGTAATGTTTTTATTTTTTTTCTCTTTTTAGGTGCAGAGACAAGATTTGCAGGGTGATGCAGGGGAGCCGAGAGGAGCGCTGTATGGAGGTGGCTTGGCATGTGGTATTAGAGGGAAGATGTGACTGGCGCCTCTATGAATACAATTGGGTACTCTTTTTTTTTTTTTATGTGAATGTGAGGTTGTGTAGCCATGTGTGAGTGTGCTGGTCTGAGGTACAACAGAACCAGTTCTCCTTTCAGTAACTTTACTTTTCAGGTAAGTCTCTTCTAACTAACTGAACTCTCTGAAGATAATGACGTATTTTTCAGGTAGTATCAGCTTCCAAAGTGCTAAGACCTTATATTTACGCTTAATGCCAAGGGATGCTATGGGGAGAGGCTCTTGCTTATACTTATTGCTGTAACAACCTGTGTCAGGTAACTGTGCACACCATGTTGGAGGGTCGTAAGTGGAAGAGTGTAGAGGGGTCGCACCCACGGTGAAGAGCGGACAGGACCGGTTACCCGGATCCGACTGACGGCATATTTCATCCCATCCTCATCATGCTCAGTATATAAGCTAGAGGGATGAAAGGGGTCAGTACCTTTACTTCAGTGGCCGGCATCCGATGACTCCTCTGTCCGTTTGTCATCCTTTGATCCCAAATCATGCGTTTGTGCAACCAGATCTGGACTCCAGTTTCCATCTGTTGCTGACTCCAGTCTTGGACTTTCCCTGTGCCTGCCAGTGAAGTGATGGTCATCCTGGGAGCTTGATACCGCGTTGTGTATATATTGTATATATTTCCTTGTTTTCTTGTTACTGTTGTCTTTTCTTGGTATTATTTTTCCATTAATATTTCATTACGGTTCAGTTTCTTTTTCAATCCATAAATCCCACTCATTCTTTTCTCCCTTGGGAGAGAAGTTAAAAGGGAGCATCTGTCGCTTGTTTTAATGCCCAGCCTAAACTGCGACAGCAATGACAGGTAGGGCACCCGAGCAGACTTGTGCGAGGTGACCGGCGACCCAAAGTGTCAGTTCTTTCTCAGCCGCTGTATTACAGGCAGCGTACAAGCCTCTGCTTGTGCTCTGACTGTCGGTCCTATCCAGAACACAGTTCTGGCAGAAATCTGGTAATATGCGTGGTCGCGCTAGATGTGCTGTATGACCCATTGTGGGGTTTTTTTTACAAGGAAGCTAAAGCATGTTGAGTCTTGATAAAAATACTGTTATCGTGCTTAATGATCTACTTTCCTATGTAGGTTAGCATGACATGTATCTCTTTCTATCTACGCCCTGCAAAATTTTAATTAAGTTTACTTCTCTATGCGGTCCCATTGCTGACGCAAGTGATGTAGCTGTAGTAAAAGAGCACATATTATCACTTCCTGTAAGGGCTGCTTTCTCCATTTTTGTGTTTTGCATGCTGTACTTCTCAGGCCTGTGAGGAAAGGAGCAGCCGCTCCTCTGGCAGACTTCATGCCCTGTGGAGGTCGGCCGGGCCCCTTTCCCCGGCGATGGTGGGAAGGGGGGATGGGTGGGGCCCAGGGTCCACGAACCATGTCCACACTGGGGAAGCTCACTCTGCTGCTGGGCTTCTCCAGGGTCAGAGCTCTGCCAGTCATTCTGTTGCTTGCAGCTTTGGAGGCGGCACAGCTACTGGGCAGAGATGTTATCCCATTTAGAGAATTGGAGGTAAGAAGTTGGAGGTGGTAAGACCTTCAGGACCAGGTGAGGTTTGGCAGCGTGTATAGTAGAGAGCAGTCTTGTATGCTGTTTCTCTTCCTTGTGGTTTTTCAGGTGAGTCATGTTGTAATGAGCGTTCAGAGGCGGCGAGATGGTTTAACAGTATGATCTCTTTATTCTAGGTGCAGTGTGTTTTCCTGGAATTCCTGACTGTTTTGAAGATGGAACTTTATTTGGTTTCTTTTTTCCACTGTTTTTGTGGTATCCCAGGTAAGATGCCAGTAGAATTTGTCTGAATCGGGCAGATGATGAGATCACTTTGCAGGGACTGGGTAAGCATCTTGTCTGCAGCTGTAGATGGACTTTTTGAATTTCTCAGGAAAGGAAGAGGGATGTAAGGTATAATGTCTTTCAGGGTGTGGGACGGCTTGTCGCCTTCCCCCACAGCGTGCAGGGTACGGCTTTCAGGAGAGTGACAGTGTTGTGGAGGAGGCATCTCCTCTCAGGATGCTTATTGCTTGTTCTGTGGCTGCTTTTGTGGGATTATTTTTTTCTTTTCCTTTTGGAGAGGAAGAGGAGGAAGCTGGTGACCGCAGGAATGTATCAGATGGCTGGTTTTTGTGGACTGCCTTAAGGATGGATTTGGATGCCGCCTGGGCCTCCAAAGGTTAAGTTGAGAGTCAGGTGTTGGAGAGGGGCCGAGATGGACAATTGCAAAATGGGGTCTTTGACGTTAGCGTAGTGGGGAGGGCTGTCCCGGGGCACAGTCTCCTTTGGGAAGGTAAAGGATGTGGCTTACTGTTCAGTGTGACGCTAGCGCATCCCAGGCAGGGCAGTTCCAGCCTGTGTGTGTTGTTGTGTTGTTTGTGTGGTCTGTGTTCTGCATCTTAGCCCTTTCTTGGGTCTCGAGGTCATCTTTGAGCTCAACGAGCATGGCATGAGGACTCGAGCATCGTCCTTAGGGTCTCGAATGCTTGGATCCGTGGGCATAGCACTATTCGTCTGCTGCTCTTCTTGTGTTAGCATCTTAAAGCATGCATCGGTCTTGTGTCTCGGAAGTTTCCGGACGACCCACTTCTGTGACTGGGACTTCTTCCCTGCATCGTCACGTTCTTAGGTCTTGAAGCCAGGCTTCCTGCGCATACATCTTGTCGGGCTCGGCAATCCCTTCTTATCAGGGACTGTGGAGCCCTACATTTTGTTTCAGGGGGTTCCGTAGAGCCTCTTCACATCGTCACCATTGCAGTTCCACAGGTCGTCTTGCCTGATGGTGACTTTGGTCCCGGTGTCATTCTTCTTGCTGGGAGATTTCTCGTCTTTTCAGGCATGTCTTTCATGGTGTTCTTCAGAGTGTTGGTCTACGACTGTGTGTGTTTGGCTTGGGGCTGCCCTGCCGAGGTGCGTAGTGTCCAGGGTAGTCAGAATCACAATGAGAGTCTGTAGTGAATATGAGGATCTGTCTAGACCCAGGCAAAGGTTGCGTAGTCATTTGGAATTGATTAGCTCTCGGGAGGCTGTGTGGACGGGTGTTTCATTAGTGGGCGCTGGCGTAAGCGGAGCTAATTTAGAGAGGGTGTTCACGGCTAGTGAAGGAGACAGTATCTCAAAGACGGTAAGGCTGCTTTCTGTGGGGTGTAATTTTCCGGGCTTACTTTTTTTTTGGGATGCTGTGCAGAGAGGCTCTTGCTTATACTTATTGCTGTAACAGTGCAGCTCAGCTCACTTTTATGTATGCCCTGTTGGAGAGTCGGAAGCGGAAAAGCGTAGAGGGCTCGCGCCCACGGTGAAGAGTAGATGGGACTGGTGACCCGAACCTGACTGATGGGGTATTGCATCCCATCGTCATCATGCTCAGTATAAAAGCCGAGGGATCAAAGGGGTCAGTACCTTTCCTTCAGTGGCTGGCGTCTGAGGACTCCTCTGTCCAACAGGGTTTGATCCCGATCCATGCATTTATGCAACTAGATCCAGAATCCGGTTCCAATCCATTGGCGAGTCCGGTCTCGGACTTTGCCCATGCCTGCCTGTGAAGCGATGGTCATCCTGGGAGCCTGATACTGGCTTGTGTGTATATTTTATTTATTTTAATTTTTTTCCTGTTATTGTTGTCTCTCCTCGGTATAACTTTTCTGTTTATATTTCATTACGAAAGAGTTCAGTTTCTTTTTCAGTTCCTAAGGCTCCCTCACGTTCTTTTCTTCCTCAGGAGAGAAGTTAAAAGAGAGCATCTGTCACTTGGTTTAATGCCCAGCCTGAGCTGCAACAGCAACGATGGTTAGGGCACTGGAGCGTACTCAGCCAAGGAGAGCGGCAGCCTAGAGCATTGGTTCTTTCTCACCTGCTGTATTACAGGCGGCGCACAAGCCTCTCCTTGCACTCTGTCTGTCAGTCCTATCCAGAACATAGTTCTGGCAGAAGTTGGGTAATATGTGGAGTCTCGCTAGAAGTGACGTGTGACCCCGCTAACATTGTGGGTTTTATTTTACTAGGAATTGGAAGACCTGGTGTTTTCCTTTAAAAACGTGTTTATTTGGCTTAATGATCTACTTGCCTATGGAGGTTAGGCTGATGTCTTTCTCTTTCTGTGTCCTGAAAAAGTTTGTTTAAGTTTACATACCTACGGGGCCCTGTTGCTGACTCAATCGACGTAGTGGCAATAAAAGAGCGTGTGTTGTCACTTCCTTTAAGGGTCACCTTCTCTGTTTTGGTGTTTTGCATGCTGTACTCTTCAGGCCTGTGAGAAAAGGCTGCTCCTCTGGCAGGCTCTATTCCTTGTGGAGGTCAGCCAGGCCCCTTTCCCAGGTGCTGGTGGGAAGGGTGCTGGGTGAGGTCCAGGGTATATAACCCACAGCCTCTGCTGGGGCAGCTTATTCTGCTGCCGGGCTTCTCCAGGGTCACAGCTCTGCCAGTCCTTCCGTCGCTCCCATTTTTGGAGGTGGCTCAGCTCCTGGGCAGAGATGTTATCCCATTTAGAGAATCGCAGGTAAGAAATTGGAGGTGGTACTACCTTAAGGACCAGGTGAGGTTTGGTAGCATGTATAGTAGAGAGGGGTGTTGTATGCTGCTTCTCTTCCTTGTGTTTTTTCAGGTCAGCCCTGTTGTAATGAGTGTTTCAGGGGCAGCGAGATGGTTTAAGGGTATAATTTTCTCTTTTCCAGGCACGGCATATTTTCCTGGAATTCCTGAGTGTATTGAAGATGGACCTTTCTTGGGGAGGTTTTTTTTTCCACTGGCTTTGCCGTGTCCCAGGTAAGACACCGATAGAATTTTTCTAAATTGGGTAGATGAGATTACTACGCAGGGACCAGGTGAGCATCTTGTCTGCAGCCGTAGATGGAGTTTTCACATTTCACAGGAAAGCAGCAGGGCCGTAAGGTATAACCTCTTCCAGGCTGTGGGGCACCTGTTCACTTTCCCCCACAGTACACAGGGTACTGCCGTGTCCCTGGAGCTTTTGCGGCTTGCAGCAGGCCCCTGGTGTAGGTCGGGTCAGGGCTTTGCTGACTCTGTGGGTCTGCAGCAGAGCCCGGAGTCCGTGGTAAGACAGAAGATAGGAGTTCATGGTGTGGCGGTTTGGAAGAAGCGAAGTGGTAATGTTGTGTTTCTTGGTCTCTTAGGTGCTGTGAATAACTATCACCGCAGCCTCGGACTCCGGAATAGGCGCGGAGCGGGCAAGCAGAATGCCACGGCATTCGTGAGGCTGAGGGTGTCGTGGAAGAGGTTGGCATCGCCTCTCAGGATGCTTATTGCTCGTGCTGTGGCTGCCTCTGGGATTTTTTTCTTTTCCTTTTACAGACTGCAGAAATGTATTGGGTGGCTGGTTTTTGCGGACCGCATCGAAGAAGGATTCAGATGCCTGGCCCTCCAAAAGCTAAGTTGACAGTCAGGCGCCAGAGGGGGGCGGAGGTGGACAATTGCAAAATGGGGTCTTTGATGTTAGCGTAGTGGCAAGTGCTGTCCTGGGGCGCAGTCATATTTGGGAAGGTAAAGGATGTTGCTTACTGTTCAGTGTGATGCTAGCGCGTCCCGGGCAAGGCAGTTCTAGCCTGTGCATGTGGTCATGTCGTTCGTGTGGTCTGTGTTGTGTATCTTAGCCCTTTCTTGGGTCTCGAGGTCATCTTTGAGCTCCAGGAGCATGATGTGGGGCCCCAGGCATCATCCTTAGGGTCTTGAATGCTCAGGCCCGTGGGCGTAGCACCGTTCGGCTGCTGCTCTTCTTGTGTTGGCATCTTAAAGCGTGCATCGGTCTTGTCTCGGAAGTTTCCAGATGGCCCACTTCCACGACTGGGACTTCTTCCCTGCATCGTTACGTTCTTAGGTCTTGAAGGCAGGCTTCCTGCACGTCCATCTTAGTGGGCTCAACAGTCCATTCTTATTACGTACCATCACGTTCTACAATTTGTTTCAGGGGGTTCCGTAGAGCATCTTCATGTTGACATCACAATCCCACAGATTTTCTTGCATGATGGTGACTTTGGTCCCCATGTCATCTTTCTTGCTGAGAGTTTTCTCTCATCTTTGAGGCGCGTCGTTCGTAGCGTTCTATGTAGTGTCTGTCTGTAACTGTGAGTGTTTGGCTCGGGGCCGCCCTGCCCGGGTGCGTAGTGTCCAGGGTGGGCGGAGTCATGTGGAGAGTCTATATGTAGTACATGAATCTATGTAGATCGGGGCAAAGGTGTTAGAGTTATCTCAGGGTAGCCATCGGGAAGCTGTGTAGATACCTCTTCTGTTTTCTTTGGAAAGAGCAGAGGCATGTTGGAAAGGCAATATAGCAGTAGTGAAGAAGAGCTCATGTGGAAGAGGGTATGGCTGGTTTTGGTGCGGAATTTTTTTTGTAATTTTCTTTGTGTATGGTTGTATTTGGACCTTAAATGGTATTTGTAAAAAGGTGCAAGACTTTTTGTTGTTATGACTCTACTGCTCTGCCTCAGGGTGATTTCTCTAATGTCGTTCTTGCAGATGCAACAGGACAAGCTTGGCGGGGCAGCGTAGAAGAGGAGAGCAATGTGAGAAGGTGAGTCAGCACGTGGTATTAGAGAGATGTGGCTTTGAGTACTGTATGTATTGGTTCTGTTCAATTTGAAGTTTTGAAGCAATGAATGACATGGGATGTGGGGATGGGGATGAGTCAGTCCGGGTCAGCTGCGGTGGGTGGGCTGAAGTATCACATCTTCCTCGGAGGGAGCAACTTTCAAGTTTTAAGCAACCCACTTCAGTTGGGTTTTACAGGCGGTTTGCAAGCCTTCAGGTTGCACGCCTCGGGAGGATGGGCAGGCAAGGTGAGGGAGCGGGAGATGGGAATTTGTACGGTTTTGAGTGGTATCTCAGTGTGTGTTTCTGTGGTTGGTGTGACACGCAGGGTCAGAGGGGTGATGCTGCACGCCCACTGAGTAGTCCCAGCAAGTGAGGTGGTTGCGGACACGTTGGTGTCTAATAGCCCAGTACTACATTGCAGCTCAGTGGAGTGTTTGTCTTTGGTTTTGCAGGCGCCACAGGCACCCGGAGCCAGATGAGCGTTGGAGGTCAGCTGGGTAGTAGAGAGGTAGTGCATGGGGGTGGTGGTTTCCCGTAAGCTCAACAGTAATATTGTGTGTTTTAGGTGCCAGAACCAGAGAGCGCCACAAAGTCCAAATCCAGAATCCATGAGGAGCAGGTGAGCAGAAGGGTACGGCGCATATGATGCAGGGGATATTGCAGTACAACTTAGTGTTGATGGATGCGATGGTGCCTGATGGCACCATTTTGTGCAAATTGGGGTTCCATTGTTTGTTTTTGCAGATGATGAAGAGGAAACCCAGTGACTCCAGGATGAATCGGTTTGATATATGGTAACTCTTTTTCTTTTTTTTTTTGTTGCTCAGCAGGGCTCCAGAGTCCCAGCCCTCAGCGAAGTTGAGGTACCAGCAGTGGAGCTTCCTTGGGGAGGGGACAGGACAGGGTTAGAAATAGCAGCAAGGCATTTAAAAGTTAGCGTAGTGCCCCAGGCTTTCCAGGAGCGGTGCCCTTTGGGCACGTGAGCGGAGCCGTAATTGTCCTGACCGTATGTGACACTATCTTGCATTGCACTGCCTTGTATTGTGTTTAGCCTGGAATTGTATTGCTCTGTAGTGTTCTCGTCTGCAGTCTCGGACAGTCTAGCATGGTAACGCCTGTATTCCGTTACGTCTTGTGCTGTATTGCTTGGTCATCGTTTTGACAGCCATCTGAGACTGTCATGTTGTACCATTTGCCACGTTGTTACTTTGATGGATTGTTCTGCATCTGACTGTATTGTGTTGCCGGGCTCTGTGTTGGTTTTGAGTTGCGTTACTCTGTAACTGTCTTGACTGCTGTCTGAGACTGTCTTGCATTGTATGCTTATGTATTTTTTGGTTTGTGTTGTATTGTGTATTTGAAATAGTATTGCATTGCCTGGCTCTGTATCGGTCTTGCATTGTAGCACCCCGTAATTGTCTTGACTGGCATGTCAGACTGCGTTGCATCATATAGTTCTGTATTTTGCGTGGCTTTCCATCAGTCTGTACTTTAAATTGTATCGCTTTGGCTGCCTGTATCTCGGTTTCGTGTTGTATTGCTTAGTCACTGTCTTGACTGCCATCTGAGAGGATCAGGCATGGTAGCCTTCCATATTTTGTTTTGAATCGCACGGTTGTGTATTTGAACCTCTATTGCGTTGCCTGGCCGTGTTTTGGTTTTGCAGCATATGGCTTTGTCATTGTCTTGACAGCTGTCTGATATATTCTGTCGTCATTCTGCATGGTACTAAGGTTTTCTTTATTCGGTTGTTCTTCCTTTGACCACGTATTGCATTGCTCTGCCCTGTATCACGGTACGTCTCAAACCGTTTCGGTCTGTCACTGTTTTGACTGTTGTGTGAGACACTCTGGCATTGTATCCTTAAGTATTTTGTTGTGTATTTGAAGGCTGTGTATTTGAAATTGTATTACATTGTTTGGTGCTATTTCAGTTTTGCATCACATCACTCTGTATTTTCCATAATCGCCATCTGAAACCATATCGCACAGTATTATTCCGTATGTCGTTTCTTTAACAGATTGTTTTATACGTGACCATATATTGCATTGTCGGGCAGGGCATTGTTTTTGCATTATATCGCTCTGTAATTTCCCCGATGGCCGTCTGGGATGGTTTTGCAGGGTACCGCCCCGTATCACGTTTTGTCTTGTGTTGTATTGCCCTGTAATCGTCTCGACTGCCATCTCGGGCCATCTGCCATTGTAATCGCTGTATTGCAGGTTTTTTGATTCATCGTTCTTAAGTTACCCTATGTATTTTATTGTATTGCCCTGTATTGTGTTAAGTCTTGCATGGTATTGCTCTGCATATATCTTGACTGCCATCTGAGACTGTGGAGTTGTACTGTTCGATATGTTGTTTCTGGAATGGATTGTTTTGTATCTGACCACATATTGCATTGCCAGGCAGCGTGTCGTTTTTGCATTACGTTGCTCAGTAATTTCCTTGACTGCCATTTGAGATGGTCTTGCGTCGTATGCTTAAGAATTCAGTTCCGTATTATATTCTTGTATATTTGAAATAGTATTGCTCCGCCTGGCTCAGTATCGGTTTTGCATTGTGTTGCCCCGTCACACTCTTGACTGCTATGTGATCTATTCTGGCATTGTACCGCACCGCATTGCGTGTTTTTTTTTAATCGGTTGTTCTTTGACTGTGTAATGCCTTGTACTGCCCTCTACTGTGTTATGTCTTGCATTATATTGCCCCATCATAGCCTTGACTGCCTTCTGATCTGTTTGGGCCTCGTACCACACTGTATTGTGGGTTTTTTAATTGTTTGTCCTTCATTTGGCTTTCTAATGCCTCGTACCGCCCTGTGTTGTCTAACATCTCGCATTATATTGCCCCATTTTAGTCTCGACTGCATTCTGATCTACTCCAGCAGCGCACCACACTGTATTGTGTGTTTTTTAATCGGTTCTTCTTTATTTGACTGTGTAATGCCTTGTACTGCCCTGTATTGTGTTACTTCTCGCATTATAGTGTGCTGTCATTGTCTTGACTGCCTTCTGATCTTTTCTGGTATTACAGTTGAACGTATGCTGGGTTTTTTAATTGATTGTTCTTCATTTGGCTGCATGGTGCCTCGTTATCACCTGGTATGGTGCTGTATCTTGCATCGTATCGCCCTGTCATTGTCTCGATGGTCATTTTACACGTTCTGTCCTAGGATTGTGCTGTATTGTGAATTCTTTCATGGGTTGTTGTTTCTTTGACTGTATCGCCTAGTAGGGCCCTGTATCGCGTTACGTCTTGCCTTGTATTCCTCTGTCATTGTGGCCACTGACATCTGATATATTCTACCATTGTATGGCACTGTACTGTCAATTCTTTCATTGTCTGTTCTGCATTTGATTGTATGTTGCCTTGTACTGCCCTATGTAAGGTTCGATCTTGCATTGTATTGCCCCGTCATTGTCTTGCCAGTTATTTTAGACTGTCTGGCACTGTATTGTGCAATTTTTAACCGGTTGTTCTGTATTTGGCTGCCGCTGCGATGTCATCCCCTTTTTTTGCCCAGGCTGCTGCTTAAGCTAAAACGACCAGCAGGAGTCGCTACGAGTGGCATTTGAACTTTTGGGGATGGCTGGCAACAGAGTCAAAACACTGTAAGTCAGTTCACTTACTGTATAACTAGTGGACACACCAAGAGCCCTTTGAGCTTTCTTGCAAGGCAGCAGCCTGTTTGCCATCACTTTCCGGGTACACTCAAGGTTCTGCTCTTCGAGGCTGAGAGATGCCTTGCCACAACAGATTCTGGGTAAGTGACTAGCATGCCAGACTTAACAATCTTAGCTGAGCGATATAAAGGGTTTGATCACGCAGATATGATCCTTTAAGAGGTAAACCTTTGCCCAAGTCCGGGGCAAAGATCGGATCCAGCCGTACCTAGACTCCTTTCTGAGAAGGAGTTTAGAAAGCAAGGGCGTCCTTTCCAAACCTTGTGACTCAACAGGGAGGGTCTCCCTGACGGCTCGTCTGACCCTGGCCCCTAGGCAGGAAATAATCTGGGGTATGTGGTGATGGAATCTGGCAAAGTGCCATCACATGCGCTGCTACCTTTGTTGAATCACTGCTGTTACGTTTGTAAATGTTTCTCTACCTCTCTCTCAGGAGTGAATTTTATCACTGCGCCCGCCACAACTGCATATTGCCGGTGTTACGTCTTGCATTGTATTGCCCTGTCGTCTTGACGGTCACGTTAGAGAATCTGTCCTAGGACTGGACTGTATTGTGATGTCTTTCATGGATTCTAATGTGGCTGTGTATTGCCTCGTACTGCCCCATGTGGTGTTAAATCTTCCACTGTATCGCTCTGTTGTTGTCTTGATTGTCATCTGATGTATTCTGCCATTGTATGCCACCATATTGTCACTTCCTTCATCAGCTGTTTTTTATTTGACTGTGTATTGCATTGTACTGCCATGTAGGCTGTTATGTCTTGCATTGTATTGTCCTGTCACTGTCGTGTTTGTGATTTTAGATGTTGCGTTAAAAATTTCAGTCCACTGCAGTCCTACAAGTGGCTGTCTTTTATTTGACTGTGTATTCATTAAAAAGTTCACAACCCCGTGCAGTCCTATAACTGTTTGCTGTTTATTTGACCAGGTATTGGGTTGTACTGACGCATACAATGTTATGTCTTGCGTTGTATTGCCCTGTCATTGTTTCGTTTGTGATTTTAGATGTTGCGTTAAAAAATTCACAATACAGTGCCGTGCTATAATTTGCTGGTCTTTGACTGCATATTGCCTGGTTTTGCCCACTATACTGTTACGTCTTGCATTCTATTGACATGTTGTAGTCTGGATTGTCATTTTACAGGTTGTGTTAAAAGATTCACAATGCGGTGCAGTCCTATAATTGGTTGTTGTTTATATGGCCGCGTATTGGATTGTACTGTCTGGTGTGGTGCTACGTCTCGCATTGTATAGCCCTGTCACTGTATTTATTGTCAGTTTAGAGATTGTGTTAAAAAAATTCTCAGTACCGTGCAGTCCTATAATCAGTTGCTTTTATTTCACTGTGTATCAGATTGTACCGCCCGGTATATTGTTAGGTCTTGCATTGTATTGCTCTGGAACCGTCTTGATTGATATCTGAAATATTCTGTCATCTTAATGAGCTGTACTGTCAGTTTCATAATCGGTTGTTCTCTATGTGATTGCCTATTGCATTATACTGCCCCTTATAATGTTAAGTCCTGGATTCTATCGCTCAGTTATATCAACCGCCATCTGTGACCGGGATTGCAGCGCACTTGTCCGTGGGTTTTCGATCGGCGGTTCATTATTTGACTACATCTTGTGTCGTCCTGCCCGGTATCGTGTGTTGTCTTGAATTCTATTGCCCTGTAATCGCCCTGACTATCTGATCCGTTCTGGTATGTACTGCTCCATATTCTGTGTTTTTTTTTTTTTAAAAGTTTGTTCCTGATTTGGCTGCGTATTGCTCTGTAGCGCCCTGTATCATGCTGCATCTTGCATTGCGTTGCCCCGTCGTTCTCTTCACTGTCATGGTAGACGCTCTTGGACAGTAGCCATCTGTATCGTGGGGGTTTTACTGGGTGTTCTATCTTTGACCATGTATTGCCGTGTTACCTACCGCCTTTGTGTTGGGTCTCGAATGGTGTTGCCGCGTCATTGTTTTGACTGCCATCTGATGCATTTAGCATTATACTGTCCTCTATTGTCTTACATTGTGCATTGTATTGCTCTGTCGTTATCTTGCCTGCTGTCTCATATCCGTTGGCGTTGTAATGCACAGTATTGTGGGTCCCTTCGTTGGTTGTATATTTGACTGACTATTGCACTGTACTGCGCTGTCTAACGTTACATCTCGGATTCTGTTGTCCTGTAACTGTCTCGACCGCCACCTGATGCTCCGTGGGATAGTACTGCCCTGTATGTTGGGGTTTTGACAAGTTGTTCTTTCTTTAATTCTGTTTTACATTGTACTGCCCCGTGTTGTGTTACGTTTGGCATTGTATTGCCATATAATAGTCCTGAGTGATATATTCTGGCATGGTACTGCACTGTGTTGTGGGGTTTTTTTAAGGGGTGGCTGTTTACATGCCTGTGTTTTTTTCCCTGTACTGCCCCATATCGTGTTTTGTCTTGCATTATATTGCCCTGTCATTGTTTCAACAGTCATTTTATATGTTCTGTCACAGGACTGCACTGCATTGTGACTTCTTTAATAGGTGGTTGTTTCTTTGACCGTGCAGTGTCTTGTAGTGCCTTGTATCGTGTTATGCCTTGCGTCGTATTGCTCTGTTGTTGTCTCAACTGACATCTGATAGATAGTCTGCCATTGTATGGCACTCTACCGTGAATTCTTTCATTGTTGGTTCTTTATTTGTGTATGGCGGTGTACTGCCCTGGATAACTTTGTCTTGCATTGTATTGCCCTGACGATGTTGTCTCGCTTGTTATTTTAGATTGTCTGGGATTGTACTGCACTGCATTGTGAGTTTCTGAATTAGTTCTTTGGTTGTGTGTTCCATCGTACTGTCCTGCACTGTGTTATGCATTGCATTGCCCATCATTGTTTTGATGGTCACTTTATACATTCTGTATTAGGACTGCACTGTATTGTGGGTGTTTTGCTCGGTTGTTCTGAATTTGGCTGTGTATTGCCTTGCACTGCCGTGTGTTGTGTTATGTCTTGCATTGTATTGGTCTGTCATTGTTTTGACTGTTGTTTTAGACTGTCTGGGATCGTACTGCACTGTATTGTGAATTATTGAATTAGTTGTTCTTTGACCGTTGTAGCGGTGTGGTCCCCTCCACTCCCCCCCCCCACTTTCTCCCCTCCCCACAGGCGACAGAGTCAACGTGCCGTCTGGAATGGGGACCTAGACATTTTGTTCCCAGGCTGACATGACTAAAAGTCAATTAGCTGCCTCTACAAATAGGCAACAGGACAAGAGCCCTTGGAGCTCTTTTGCAAGGCAGCGGCCCGTTCGCCAGAACCTCCCATTGAGCGGGGATGCTCATGTAAGGTTCTGCTCCTTAAGGCTGAGAGATGCCTTGCCGCAACAGATTCTCGGTAAGTGACTAATAACGTGCCAAACTTTGCAATCTTAGCTGAGTGGTATAATGGGTTGATGGTGCAGATGTAATCCTTTAGAGGTAAACCATTGACCAAGTCCAAGGCAAGGATCGGATCCAGCCGCACCTAGGCTCCTCTCTGAGAAGGAGTTTAGAAAGCAAGGGGGTCCTTTCCGAGCCTCGTGACTCAACGGGGAGGGTCTACCTGTCAGCTTGTCTGACCCTGGCCCCTATGCAGTAAATAATCCCGGGTGCGTGGACATGGAATCTGGTAAAGCGCCGTCACGTGCACTGCTACCTTTGTTGAATCACTGTGTTTATGTTACTATATGTTACACTACTTCTCTCTTAGGAGTGAAGTTAGTCGCTCTGCCAGCCAGAACTGCGTATTTCCTCGTCCGTCCCTCTATTGTGTCACATTTTGCGTTGTATTGCCCCGTCACTGTTTTGATTGCCATTTTATCCATTGTGTTGTAGCACACCATGTTGTGAATTTTTTAACTGCCTGTTATTGACTTTGAATTGCCTTGTACTGGCCTGTATAATGTAATGTATTGCTTTGTCTTGCTCTGTTGTTGTCTCGATCGACATCTGAGACCGTCTGGCTTTTTAGTGCACTGTATTCTAGGTGCCGTAACTGGCTGTTGTTTGACTGCGCTATGGATTGTATTGCCCTGTAGATTGTAGTGTCTTGCATTGCATTGCGCTGTCACTGTCTTGATTGTCATTTTAGAGATTGCGTTAAAAAAATCACCATACAGTGTAGTCCTGTAATGGGCTGTTTATTTGACTGTGAATTACCTTGTACCGCTCCATATACTGTTATGTCCTGTGCTGCATTGCTCTGTCATTGCCTTGACTGTCGTTTAAGATACTGTGTTAAAAAACACACAATGCAGTGCAGTCCTGTAACGGACTGTCCTTTATTTGACTGCTGTGGTGTTGTCATCTCCTGTTTCCCTCCCCCCACCCCCCTTGTTTTCCCCTGGGCTGCAGCTCAAGCCATAACCATCAGTGGGAGTTCTTATGAGCAACACATACTTTATGGGATGGCTGGCAACAGAGTCAAGACGCAGTCTGGAGTGGGGACCTAGGTATTTTTTTCGCAGGCTGTTATAGCTAAAAATCAATTAGCTGCCTCTATAAATCGTGGACAGCCAAAGAGCCTTTTGCGCTTTCCCACACAACAGCAGCCTGTTCGCCAGCATCTCCCCTTGAGCAGGGAAGCTCACTTAAGGTTCTAGTCCTCGAGGTTGAGAGGTGCCTTGCTGCAACAGAGTCTCGGTAAGTGACTAATAGCACGCTAAACCTTGTAGTCTTAGCTCAGTGATATAAAGGGTTGATGGCGCAGATACAATCCTTTAGAGGTAAGCCGTTGCCCAAGTCCGGGGCTAGGAATTGGATCCAGCCGCACCTAGACTCCTCTCTGAGAAAGAGCTTAGAAAGCAAAGGGGTCCTTTCCGAGCCTCGTGACTCAACGGGAGGGCCTCCCTGTCAGCTTGTCTGACCCCGGCCCCTAGGCAGTGAATAACCTGGGATACGTGGCCATGGAATCTGGTGAAGCGCTGTCACGTGCGCTTCTACCTTTGGAGAATCACTGTGTGTGTGTTTCTAAATGTTTCTCGACTTCTCTCTCAGGAGTGAAGTTAATCGCTCTGCCCGCAACAACCGCATATTGCCTTGTCTGTCCCCGTATGGTGTTGCGTCTTGCCTTGTATTGCCCTGTCATCGTCTTGATTGCCATCTGATCCATTGTGTCATAGTAGTGCACTGCATTGTGAATTTTTCAACTGTGTGTTCTTTATTTGGCTAAGTATTGCCTTGTGCTGGACTGTATTGTGTCACATCTTGCACTGTATTGCCCTGTAATTGTCTTGACTGCCATCTGAGACTTTTTGAGATTGTACGGCAGCGTAGTGTGGGTTTTCTGACTGGCTGTTCTTTATTTGACTGGGTATTGCCTTGGACTGCCCTGCACGGTGTTCTGTTTTGCGTTGACATTGTCTTGGCTGACACGTGGGATTTGCCATTGTACTGCAGTGTGTTTTGGGTATTGTAATTTACTGTTCTCTATTTGACTGTGTATTGCCTTGTACTGACCCGCATAATGTTATGTCTTGCACTGTATGGCCCTGTCACTGTCTTGACCGACATCTGAGACTGTCTGGCATCGTAGTGTGCTGTATTGTGGGTCTTGTAATTGGCTGTCGCTTACTTGTCTGCGTATTGGGTTGTACTGCCCTGTATACTGTAATGTGTGGCATTGTATCGCCCTGTCATTGTTGTAACGGTTGCTTTGGAGATTGTCATAAGACTGCACTCTGTGAATTTTTTCATCAGTTGTTCTTTGTTTAGCTGCATATTGCCTTGTACTGCCCAGTGTTGTGTTACGCCTTCCGTTGTGTCGCTCTGTCATTGTCTTGAATGACATCTGATGTTTTCTAACATTTGATGGCAATGTATTTTCAATGTTTCCATTGGCTGTTCCTTATTTGAGTGTGTAGTGCCAGGCACCGCTCTGTATAATGTTATTTCCTGCACTGTATTGCCCTGTCATTGTCCTGACTTACTTTAGAGTGTCTGGGATTGTATTGTACTGAATTGTGAGTTTCTTAATTTTTTTTCTAAATTGGAGCGCTGTGGTGGTGTGATCCCTCCTTTTTTTTTTTTCCTCTCCCCACCCCCCAGCCCCCTTTTTTCTTCTTCCTTCTGAGCTGCCCCTTTCTCTTTCCTCTCTTCCCCGCCGCCGCCCTCCATGTTTTTCCCCTCCCTTCCCCGCCGCTGCCCTCCATGTTTTTCCCCTCCCTTCCCCGCCGCTGCCCTCCGTGTTTTTTCCCTTCTGCTCTTCTACCCCCGCCAGCCGCCCCCTTTTTTTCCCTTCTGCCCTTCTACCCCCGCCAGCCGCCCCCTTTTTTTCTCTTCCGCCCTTCTGCTCCCCCTTTTTTTCTTCTCTTCCCACAGTAGCCCCAATTTTTTTTTCTTCCCTTCTTACAGCCGCCCCTATTTCCCTCCTCTTCCTGCCCAGCCCCCTTGTTTCTTCTCCTACCCCCACTGCCCCCCCCGCTTTTTTCTTCTCTTCTGCCCCTCTGTCCCCCTTTCTTCCTCTTCCTTCCCAGATGCCCCCTTTTCTCTCTTCCCTTCCCCACAGCTGCCCATCTTTTTTTTCCTCCTCTTCCTCCCCAGCCCCCTTTTTTCTTCTCTTCCCACTGCTGCCCCCGTTTTTCCTCTTCCGCCCCTTTCCCCCACTTCTTTCAGTCTTCCGCCCCTTCCCCCCCTTTTTTCTTCTCTCCCCAAGGGCACCCCTTTTTTTCCCTTCTGCCCCCTCTTTTCCCTCTTTTCTTCCCTTCCCCGCCGCCGCCCCCTCTTTTCCCTCTTTCCCCCCTTTTTTTCCTCCTCTGCCCCCGCCGCCGCCCCCTTTTTTTCTCCTCTGCCCCTTCTTTCTTCTCTTCCGCCCCCATTTTTTTCTCTTGCCCTACTGCCCCCCTTTTTTCCTTCTTTTCGCCCCCTTGCTCCCTCTCTTCTTCTTTTCTACCCGTCCAGCCCCCTTTTTCTTCTTTTCTTCCCCCGCCACCCCCCTTTTTTCCTCTCTTCCGAACGGCCGCCCCTTTTTTCCTCTTACCCCCTTTACCCCATTTTTTTTCCTCTTCCGCCCTTCTGTCCCCTCTTTGTTTCTTCTTCCTTCCCAGCTGCCCCCTTTTTTTCTCTTACCCCCTTTACCCCATTTTTTTTCCTCTTCCGCCCTTCTGTCCCGTCTTTGTTTCTTCTTCCTTCCCAGCTGCCCCCTTTTTTCTCTTCCCTTCCCCACAGCCGCCCGTTTTTTTTTCCTCCTCTTCCCTTCCCCACAGCCGCCCGTTTTTTTTTCCTCCTCTTCCCTTCCCCACAGCCGCCCGTTTTTTTTTCCTCCTCTTCCCTTCCCCACAGCCGGCGCCGCCTTTTTTTCTCTTCCGCCCCTCTCCCCCCCTTTTCCCGTCTCTTTTTCTACTCGTCCCACAGCTGCTCGTTGTTTTTTTCCTTCTCTTCTGCCCCTCTCCCCCTTTTTCCTTCTCTTCCGCCCCTCTCCCCCCACAGCTGCTCGTTGTTTTTTTCCTCCTCTTCCTCCCCAAGCCCCGTTTTCCTTCTCTTCCGCCCCTCTTCCCCCTTTCCCGTCTTTTTTTCTACTCGTCCCACAGCTGCTCATTGTTTTTTTTCCTTCTTTTCCTCCCCAAGCACCCCCCTTTTCCGTCTTTTGCCCCTCTCCCCCCCTTTTCCCCCTTTTTTCTACTCGTCCCACTGCTGCCCCCTCTTCCGCCCCTTTTCTTGCCCCCTTTTTCCCCCCCTCTTCCGCCCCTTTTCTCGCCCCCTTTTTCCCCCCTCTTCTGCCCCTTTTCCCCCATTTTTCTTCTCTCCCCCAGCCGCCCCCTTTTTTTCTACTTGTCCCACAGCTGCTCGTCGCTTTTTCCTTTACTTCCTCCCCAGCCCCCTTTTTTCTTCTTCTCCCACTGCTCCCCGCTTTTCCCCCCTCTTCCGCCCCCTTTCTCTCCCCCAGCTTTTTTCCCCCCTCTTCCGCCCCTTCCCCTCCCCCAGCTTTTTTCCCCCCTCTTCCGCCCCTTCCCCTCCTTTCCCCACAGACGACCCCTTCTTTCCTCTTCCGCCCCTTCCCCTCCTTTCCCCACAGACGACCCCTTCTTTCCTCTTCCGCCCCTTCCCCTCCTTTCCCCACAGACGACCCCTTCTTTCCTCTTCCGCCCCTTCCCCCCTATTTTTCCTTCTTTTCGGCCCCCTGCTCCCATTTTTTTTTCTTTTCTACCCATCCAGCCCCCTTTTTTTGTTCTCTTACCCCCTTTACCCCAGTTTTTTTCCTCTTCCTCCCTTCTGTCCCCCTTTAGTATGTTCTTCCTTCCCAGCTGACCCCTTTTTTTCTCTTCCCTTCCCACATCTGCCCATCTTTTTTTCCTTCTCTTCTTCCCCAACCCCCTTTTTTCTCTTCCCTTTCCCACAGCCGCCTGTCTTTTTTCTACTCTTCCCACAGCCGCCTGTCTTTTTTCTACTCTTCCCACAGCCGCCTGTCTTTTTTCTACTCTTCCCACAGCCGCCTGTCTTTTTTCTACTCTTCCCACAGCCGCCTGTCTTTTTTCTACTCTTCCCACAGCCGCCTGTCTTTTTTCTACTCTTCCCACAGCCGCCTGTCTTTTTTCTACTCTTCCCACATCTTTTTTTTTGTCTTCTGCCGCCCCCACCCCCTTGTTTCTTTCCTTCCCCCGCCGCCCCTCTGTCCCCCTTTTGTTTCTTCTTCCTTCCCACAGCCCCCCCTTTTCTACTATTACCACAGCTGCCCGTTGTTTTTTTCTCCTCTTCCTCCCCAGCCCCTTTTTCCTTCTTCTGCTCCCCTTTTTTCCTCCTTCGCCCTTCTGCCCCCCTTTTTTCCTTCTCTCCCCACAGCCGCCCCTTCCCCCCCTTTTTTCCTCCTCCGCCCCTCTGCCCCCCCTTTTTTCCTCCTCCGCCCCTCTGCCCCCCCTTTTTTCCTCCTCCGCCCCTCTGCCCCCCCTTTTTTCCTCCTCCGCCCCTCTGCCCCCCACTTGTTTCTTCTTCCTTCCCACAGCCCCCGCCTTTTTTCTACTATTGCCACAGCTGCCTGTCATTTTTTCCTCCTCTTCCGCCCCGTTTCCGCCCCCCTTTTTTTTCTTCCGTTTCCGCCCCCCTGCTCCCCTTGTTCTTTTCTTCCTGTCCAGCCCCCTTTTTTTTCTTCCGTTTCCGCCCCCCTGCTCCCCTTGTTCTTTTCTTCCTGTCCAGCCCCCTTTTTTTTCTTCCGTTTCCGCCCCCCTGCTCCCCTTGTTCTTTTCTTCCTGTCCAGCCCCCTTTTTTTTTCTTCCGTTTCCGCCCCCCTGCTCCCCTTGTTCTTTTCTTCCTGTCCAGCCCCCTTTTTTCTTTTCTTACCCCACCGCCCCCTTTTTTCCTCTCTTCCGAGCGGCTGCCCCTATTTTTTTCCCCTTCTCAGCCCCCTTTTTTCTTTTCTTACCCCACCGCCCCCTTTTTTCCTCTCTTCCGAGCGGCTGCCCCTATTTTTTTCCCCTTCTCAGCCCCCTTTTTTCTTCTCTTACCCCACCGCCCCCTTTTTTCCTCTCTTCCGAGCGGCTGCCCCTATTTTTTTCCCCTTCTCAGCCCCCTTTTTTCTTCTCTTACCCCACCGCCCCCTTTTTTCCTCTCTTCCGAGCGGCTGCCCCTATTTTTTTCCCCTTCTCAGCCCCCTTTTTTCTTCTCTTACCCCACCGCCCCCTTTTTTCCTCTCTTCCGAGCGGCTGCCCCTATTTTTTTCCCCTTCTCAGCCCCCTTTTTTCTTCTCTTACCCCACTGCCCCCTTTTTTCCTCTCTTCCGAGCGGCTGCCCCTATTTTTTTCCCCCTTCTCAGCCCCCTTTTTTCTTCTCTTCTCATTACTGCCCCCCTTTTTTCCTCTCTTCCGAGCGGCTGCCCCTATTTTTTTCCCCTTCTCAGCCCCCTTTTTTCTTCTCTTCTCATTACTGCCCCCCTTTTTTCTCTTACTCCCTCTACCCTACTTTATTTTCCTCTTCTGCTTCTCTGTCCCCCTTTTTTTTTTTCTTCCTTCCCAGCCGCCCCCTTTTTTCTCTTACTCCCTCTACCCTACTTTATTTTCCTCTTCTGCTTCTCTGTCCCCTTTTTTTTTTTTCTTCCTTCCCAGCTGCCCCCTTTTTTCCTCTTCTCTTCCTCATGGCCGTACCCCTTTTTTTCTCTTACCCCCTCTAGCCCACTTTTTTCCTCTTCTGCCCTTGTCCCCCTTTTTTTTTCTTTTCTTCCCTTCCCCAAAGCCGACCCCCTTTTTTCTTTTCTTCCCTTCCTGTCCAGCCCACCCCCTTTTTTCCTCTTTTTGCCTCCCTGCCCCCGTTTTTTTATTTTATTCCCCCGCCACTCCCTTTTCTTCCCTTGCCTACAGCTGACCCCTTTTTTCCTCTTCTGCCCCTTTTCTCCCCCTTCTTTCCTTCTTTTCGCCCCCCTGCTCCCCTTCTTTCCTTCTTTTCGCCCCCCTGCTCCCCTTCTTTCCTTCTTTTCGCCCCCCTGCTCCCCTTTTTCTTTTCTTCTGAACAGCTGCCCCTATTTTTTCCTCTTCCTTCCCAGTCCCTTTTTCTTCTCTTCCCACTGCCGCCCTACTTTTTTTCTCTTACCCCCTCTACCCCCCTTTTTCCTCTTCCGACCTCCTGTCCCCCTTTTGTCTCTACTCTTCCCATAGCTCCCGTTGTTTTTCCCTCTTCTTCCGCCCCTCTGCCCCCCTTTTTTCCCTACTCTGCCCACAGCCGCCCGTCGTTTTTTTCCCTACTCTGCCCACAGCCGCCTGTCATTTTTTTCCCTACTCTTCCTCCCCAGCCCCCTTTTTTCCCTCCTCTGCCCCTTTCACCCCCTTTTTTTTCTACTCTTCCCACAACCGCCCCCTTTTTTCTACTCTTCCCACAGCCGCCGGTCACTTTTTTCCTCCTCTTCTGCCGCTTTCCCCCCTTTTCTTCTCTCCCTGAGGCTGCCCCCCTTTTTCTTCCTTTCCGCCCCCTGCCCCCCTTTTTTCTTCTCTCCCCACCGCCCCCCTTTTTTCTCTTCCCCTGCTGCCCCCCTTTTTCCTTCTTTTTGCCTCCCTTCTCCCCTTTCTTTTCTGCCCGTGCAGCCCCCTTTTTTTCTCTTCCCTTCCCACAGCCGCCCCCTTTTTTTCTCTTCCCTTCCCACAGCCGCCCCCTTTTTTCTCTTCCCTTCCCACAGCCGCCCCCTTTTTTTCTCTTCCCTTCCCACATCTGCCCGTCTCTTGTTCCTCCTCTTCCTCCCCAACCCCTTTTTTTCCTCTTACCTTCCCCACAGCCGCCTTTTTTTCTACTCTTCCCATAGCCACCCCCTTTTTTCTCTTCCCTTCCCAACAGCTGCCTGTCTTTTTTCTACTCTTCCCACATCTTTTTTTCTTCTCTTCCGCCCCCCGCCCCATTTTTCTTTTCTTCCCCCGCCGCCCCCTTTTCTTCTCTTCTGCACAGCCACCCCTTTTTTCCTCTTCTCTTACAAACGGCTGCCCCTATTTTTTTCCTCTTCCTTCCAAGCCCCCTTTTTCTTCTCTTAGCCCCTCTACCCCACTTCATGTCCCTCTTCTGCCCCTCTGTCCCCCTTTTTTCCTCTTCCCCCCCCTCTCCCCCTTTTGTTTCTTCTTCTTTCCCGCAGCCCCCCCTTTTCTACTATTACCATAGCTGCCCGTTGTTTTTTCCTCCTCTTCCTCCCCAGCCCCCTTTTTTCCCCTCTTCTGCCCCTTTGCCCCCCTTTTTTCCTTCTCTCCCCACAGCTGCCCCTTTCACCCCCTTTTTTCCCTCTTCCGCCCCTCTGCCCCCCTTTTTTTTCTTCTCTCCCCACAGCCACCCCCCTTTTTTTTCTTCTCTCCCCACAGCCACCCCCCTTTTTTCCTCTTCTGCCCCTCTGCCCCCCTTTTTTCCTCTTCTGCCCCTCTGCCCCCCTTTTTTCCTCTTCTGCCCCTCTGCCCCTTTCTTTCTTCTCTTCCCACCGCCCCCATTTTTTCCTTCTTTTGGCCCCCCTGTTCCCTTTTTCTTCTTCTTCTCCTCTGCACAGCCGCCCCTCTTTCTTCTTCTTCTCCTCTGCACAGCCGCCCCTTTTTCTTCTTCTTCTCCTCTGCACAGCCGCCCCCTTTTCTTCTTCTTCTCCTCTGCACAGCCGCCCCCTTTTCTTCTTCTCTTCCAAAAGGCTGCCCCTATTTTTTCCTCTTCCTTCCCAGCCCCCTTTTCCTCTCTTACCCCCTCTACCCCACATTATTTTCCTCTTCCACCCCTCTGTCCCCCTTTTTTCGTGTTCCGCCTTTCTGTCCCCCATTTGTTTCTTCTTCCTTCCCACAGCCCCCCTCTTTTCTACTATTCCCACAGCTGCCTGTCATTTTTTTCCTCCTCTTCCTCCCCAGCCCCCTTTTTTCTACTCTTCCCACTGCTGCCCCCTTCTTTTCCCATTCCGCCCCTTTTCCCCTCCCTTTTTTCCGTCTTTTGCCCCTTCCCCTCCCTTTTTTCCGTCTTCTTTCTTCTCTTCCCACAGCCGCCCCCTTTTTTATCTCTTCCGCCCCTCTGCCCCCCTTTTTTTTCCTCTTCTGCCCCCCTGCCCTGTTTTTTCCCTTTCCACCCCCATGCCCCTCTTTTTCTTTCTTTTCTCACAGCGGCCCCCTTTCTTCCTCTTCCGCCCCTTCCCCCCTCTTTTTTCCTCTCCGCCCCTCTGTCACCCATTTGTTTCTTCTACTCTTCCCACAGCCCCCCCTTTTTCTACTCTTCTCACAGCTGCCCATCGTTTTTTTCTTCCTCTTCCTCCTCAGCCCCCTTTTTTCTTCTCTTCCCACTGCTGTCCCTTTTTTCCTCTTCCCCCCTTTTCCCCCCCTTTTTTTTCCTCTTCCGCCCCTTTTCCCCCCCTTTTTTTTTCCTCTTCTGCCCCTTTTCCCCCCCTTTTTTTTTCCTCTTCCGCCCCTTTTTCCCCCCCCTTTTTTTTCCTCTTCCGCCCCTTTTTCCCCCCCTTTTTTTTTCCTCTTCCGCCCCTTTTTCCCCCCCCTTTTTTTTCCTCTTCCGCCCCTTTTTCCCCCCCCTTTTTTTTTCCTCTTCCGCCCCTTTTTCCCCCCCTTTTTTTTTCTACTCTTCCCACAGCCCCCCCAGTTTTTCTCTCCCCTTTCTCCACAGCCCCCTTTTTTTGTCTTCTGCCCCTTCCCCCCCTTTTTTACTTTTCTCCCCACAGCTGCCCCCTTTTTTACCTTTTCTGGCCCTCTGCTCCCTTTTTTTTTCTTCTGCCCCCCCTGCCCCGATTTTTCCTTTCTGCCCCCATACCCCTCTTTTTCTTCCTTTTCCTACAGCCGCCCCCTTTTTTTCCTCTCTCCCCATAGCCGCCCCCTTTTTACCTCTTCCACCTCTCTGTTCCCCATTTGTTTCTTCTCCTCTTCCCACAGCCCCCTCCTTTTTTCTACTCTTCTCACAACTGCCCATCGTATTTTTCCTCCTCTTCCTCCTCAGCCCCCTTTTTTCTTCTCTTCCGCCCCTTTCCCCACCTTTTTTTCCCTCTTCTGCCCCTTTCCCCACCCTTTTTTCTTCTCTCCACAAGGCCGCCCCCTTTTTTACCTCTTCCGCTCCTCTGCCCCCTTTTTTTCCTCTTTCGCCACCCTGCCCCTTTTCTCCCTTTCTGCCCTCCTGCCCCCTTTTTTTTCTTCCCTTCCCCACAGCCGCCCCCTTTTCTTTCTTCCCTTCCCCACAGCCGCCCCCTTTTCCCCCCACTTTTTCCTTCTCTCCCCACAGCTGCCCCCTTTTTTCCTCTTCCGCCCCCTGCCCCCTTTTTCTTCCTTTCCCCACAGACGCCCCCTTTTTCTTCTCTCCCCACAGCTGCTCCCTTTTTTCCTCTTCTGCCCCTTTCTCCCCTTTTTTCCACTCTTCCCACAGCTGCCCGTTGTTTTTTTTCCTTCTCGTACTCCCCAGCCCCCTTTTTCTTCTCTTCTCACTGCTGCCCCCCTTTTTCCTATTCCGCCCCTTTCACCCCCTGTTTTTCTTCTCTCCCCACAGCCACCCCCTGTTTTTTTACTCTTCCCACAGCAGCCCCCTTTTTTTCCTACCCCCGCTGCCCGTCTTTTTTTTTCCTCCTCTTTCTCCCCAGCCCCCCTTTTTCGTCTTTCCACTGCCACCCACTTTTTTTATCCTCTCTGCCCCCTTTTTTTCTCTTCCCTTCCCTATAGCCACCCCCTTTTTTCTTCTCTTACCCCCTCTGCCCCACTTTTATTTTCATGTTCAGCCTGTCTGCCCCCCTTTTTTTCTCTTTTGCCCTTCTGCCCCCTTTTTTCTTTCTTCCCCCGCCAGCCGCACCCCTTTTTTCTTTCTTCCCCCGCCAGCCGCACCCCTTTTTTCTTTCTTCCCCCGCCAGCCGCACCCCTTTTTTCTTTCTTTCCCCCGCCAGCCACACCCCTTTTTTCTTTCTTTCCCCCCTGCTCCTTTTTTTTTCTTTTTGCCGTCCAGCCGCCCTCTCTTTTTTTTCTTGTCTTCCCCCCGGCCGCCCTCTCTTTTTTTTCTTGTCTTCCCCCCGGCCGCCCTCTCTTTTTTTTCTTGTCTTCCCCCCGGCCGCCCTCTCTTTTTTTTCTTGTCTTCCCCCCGGCCGCCCTCTCTTTTTTTTCTTGTCTTCCCCCCGGCCGCCCTCTCTTTTTTTTCTTGTCTTGTCTTCCCACACAGTCCACTTTTTGTCTTCCCTCCTTTCTGCCCCTCTGTTTTTTCCTTCTCCCCCCTATTCCCCTTTTTTTCTTGTCTTCCCCCCCGCCACCCCCTTTTTTCTCTTCCTCCCCAGCCTCCCTTTTTCTTCTTCTCTTTCCCCATCCCGTCCTCTTTTTTCCTCTTCCCCCCTCCTGCCCCCTTTTTTATTGTCTTCCCTCCTCTCTGCCCCCTTTTTTCCTTCTTTCCCCTTTGCTCCCGTTTTTCTTCTTTTTCTCATCCTCCCCAACCCCCCTTTTTCTTCTTCTCTTTTCCCGCCAGCCCCCTTCTTTGCTTTTTTCCCTCCCCTGCTCCCCTTTTTCTTCTTTTTGCCCCCCTGCTCCCCTTTTTTTCTTTTCTTCCTGCGCAGCCCCCTTTTTTCTTCTCTTCTCCCACCGCCCCCTTTTTTCTTGTCTTCCCGCCCAGCCCCCTTTTTCTTCATCTTCTCCTCCGCCACCCCCTTTTTTTCTTCTCTGCCTACTGCTGCCCCCTTGTTTTTTTCCTCTTATTCCCTCTGCCCCTCCTTTTTTCTTATTCGCTCTGCCTCCTTTTTTTTTCTTCCACCCCTCTGCCCCATTTTTTTTGTCTCTCTTCCCCCCTTTTTTCTCTTCTCTTCTCCACAGCCGCCCCCTCTTATTTTTTCTTCTCTTCTGCTGTCCCCTTTTTTTCTTCTCTTCCGCAGCCTGCCCCCCCTTTTTTTTCTCTTCTTCCCCCCGTCCACCCCCTCCCCCTGCCACCCTGTTTCTCTTTTTTCTCTCCCTTTTACTTTTTACTTCTCTTTTTCTTCCCCAGGTTGCTGTTTGAGCTATAACCATCAGTGGAAGCTGTTATGAGTGGTACTTCTACTTTGGGGGATGGCTCACAATACAGGCCTGAGTCTGTCTCCAGTGGGGACCTACATATTTTCTTCCAATGCTAATGTGACTATAAGTTAATTAGCTTACTCCATCAATAATGGCCAGCCCAAGAGCCTTTTTCCACTCCCCTGCATGGCAGTGGCCTGTATTGCCGTGTCATTCTCTTCACTGGCATTTTACGACATTCTGGGATTGTCCTCTATGTATTTGGGGAATTTTATCGGTTGCTCTTCTTGAGCGTGCATTGCCTCGTTACCGCCTTGTGCTGTGTTGTCTAGCATTGCATTGCCCTGTCGTCGTTCTGACTGCTATTTGATATACTTTGTCATTGCAGCGCCCTGTATTATGTTACATTTTGTCTTGTACTGCTCTGTCATCCTCCTGGCTGCTGTCCTGCATATATTGGCATTGTCCTGCACTGTATTATGGGTTATTTAATGGGTTTTTTATTTTTGACTGTGTATTGTACTGTACCACCCTGTATTGTGTTATGTCTCACCTTGTATTGCCCTGTCATAATCTGGACTGTCGTCTCATTTATTTTTGTGTTGTCCCGCCACGGTGTTGTGGGTTTTATCGGTTGGTATTTATTTGATTGCATACAGCATCATATGGCACTGTGTAATCTTGTGTCTTCAATTCTGCCACCCTGTAACTGTCTCGATTGCCACCCGAGACTGTTTGGAATCGTACCGTTCTTTATTGTGGGGTTTCGATCGGTCGGTCCTTACTTTATTCTGTATTGTGCCTCCCTGTATACCGTCACATCTTGCATTTTATTACCCTGTCATTGTCTGGACTGTCATTTGAGACTCTCTGGGATTTTACGGCACTGCATTGTGGGTGGATTTGATCCGTTGCTCTATATTTAACTTTTTATTGCTTTGTCCTGCCTTTTATTTTCTGATATGTTGCATTGTATTTCCCTGTGACTGTCCCGAGAGCCATCCGATACATTCTAGCATTGACAGGCACCATATTGCGAGCTTCTTAATCAGTTGTACTTTGTGTGCCCGCGTACTGGCTTGGACTGGCCTGTATGGTGTTCTGTCTCGAGTGTTTTTCCTCTGTAACTGCCTTTCCTGCCACCTGAGACTGTGTTTGATTGTACTGCGCTGTATTGTGGTTTTTCTTTAATTAGTGTTGTATTGCATTGTGTATTCCCTTCTGCTGTTCAGTATTGTGTTATGTATTCCTTTGTATAAGCGTTTCACAGTTTTGACTGTCTTTTGTGACATTCTGTCATAGTACTGCACTGTAATGTCAGTTTTGTGTTTGGTCATTCCTTATTGGATTGCGTATTGGCCTTGAACTGCCCTGTATAATGTTATGTCTTGCATTGCGTTGCTCCGTCATTGTCTTAAGGGTCACTGTAGACATCATGACCTAGGACTGGAATGTATTGTGGGTATTTTAACAGGCTGTTATTTATTTGACTGTGTTATGGTGTTATGCCTGCTATTATGTCTAGCTTTGTATTGCCTGCTCATTGACTGTCACTTCAGACTGTCTGGGATTATATTGCACTGTATTGTTAATTTTTTCATCGGCTGTTTTTTATGTGACTTGGTATTACCCTGTACTGCTCTGTATACTGTTATGTGTTGCATTGTATTGCCCCGTCAGTGTCTCGATTGTCATTTTAGAGATTGTGTCATAGCATTGCACTGTATTGTGGTTATTTTAATCGGCTATTCTTGATTTGACTGCTCATTGCCTTGTCCTGCCTGCTATACCGTTACGTCTTGCACTGTATTGCTATGGTATTGTTTTTACTGTTGTCTTAGACATTGTGTGATAGGACTGCACCGTATTCTGAATTTTTTCATCGGCTGTCTTTTTTAAACGACCGCGTATTGCTGTGTACTGCCCCTGTATAGCCTTACGTCTTGCGTTGTATCGCACTGTCATCGCGTGGACTGTCAATTCAGACCGTCTACGATTAACAAAATTCACAATGCAGTGCAGTACATTGACTGTTAGTTATTTGACTGCGTATTGCCTTGTAGCGCCCTGTATACCGTGATATCTTGCATTCTGTCATTTTGTCATTGTCTTGACTGACATTTTAGACATGGTGTCATAGCGCTGCATTCTATTGTGGGTATCAGCTGTTATTCATTTGGCCACATATTGCCTTGTGCTGCCCTGTATTGTGGTATGTATAGCATCGTGTTGCTCTGTGATTGTCTTGACTGTCTTTTTAGACAATCCGTCATAGGACTGCACCATATTGTTAGTATTTTATGTGCTTGGTTTTTTTGACCGTGTATTGCCTTGTACCACTGTGTATAGCACGATGTCTTGTATTGCAGTGCCTCATCATTGTATCGATCGTCATTTTAGACATTGTGTCATAGGACTGTGTTGCATTGTTGGTATTTTAATGTGTTGCTTTTCATTAAGCTGTGTATTGCCTTATACTGCCCTGTGTCATGTCATGTCTTGTATCATATGGCCCTATCATTGTATCGATTGTCATTTCAGACCGTCTGCAACTGTAGTGCCCTATACAGTTAAATTTTGAATTGGCTGTTATTTATTTGACTGTTTATTGCCTTTTGTTGCCCTGTATAATGCAATGTCTTGAATTGTAGTATTGTCCTGTCATTGTATCGATTTGTCATTTTAGATGCTGTGTCATTGGACTCAATTGTATTTTGGGTATTGTAATTGACTGATATTTATTTGAACGTGTCTTGTTTTGTACTTCCCTGTATTGTGTTATGACTTATCTTTCATTGCTCTGTCCTTGTTTTGACGGTCATTCTTGACGTTTTGTCATAGGACTGCAATGTATTGTGAATTTTTAAGCGTGTTTTTTTTTTTTTGACCGGGTATTGCCTTGCAGCGCCCCGTATACTGTCACATCTTGCATTGTAATTCTTTGTCATTGTCTTGGCTTATTTCAGACCGCCTGGGATTGTACTTCAGTCTTGTCAATTTTCGAATCAGCTGTTCTTTATTTGACCACGCATTGGCTTGTACCGCCCTGTATGCTGTAATGTCTTCTGTTGTATCGCCCTGTCATTTTCTTGACCGTCATTTCCGAGTTCCCGGGATTGTACTGGAGCGTATTGTCAATTTTTGAGTCCCATGTTATTTATTTGTCTGCATATTGCTTTGCGCTGCCCGGTATACCGTAATGCCTTGCATTGTATTGTCCTGTCATTGTCTCGATTGTAACTTTAGAGATCGTGTCATAGTGCTGCACTGTATTGTGTGTTTTAATTGTTTGTTCTTTGGCCGCATATTGCCTTGTGCTGCTCAATATACCGTTACATCTTGCATCGTATTGCCTTGTCACTGTCTCGATTTGTTATTTTAGACAATGTATCATAGGACTGCACTGTATTGTTACTATTTTATTTGGTGGCTGTTTTTTTGACTGTGTATTGTGCTGTACCGCTCCGTACAATGTGACGTCTTGCGTTGTATCACCATGTCATGGTCTCAATCATCCTTTTAGACCTCGTCTCATAGCGCTACAGTGTTGTGTATTTGTTAGCATGCCATTCTTTATTTGATTGCATGTTGGCTTTTACTGCCCCATGTACTGTTACGTCTCGCATCGTATCGCCTTGTCATTTTCCTGACTGTCACTTCAGAGCGTCTGGGATCGTACAGTAATGTACTGTTAATTTTGCAAACAATTGTTCTTTGTTTGCCCCATGGATGGCTTTTACTACCTTGTATACTGGTAGCCCTTGCATTGTATCACAGTGTCACGGTCTTGACTGTAATTTTAAATATTGTGTCATTGTCCTGCACTGTTTTGTGGGCATTTTAATCGGCTCTAATTTATTTCGCTGCCTATCGCCTTGTACTGCCCTGTATTGTGGTACGTCTTACATTGTATTGCCCCGTGATTGTATCGGTTGTTATTTTAGGCACTCTGTCATAGGACTGCACCGTATCATGGCTATTTTACTTGGTTGTTGTTTATTTGGCCATGTATTGCCTTGTACTGCCCCGTATCATGTTACACCTAGCATTGTATTGCTCTGCCGTTGTCTTGACCGACATCTGATGTCTTCTGCCAGCATACATCCCGGAGTCGTCAAATCTTTCATTGGCCACTCTTTATTGGACCGTGTGTAGCAGCGTACTGTCATGTACAGTGTTACGTCTTGCGTCGCATTGCTCTGCCTTTGTCTTGCTTGTCAGCGGAACCTGTCTGTGAATGTACTGCACCATATTGGGAATTTGTTAGTCGATTGTTAGTTATTTGACACTGTTGTGATGTGATGTCCCCTTGTCCCTAATACTTCTGACATTGAGGTCGTATGTGGAGTTGAGTCCCGCCTTACCAAAGGCACGCAGAGCCAAATGAAAGAATAAAAAAGCCCCAGCCAGTGGATTCCCCCCCCCCCCACCCCGCCCCGGCTGGGGGTTTTTTTCTTCCCCCGGTCCCAGCCCCTCCGTGAGGCGACAGTCGTCGCCAAAGTTTGGGCGGAGGTAGGGCTCCGGGCGGGTTTTGTCAGGCAGGGACATTTAGGAGCCCCCCGTGAGCAGCGCTCCTGGGGAGCGAAGCCCGCAGGGGGGGGACGGCATCTGGCGGTAGGTGGTCAGAGGCAGGCAGGAGCCGAGAGCGGTGGGTGTTTTGTGTGGTCGTTGAGAGAGCGGTGTGTGTGGCGCTTGTGTTTTGGTGGTGGTGTTGCCTCGCAGGTCATACGTGGAGTTGAGCCTTGCTTACCGAAGGCACGCAGAGCCAAATGAAAGAATAAAAAAGCCCCAGCCGGGGGATTTTTTTTTTTTCCCCTCCCCTGGCTGGGGTTTTTTTCCCCCGGTCCCGGCCCCTCCGCGAGGCGACAGTCGTCGCCAAAGTTTGGGCGGAGGTAGGGCTCCGGGCGGGGTTTTGTCAGGCAGGGACATTTAGGAGCCCCCCGTGAGCAGCGCTCCTGGGGAGCGAAGCCCGCGGGGGGGGACGGCATCTGGCGGTAGGTGGTCAGAGGCAGGCAGGAGCCGAGAGCGGTGGGTGTTTTGTGTGGTCGTTGAGAGAGCGGTGTGTGTGGCGCTTGTGTTTTGGTGGTGGTGTTGCCTCGCAGGTCATACGTGGAGTTGAGCCTTGCTTACTGAAGGCACGCAGAGCCAAATGAAAGAATAAAAAAGCCCCAGCTGGGGGATTTTTTTTTCCCCTCCCCTGGCTGGGGTTTTTTTCCCCCGGTCCCGGCCCCTCCGCGAGGCGACAGTCGTCGCCAAAGTTTGGGCGGAGGTAGGGCTCCGGGCGGGGTTTTGTCAGGCAGGGACATTTAGGAGCCCCCCGTGAGCAGCGCTCCTGGGGAGCGAAGCCCGCGGGGGGGGACGGCATCTGGCGGTAGGTGGTCAGAGGCAGGCAGGAGCCGAGAGCGGTGGGTGTTTTGTGTGGTCGTTGAGAGAGCGGTGTGTGTGGCGCTTGTGTTTTGGTGGTGGTGTTGCCTCGCAGGTCATACGTGGAGTTGAGCCTTGCTTACCGAAGGCACGCAGAGCCAAATGAAAGAATAAAAAAGCCCCAGCCGGGGGATTTTTTTTTTTCCCCTCCCCTGGCTGGGGTTTTTTTCCCCCGGTCCCGGCCCCTCCGCGAGGCGACAGTCGTCGCCAAAGTTTGGGCGGAGGTAGGGCTCCGGGCGGGGTTTTGTCAGGCAGGGACATTTAGGAGCCCCCCGTGAGCAGCGCTCCTGGGGAGCGAAGCCCGCGGGGGGGGGACGGCATCTGGCGGTAGGTGGTCAGAGGCAGGCAGGAGCCGAGAGCGGTGGGTGTTTTGTGTGGTCGTTGAGAGAGCGGTGTGTGTGGCGCTTGTGTTTTGGTGGTGGTGTTGCCTCGCAGGTCATACGTGGAGTTGAGCCTTGCTTACCGAAGGCACGCAGAGCCAAATGAAAGAATAAAAAAGCCCCAGCTGGGGGATTTTTTTTTTCCCCTCCCCTGGCTGGGGTTTTTTTCCCCCGGTCCCGGCCCCTCCGCGAGGCGACAGTCGTCGCCAAAGTTTGGGCGGAGGTAGGGCTCCGGGCGGGGTTTTGTCAGGCAGGGACATTTAGGAGCCCCCCGTGAGCAGCGCTCCTGGGGAGCGAAGCCCGCGGGGGGGGACGGCATCTGGCGGTAGGTGGTCAGAGGCAGGCAGGAGCCGAGAGCGGTGGGTGTTTTGTGTGGTCGTTGAGAGAGCGGTGTGTGTGGCGCTTGTGTTTTGGTGGTGGTGTTGCCTCGCAGGTCATACGTGGAGTTGAGCCTTGCTTACCGAAGGCACGCAGAGCCAAATGAAAGAATAAAAAAGCCCCAGCTGGGGGATTTTTTTTTTCCCCTCCCCTGGCTGGGGTTTTTTTCCCCCGGTCCCGGCCCCTCCGCGAGGCGACAGTCGTCGCCAAAGTTTGGGCGGAGGTAGGGCTCCGGGCGGGGTTTTGTCAGGCAGGGACATTTAGGAGCCCCCCGTGAGCAGCGCTCCTGGGGAGCGAAGCCCGCGGGGGGGGACGGCATCTGGCGGTAGGTGGTCAGAGGCAGGCAGGAGCCGAGAGCGGTGGGTGTTTTGTGTGGTCGTTGAGAGAGCGGTGTGTTTGGAATGTGTGAAGGCTAGGATGCTTCTGGTTTGGTTGCACCAAAAAAAGAAAGAAGTAAGGTGTGATATCTTTTGATGAGATGATGGCTTATAGTGATATGTCAGTAGAATTTACAAGGGTAGCAGATAATTTCAGTGTTGATGTGGAAACAGAGCTGATAGTGGCGGGGTGGGGGGAAGGTAGAAGTAGTTGTGTCAAGAACAGTTCTCATTTGGAGTGTACAGGTGCTTGTAGTAATTGTTGTAAATGATCAGGTAGGTTCCATCATGGTGTAGGAGGGAGCCTGGACAAGGTGTAGGTAAATGTAGCTGTGGATAGGTTCCAGGAAAGTCAGGGTTTTAGGTGTTAATAAGGAGTAAACTGGTAGATTTGGCTGTGCTGAGGTATTGTTGTTAAACTTACTCAAAGGTAATTACAGAAGCATAGACTGCTAATAGGACCCAATTAGTGTTGAACCTGAACATTGATTGCAATGAGCTAATAGGGGGAAGTGAAATATGTTTAGGCTGTATTCTGAGGGAAATGTCACACTAAGCCATAAAGCAGGGGAGCCGCTACACGTGCGGTGAAATTCTGTGTATGGGGGCAAGAGCTAGATCTGGTAGGTAAACTACACCTTAATAGACTTGTGTTGTGGTTTGTGCAGGGCTTGCTAGCCAAATGAAGGAGAGAAGCGTTCTCTGGCCCTATATCTTCAGGGAGAGGGCAGAGATATTTTAGAGCTCAGGAGAAAAAGCTACAGTGTTGTAAGGGAAGAAATACATATATAATGGAAGAATACCAAGGCAAGTAAGGAGATGTTTGCAATGCATGGCATTCTTTCTCAAGCTCCCAGGACAACAATGGCATGGGCAACAGGCACGGGGGAAGCAGCAGGTAGGAGTCTGTGACTGACAGACTTTGGGACATGTTTCTGGATTTACAAATGCAGTCATCAAGATTCAAGGTCTGCATTTACCAACAGTGAAGTTTATGAACAGTAACTTCCATAAGGTTTAGGTGAGAGCAGGACTAGTTCCACTGTCTATAATAAAGCTACATTTTAATTCTCCATTATAAGTTTTGTATTGTTTGTCTGGTGTGTGTTTGACTCAGACTGCATCAGAGTCTTAGCGTGCTTGTTGCTGAGTGTGGCTGTGTTGGAGTTTGAGGGTGTAATTTTTGCAGTGTGATCATGTGTGTGCATGAGTTGGATCTTGCTGGAGTCTGAGGCTGCATGTCCTGGAGTGTGCCTGTGTGATTGCCTGTGCTGGGTGGTGTCGGAGCCTGTGTTAGACTTGGATGTTGCTGGAGTCTGAGCCTGCACGTTCTGGAGCGTGCCTGTGCGGTTGTCTGTGTTTGACTTGGACGCTGTTGGAGTCTGAGGGTGCAGGTTGTGCAGTGTGACTGTGTGTGTGGCAGAGTTGCATGGTGGCGGAGTCTGTGTTTGACTTGGATACTGTTGGACTCTGAAGGTCCACATTGCAGAGTGTGACTGTGTGGCTCCCTGTGTTGGATGCTGTTGGAGTCTGAGGGTGCACGGTCTGGAGTGTGATTGGATGGCTGTCTGTG